>NC_086452.1:410426470-410796529 GCF_028390025.1 Pseudophryne corroboree | reverse complement strand
TAAATCTTCTGCTCCTCCTCCTCGTCAACCATCTCCATCCAAGGATGAGCCTATGCAAATTGGTCGTTCCCGTCTATCTCCTGCTGAGCGCCGAGGACGCCTCTCCGAGTCTCTATGTCTCTACTGTGCAGCTCCGTCGCACACTATCAACGCCTGTCCCAAACGTTCGGGAAAACTCCAGATCCTAGCTCGCCAAGGAGAGGGCCGGCTAGGAGTAATGATCTCCTCTCCATCGCCTCATGATTGTAACCTCCCAGTGTCGCTCCAAATTGCTCAACGTTATAGGAACGTCATTGCCCTCCTTGATTCCGGAGCAGCTGGGAATTTCATAACCGAAGCTTATGTTAAACGGTGGTCCCTACCCACCGAGAGACTGTCCTCGTCCATCTCTTTGACTGCCGTGGATGGCAGCAAGATTTTTGACGCAGTCATTTCCTTAAGGACTCTTCCAGTTCGTCTGAGAGTGGGAGTTCTTCATTCTGAGTATATTTCTTTTCTAGTGATTCCAAGAGCCACACATCCAGTGGCTTTAGGCCTTCCATGGCTCCGTCTCCACAACCCATCGATTGACTGGACGACTACGCAAATACTGGCATGGGGTCCCTCCTGTGCTGAGACTTGTTTAGCCAAAGTTCTTCCTGTTTGTTCTTCCTTCCCCAGGTCGTCTGATGTTCCACCTCCTCCATATCAAGACTTCACGGACGTGTTCAGTAAAGCCTCCGCTGATATTCTTCCTCCTCATAGAGAATGGGACTGCCCAATCGACCTCATTCCAGGGAAGATTCCACCGCGAGGCCGAACTTATCCGTTGTCTCTGCCTGAGACACATTCCATGGAAGAGTACATCAAAGAGAACCTGGCGAAGGGTTTCATCCGACCATCTTCTTTTCCAGCCGGCGCAGGCTTCTTCTTCGTTAAGAAGAAAGACGGTGGTCTGCGTCCGTGCATCGACTACAGAGGCCTGAACGACATTACCGTCAAGAACCGTTACCCTTTACCCCTGATTACAGAGCTCTTCGATAGAGTTAGTGGTGCAACCATTTTCACAAAGCTGGACTTGAGGGGTGCCTACAATCTCATCCGGATCCGTGAGGGTGACGAGTGGAAGACCGCCTTTAACGCCCGTGACGGACATTATGAGTACCTCGTCATGCCCTTCGGATTGAGCAACGCTCCAGCTGTCTTCCAGCACTTCGTGAATGAGATCTTCAGGGACATCTTATACCGCCATGTCGTGGTTTATCTAGATGATATTCTCATCTTTGCTAATAATCTAGAAGATCATCGTTTCTGGGTAAAGGAGGTTCTTTCCCGTCTCCGTGTCAACCACCTCTATTGCAAATTGGAGAAGTGTGTGTTTGAAGTTAAAACCATCCCGTTTCTAGGTTACATTGTGTCCGGTTCCGGACTAGAGATGGATCCTGAGAAACTCCAAGCAATCCAGAATTGGCCTATACCCTTAACCCTCAAAGGGGTCCAGAGGTTCTTAGGGTTCGCCAATTATTATAGAAAGTTTATACGAGACTTTTCCACCATTGTGGCGCCTATCACTGCATTAACCAAGAAAGGTGCTAATCCGTCCAAGTGGTCCGAAGAAGCTACGCATGCCTTTCACCTTCTGAAGCAACGGTTCATCTCAGCACCAGTTCTGAAACAGCCCGACACCGACTCTCCTTTTATCTTAGAGGTAGATGCCTCCTCCATTGGAGTAGGAGCGGTGTTATCCCAGAGGGCCAAAGATGGACATCTACATCCTTGCAGTTTCTTCTCCCGGAAGTTCTCCCCAGCTGAGCGCAACTATGCCATTGGCGATCAGGAGTTGCTAGCCATCAAGCTCGCTCTGGAGGAGTGGAGATACCTGTTGGAGGGAGCTTCTCATTCAATCACCATACTTACCGACCACAAAAATCTTTTATATCTCAAAGGCGCACAATGTCTGAACCCTCGTCAGGCCAGATGGGCACTTTTCTTCTCTAGGTTTGACTTTAAACTCCAGTTCTGTCCGTGTTCTCAGAATCGTAAGGCCGATGCCCTTTCCCGCTCATGGGAGCAAGAAAATGAGTCCGAGTCTGCAGACAAGCATCCTATTATTAATCTGTTGGCATTCTCCACGGTAGGGATGGACTCTACGCCCCCGCCAGGGAAAAGTTTTGTTAAGCCAGTTCTAAGGAAGAAGCTCATGCATTGGGCCCACGCTTCCCGTTTTGCTGGACATACAGGCATTCAGAAAACCCTGGAGTTTATCTCTAGGTCCTACTGGTGGCCAACTCTGAAGAAGGACGTTATGGAATTTATTGCCTCCTGCCCAAAGTGTGCCCAACACAAAATCTCCCGCCAGTCGCCTGCGGGGCAACTGGTTCCATTATCTGTTCCCCGTCGACCATGGACCCATTTGTCGATGGACTTTGTTACTGATCTACCTATCTGCAACAAGTTTAATACCATCTGGGTGGTAGTTGACCGGTTCACCAAGATGGCACATTTCATCCCTCTCACCGGTCTTCCGTCAGCTTCCAAGTTGGCTCAAGTGTTTATACAAGAGATCTTCCGACTTCACGGTCTTCCTGAAGAGATCATCTCGGATCGTGGAGTACAATTTGTAGCCAAATTTTGGCGAAGTTTGTGTCAAGCCCTCCAAGTCAAGTTAAAGTTTCCCACAGCTTACCATCCTCAGACCAATGGTCAAACCGAGAGGGTGAATCAGGACTTGGAGGCCTTCCTCCGTATATATGTGTCTTCCTCTCAAGATGACTGGGTTCAACTCCTTCCTTGGGCCGAGTTCAGCCACAACAATCAATACCATTCCTCATCTTCTTCGACACCATTCTTCATTAATTATGGATTCCACCCTAAAGTCCCAGAATTTCAACCGCTTCCCGCAACTTCTGTTCCAGCAGTGGATGTCACCTTGCGTCAGTTTTCAAATAACTGGAAGAATGTCCGCGCAGCCCTGCTTAAAGCCTCATCCAGGTATAAGAAGTTTGCCGATAGGAAGCGTAGAGCGGTTCCTGCTCTCAAGGTGGGTGATCGTGTGTGGTTGTCCACGAAGAATTTAAGGTTGAGAGTTCCCAGCATGAAATTTGCACCTCGCTACATCGGTCCCTTCAAGATTGAACAAGTCATCAATCCTGTTGCCTACAGATTACAGTTACCACCCTTCTTGAAAATACCCAGGACATTTCATGTTTCCTTGTTGAAACCGCTGATCCTGAATCGGTTTCATTCCGCACTTCCTCCAGCTCCCAAAGTTCAGACTCAACGGGGAGTCGAGTACGAGGTGGCCAAGATTTTGGACTCACGTTTCCGTTACGGTCAGTTACAGTACCTCATTGACTGGAAGGGCTATGGTCCTGAAGAACGCTCTTGGACCAATGCCTCAGACGTCCATGCTCCTGCCTTGGTCCGAAATTTCCACTCAAAGTTTCCTTTAAAGCCTAAGAAGTGTCCTGGGGCCACTATTAAAGGGGGGGGGGGGGGGTGCTGTCACGATCCGGGTATCTGAACGCCATTACCTGCCATTTAGGTGTCTTCTGAGACTGGCCCAGCGTTCCAAGTCCGGATCTCATCTGTGTCAACACTCTGCACATCCCTCCTGTCATTCTGAGACACTACCACAGCGGCACCATGTTTGAATCCAACATGGCGTCTCCCGTCCTCCGCGGCCTCCGCCGCCGTTACTGTGTTATTGCTGCAGGTTCTCAGAACCATGTATCATGCCTGCCGCGGCCTCTGCTGCCCTCCAAGTGTCTCAGCATATAACTGTCATCTGGCGTCTCCTGTCCTCCGCGGCCGGCGCCGCCATTATCACTATGTTTGCACATTTCATTTCAAACTAGTTTTCCCTCCAGGTTCCAACATGGGCGCAGCCATGTTGGATTTGATCACATGCTCCAATTCCTCCAATCCACCGTCTCTGGAATCTGCATAATTGCCCAGCCAATGCCTGCATAGCAGCAGGTATAAGTATCCTGTGTCTGGGCCAGATAGATGTCAGTGCTTTGAATGTCATACCTTGTTCCAGTCTCTCTCTCCTGTGGCTTGTTTCTCCAGGTTCCAGTTCCTGTCTCCAGCATCCACAAAGAGACCCGCACCTGCTTTCCATCTTGCAGTGCAGCCTGACTCCACAGCCTTCCGTGGCTGTCCAGTTTCCAGCTATCTACTATCTGCTTCCAAGTAGCCAGCTTTCAACTGATTCCAGCTTCTACCAAACACCGGTGCTGATCCAGCGGATCCTATCTTATCAGCAGTATCCACTACCACCGGTAATTATCTATCAGCTATTCTGTTTCTACGCTCCCTAGCATCTCACATCAACCACTCTGTGTTTTATCACCTGGCTGGTTCCATCCAGCATCCACTCCGTGACTTTAGTACCTGGCTGATTCCATTCAGCATCCACCCTGTGTTTCATCACCTGGCTGATTCCACTCAGCATCCACTCCGTGTTTTACCACCTGGCTGGTTCCATCCAGCTGATACAGCAGAATACTCAAGTTACAGATTCATCTGCTACAACTACTGGCATGTTCCTCGGCTATTTCTACAACTACAACCAGGCCTGGTAAGGTGATTCCATCAAAGGACTTTTACATCTGTTCTAAACCTACCAGTGCTCTGAGAAACCTTCTATGGTTATGTATTCCAGGAACTGTGTTATTTGCAACTGTCTTTGCTAAACTTGAATACTGCTTGTTATCACACGGAGTCTGTTAATAAACTTTTATTTTGAATTTTAAACTGGTTGTCATGGTCACACCTTCGGGTAATCATTCTGCACTTACATGTCCAGGGGTCTGATTAAACCTCCCAGGTTTAATTTCATCTCAGCCCCTACAACTGAGGCTTCCTCCCGTCAGCCTAAACCCTCAGTTGTGACAACGTCCCTGGTAGATAGGGGGAAAAAATCCTTTTACTGCAGCGTCCTATGTCCTGCTGCCAGTCTGCCTGTCCCCTCCGGCATCAACAATCCCCACTCCCTAGCCACAGCGCAGGTGGAACAAAGGATGCTGCGGCCACCGGCATAGATGTGTATGAAAGCAGCACAGCGAAAGGCTTTCATAGCCCTGCCTGCGCCGCATACTCTCTGAGCCCCGGAGCCTTCTCTGCCAAAGGGAGAGCCTTCTCTGCCCATCCGCGGCCCTCCTACACACCCCCTCCACCACCCGCTGCCTATGGAACCCTTCCCCCCCACCTGCAGCACCCCCCGCACCCGCCCCACCCCCACCCTTGGCACCCCCGCAACCGCTCCTCCCCCACCCGCGGTGACTCCGGACCCCTTCCCCCACCCGCGGCACCCGCCCCTCCCCCACCCGCAGCACCGCCACACCCGCCCCTCCCACAACCGAAGCACCCCCACAACTGCCCCTCCCCCACCCGCGGCACCCCCGGACCCACTCCCCCATCCGCATCTTCCCTGCACCCACCACTCCCCCAACCACAGCACCTACTAGGTGATTCATCAGGCCCTGCGTGCGCTGTTCACGCCTTTGCAAGGGGCTATGGCCACAAGGGCGTGCAAGGGTTAAGGGGGCGTAGCCCCTTACGACGGTGTGAAGAACGCCCGTAGTTCGCGATGAATCACCTAGTATAATAAAGTTGCACTGGATTTATATATTACCGCTTTCATTAGACCAGAGTGTATAGCAGAGTACTCGTACAATATAATCTGCAATGTACAGCTTTTCTCAACTAACGCTGTCTCTAATAGGCCCTACACACTGGGCGATATTATTGAAAGATATGAATGATCTCGTTCATTAATGAACAAGATACCATTCATATCTTTCATTGTGGAGGCACCAGCGATAAACGATGCGCGGCCCCGCACTCGTTCATCGCTGGTGCCCCGTCGCTTGTGCATGCAGGCCAATATAGACGATCTCATCCATATTTGCCTGCACTGCTATGGAGCCAGGTGACGGGGGGAGTGTGAAGAAACTTCACTCCCCCCGTCACTGCCCCCCCCCCCCGCCGGGTCGCCCATCGGCCGTATCCGCCATCGGGCAGCTCGGCGGTGGATAGCGCAGTGTGCAGGGCCCTTCAGACATGTAGGGTACTCAAGTGTATGTAAAGACACAGCGCTGTGTACAGGCGGTTTTAAATGGGAGACCTTGCCCTGCAGTCCCGGAGACTTGCTGCTGCTATGCTGCAAGATGGCGCCCAGAGTCTCTGTGAGGAAGTGAGGGAGAGTAATGCAGCTCCTGGGCGGGAAATCTGCAGTAGATGGCGCCCTGAACTTGGGGAGGGGCTACAGGTCAAGCGCCGCTGGTCTTCCACCCCAGGTACTATGGAGCCTTATTAAATTAGGTGTTAGTACACCTGACCTGTGCTCCTATTGCCCTGGTGGCCTAGTGAGGTCCCTGCTCGGTGACAGTGTCCACGCCAGCGCCGCGGTCTGTCTCCCTAGACCACGGACGGAACATGATTTAATGGCGAGTCTTTCTAGGAGATCCTCTTACCTGCCTCCCGGTAGCAGCCACGCGATCCTGGAGAGTGGTTGGGGCCGTGCCTATGTCCACGGACGTACCCCCAGCAAGTACCCGGGAACCAGGCCAGCGGGAGTATGCAGCGCCGCTTGGGAGGTGATGGCGCTGCAGCACAGAAGTCACCCTCACTTACAGTTCTGCTAGTTCAGAGAAAACAGTAAATTTTCAGTCAAAATCAAAAAGCTTTCAGGGCTGCCAAAGCAGCACTCCTGTTTACTGACCCATACCTCCCAACTGTCCCGATTTTCGCGGGACAGTCCCGTTTTTTGTCCCGCGGTGGGGGGGGGGGGGGGCAGTTGGGAGGCTCTGTCTCTCGCTGACCTGCTTAGCAGAGCAGCGGTGAATAGACGCTGTGCGCATGCGCACAGCGTCTATTCATTGGAGACAGAGGGAGAGGGGGCATGCCAGCAGCTCACAGAGCGCTGGGCATGCCCCTTCAGTGACTAAAACGGGGCGTGGCTCGCGATCGCGGGTCCTCCGCAAAGCCACACCCCTTTTCGTAGGCCACGCCCCTTTTCGGGAGCGCGCGACTTCGCCGCGCGGGTGTCCCTCTTTACAGAAGGGAAAAGTTGGGAGGTATGCTGACCTGCTGCTGCAGGCACCAACTTCAAAACTGAGCTCACAGTGCCTGGAGGTGGGGTTATAGAGGAGGCCCCTATGCATCCTGGGACAGCTAAAGCTTTGCCTGTTGGTGTCTGGATCCAGATCCATTTCTACACCCCGATGTTTCTCTGTGGATACCAATCTAACCTGCTGCAGAAATATATTTTATCGAATTTTGCAAATACACAGCCTTAACACTTGCTATGCAAAATCAAGAAGTTCATTGCGCTGGATACGGACCAATTTGGGATTCAAATTTAACAATATATTCATTACAATATTTGCAGGTTTACACACTACCAATTAAAAGTAGCTATAAGTGTGTTAATAGACACTAGTTAATATCTAGTCAACACACAAAGGTCCTATTATAGAACAGACTTAGGAGACATTATTTTACTGTAATTTATTAAAAATAGGATTTTAATACCTACCGGTAAATCTTTTTCTCTTAGTCCGTAGAGGATGCTGGTGTCACTTCAAGAACCATGGGGTATAGACGGGATCCGCAGGAGACATGGGCACTTTAAGACTTTCAAAGGGGTGTGAACTGGCTCCTCCCTCTATGCCCCTCCTCCAGACTCCAGTTATAGGAACTGTGCCGAGGGAGACGGACATTTCGAGGAAAAGGATTTATTGTTAAACTAAGGTGAGATACATACCAGCTCACACCTCAAGCACACCGTACAACATGGCATTTAACACAACGCAAGTCAACGGCATGAACAACATCGGCAACAGGCTGATTATAACCGAAACACAACCTGTGTGTAACCATAACTAATAACTGCAGATACAGTACGCACTGGGATGGGCGCCCAGCATCCTCTACGGACTAAGAGAAAAGGATTTACCAGTAGGTATTACAATCCTATTTTCTCATACGTCCTAGAGGATGCTGGGATCACTTCAAGAACCATGGGGTTTATACCAAAGCTCTAGAACGGGCGGGAGAGTGCGGATGACTCTGCAACACCGATTGACCAAACATGAGGTCCTCATCAGCCAGGGTATCAAACTTGTAGAACTTCGCAAAGGTGTTTGAACCCGACCAAGTAGCCGCTCGGCAAAGCTGTAATGCCGAGACCCCCCGGGCAGCCGCCCAGGACGAGCCCACCTTTCTGGTAGAATGGGCCTTAACCGATTTCGGTAACGGCAATCCAGCCGTAGAATGAGCCTGCTGAATCGTATGACATATCCAGCGCGCAATAGTCTGCTTGGAAGCAGGAGTCCCAATTTTATTGTGAGAATACAGGACAAACAGAGCCTCTGTTTTCCTAAACTGAGCCTTTCTGGCGACATTAATTTTCAAAGCTCTTACTACATCGAGAAACTTCGATTCCAGCAAGGCGTCAGTAGCCACTGGCACCACAATAGGTTGGTTCAAGTGGAACGACGAAACCACTTTCGGCAGAAACTGCTGACAAATCTGCAACTCTGCTCTATCTTCATGGAAGATCAAATAAGGGCTCTTGTGAGACAAGGCCGCCAATTCAGACACCCGACTGGCGGATGCCAAAGCCTACAGCATGACCACTCTCCAAGTGAGGAATTTCAACTCTACCTTCTGTAAAGGTTAAAACCAATGAGATTGAAGGAATTGCAACACCACGTTAAGATCCCACAGTGCCACAGGGGGCTCAAAGGGAGGTTGGATGTGCAACACGCCTTTTACAAAAGTCTGAACTTCTGGAAGGGAGGCCAATTGTTTTTGGAAGAAAACCGATAAGGCTGAAATTTGTACTTTAATGGAGCCCAACTTTAGGCCCGCATCCACACCGGCTTGTAGAAAATGGAGAAAACGTCCTAACTGAAATTCTTCCGAAGGAGCCTTCTTGGATTCACACCAAGACACGTATTTCCTCCAAATACGGTGGTAATGTTAAGATGTTACTCTTTTCCTGGCCTGAATAAGAGTGGGGATGACTTCCTTGGGAATACCCTTTCGGGCTAGAATCCGGCGTTCAACCTCCAAGCCGTCAAACGAAGTCACGGTAAGTCTTGGAACACACACGGCCCCTGCTGCAACAGATCCTCCCTCAGAGGAAGAGGCCAGGGATCTCTTATGAGTAATTCCTGAAGATCTGGATACCAAGCCCTTCTTGGCCAGTCTGGAACAATGAGGATCGCTTGAACCTTTGTTCTTCTTATGATCTTTATCACTTTTGGAATGAGAGGGAGCGGAGGAAACACGTACACCGACTGAAACACCCACGGTGTCACTAGGGCGTCCACAGCTATTGCTTGAGGGTCTCTCGACCTGGAACAATATCTCTGAAGTTTCTTGTTGAGACGAGACGCCATCATGTCTATTTGAGGAATTCCCCAAAGACTTGTCACTTCTGCAAAGACCTCTTGATGAAGACCCCACTCTCCTGGATGGAGATCGTGTCTGCTGAGGAAGTCTGCTTCCCAGTTGTCCACTCCCGGAATGAAGATCGCTGACAGAGCGCTTGTATGCCTTTCCGCTCAATGGAGATCCTTTGTGGCCTCTGCCATAGCCGCTCTGCTCTTTGTTCCGCCCTGGCGGTTTATGTACGCCACTGCTGTTATGTTGTCTGACTGAATCAAGACGGACCAATTTCGAAGAAAATGTTCCGCTTGCAGAAGGCCGTTGTGAATGGCCCTTAACTCCAGAACGTTTATGTGTAGACACATTTCCTGGCTTGACCACCTTCCCTGGAAGTTTTCCCCCTGCGTGACTGCTCCCCAGCCTCAGAGACTCGCATCCGTGGTCACTGAGATCCAGTCCTGGATCCCGAACCTGCGACCCTCTAGGAGGTGAGAGCTGTGCAGCCACCACAGGAGTGAGATTCTGGTCTTGGAAGACTGGGTTATCCTTCGGTGCATGTGCAGATGGGACCCGGACCACTTGTCCAATAGGTCCCACTGAAACACTCTGGCATGGAATCTGCCAAACTGAATGGCCTCGTAGGCCGCCACCATCTTCCCCAGCAACCAAGTGCATTGATGGATCGATACTCTTGCTGGTTTCAGAATTTGTCTGACCAGGTTCTGAATTTCCAGAGCCTTTTCCACTGGAAGAAAAACTCTCTGTAATTCTGTGTCCAGAACCATTCCCAAAAACGACACCGGCCGTCTCGTCGGAACCAACTGCGATTTTGGCAAGTTTAGGAGCCAACCATGTTGCTGCAGAATTGTCAGGGAGAGCGTAATGTTCTGCAGTAATCGGTCCCTGGATCTCGTCTTTATCAGGAGGTCGTCCAAGTACGGGATAATTGTGACTCCTTGTTTGCGCAGGAGAACCATCATTTCGGCCATTACTTTGGTGAAAACCCTCGGAACCGTGGACAGACCAAACGGCAACGTCTGAAATTGGTAATGACAATCCTGAACTGCAAACCTCAGGTAAGCCTGATGTGGAGGATAAATGGGAACATGTAAGTAGGCATCCTTTATGTCTACCGACACCATAAAATCCCCCTCCTCCAGACTGGAGATCACAGCCCGGAGAGATTCCATCTTGAATTTGAATTTTCTCAGGTAGAAATTGAGGGACTTGAGGTTCAGGATTGGTCTGACTGAGCCGTCTGGCTTCGGGACCACGAACAGGCTCGAATAAAAGTCTTCTCCCTGTTGCGACGGGGGAACCCTGACAATGACTTGATTGTGACACAATTTTTGTATTGCGGCGCATACCACTTCCCTGTCTGGAAGGGAAGCTGGTAAGGCTGATTTAAAAAATCTGTGAGGGGGGACGTTTGAAACTCCAGTTTGTACCCTTGGGACACTATTTCTAAAACCCATGGGTCCAGGCCCGAATGAGCCCAGAACTGACTGAAGAGCCTGAGACGTGCCCCCACCGGTGCGGACTCCCGCAGAGGAGCCTCAGCGTCATGCGGTGGACTTGGCAGAAGCCGGGGAGGACTTCTGCTCCTGGGAACCGGCCACGGACGGTGATCGCTTACCCTTTCCCTTTCCTCTAGTAGCAAGGAAGGAAGACCCTCGGCCTTTTCTGTATTTATTGGGCCGAAAGGACTGCATCTGATAGTGGTGTGCGTTCTTTTGTGGTGCAGGCACATAAGGTAAAAATGATGACTTACCCGCGGTAGCTGTAGATACCAACTCAGCGAGGCCGTCACCAAACAATACACCACCTTTATACGGTAGAGACTCCATAGCTTTCATAGAGTCAGCATCAGCATTCCATTGATGAATCCACAATGCTCTCCTAGCTGAGACTGCCATGGCATTGGCCCGTGATCCGAAGAGGCCAATATCTCTCGCAGCTTCCTTTAGATAGACTGCAGCGTCCGTGATATGACCTAGCATCAGAAGAATGCTTCCTATCCAGGGTATCCATGTCAGATGACAAGTTATCTATCCATTTTTCAATAGCACTACTCACCCACGCAGATGCACTGGCTGGTCTGAGTAGCGTACCCGTGGTAATATAAATGGATTTTAATGTATTTTCCCGTCTACGATCCGCAGGATCCTTTAGGGCTGCCGTGTCAGGGGACGGAAGAGCCACCTTTTTGGACAGCCGTGATAGAGCTTTGTCCACAATGGGGGGTGACTCCCATTTTTCCCTATCCCCAGAGGGAAACGGATACGCCACTACAATCCTTTTGGGAATCTGAAACTTTTTGTCAGGATTTTCCCAAACCTTTTCTCAGAGCGTGTTCAGTTCATGAGAGGGAGGAAATGTTACCTCAGGTTTCTTCCCTTTATACATAATACTGACCCTAGTATCAGGAACAGTAGGGTCCTCAGTGATATGTAATACATCTTTTATAGCCACAATCATGTACTGAATGCTTTTTGCCAGTTTTGGATCTAATCTGGCATCACTATAGTCGACACTTGAGTCAGTGTCCGTGTCGGTATCCGTGTCTGCAAATGAACGTTTTTGTGACCCCGAGGGGGTTTGGACTTGAAACAACAAATCCTCTACGGATTTCTTCCAAGCCTGGTTCTGAGACTCAGATTTATCCAATCTATTATTGATCAGAGCCACATTTGCATTCAAAGCACTCAAAACATTCACTCAATCCGGTGTCGGCAGTGCCGACAGGTTCACTCCCACAGCGTTTTGTGTCCCCAACATAGGGGTATATTTACTAAGGTCCCGATTTTGACCGAGATGACGTTTTTTCATCAAAGTGTCATCTCGGGAATTTACTAAGCAAAAATCTCGGCAGTGATGAGGGCATTCGTAATATTTTGGAAGTCCTAGGAAAAAATTACGAATCAATACACCATCGGTCAAATACGCCTGCAATTTGGTAGAAATCGGTAATTTACTAAAAAGTGCAAATCACAAACACTGCCGACAATAACCAAACACTGCCGTGCTGAAATACAATTCGTGAAAAAGTGCTAAAAATAAACAGACCTGCTTTTTTCCCCCGTGTTTGGATAGGCATGCACGGATCCATGAGATCCGTGCATGTTTTTCAGTGGGAAGGGGTAGAAAAGTGTTAATTTAAAAAAAAAAAATGCGTGGGGTCCCCCCTCCTAAGCAAAACCAGCCTCGGGCTCTTTGAGCCGGCCCTGGTTGAAAAAATATGGGGGAAAAAATGATAGGGGTTCCCCCATATTTAAACAACCAGCACCGGGCTCTGCGCCTGGTCCTGGTTCCAAAAATACGGGGGACAAAAAGCATAGGGGTCCCCCGTATTTCTGAAACCAGCACCGGGCTACACTAGCCAGATACATAATGCCACAGCCGGGGGACACTTTTATCTAGGTCCCTGCGGCCCTGGCATTACATAACCAACTAGTCACCCCTGGCCGGGGTACCCTGGAGGAGTGTATGACAGGCAGCACACGGCAGTGTTACAATGTAGCGCCTATGCGCTCCATTGTAACCAATGGTGGGAACTTTGTGGTCAGCGGTTGACCGAAAGTAACCTCACCGCTAACCACAAAGTTCCCACCATTGGTTACAATGGAGCGCATAGGCGCTACATTGTAACACTGCCCGGTGCTGCCTGTCATACAGTACAGGAGCACACAGCCAATCAGGAGGATGCCACAACGTGGCATTCCCTGATTGGCTGATGGAACCGTCTTAGACATAAGTCAGAGGGGGTTCCTGGCATTCGGGGAAAGGGGTCCCATGTGAAAACATGGGGCCCCTTTCAGTGCGAGGTCGGGTGTCCGTTTTGTTATTTTGCAAAGTACCTGGATTACAAATGGATTAAAAGAGGAGCCATCTACCCTGGATTTTGTGAGTATAATTTTTTCAACAGGTACCCCATGGATTCTACATGGAGAAGAGGACCGACCCTCGTGTGAACATAGGTAAGTATGTGTATATGGAGGTGTGGATGTATGTATTAAAGTTTTACTTTCAAGGTGTGTGTCTTATGTTTTTTTTGGGGTATTTTTTTAGTAGTAGTACTACAGGTACCAGCGGGCCCGGTTTTCCACCGCATGCTGGTACTTGTGGTTCTCCAAGTACCAGCTTGCGGGGGAGGCTTGCTGGGACTTGTAGTACTGCTACTAAAAACATTATTCATTTTTTGACAAAAAGGCTATCAGCCTCCCATCCGCAGCCCTTGGATGGGGGGGACAGCCTCGGGCTTCACCCCTGGCCCTTGGGTGGCTGGAGGGGGGGACCCCTTGATTGAAGGGGTCCCCACTCCTCCAGGGTACCCCGGCCAGGGGTGACTAGTTGGTTATGTAATGCCAGGGCTGCAGGGACCTAGATAAAAGTGTCCCCCGGCTGTGGCATTATGTATCTGGCTAGTGGAGCCCGGTGCTGGTTTCAGAAATACGGGGGACCCCTACGCTTTTTGTCCCCCATATTTTTGGAACCAGGACCAGGCGCAGAGCCCGGTGCTGGTTGTTTAAATATGGGGGAACCCCTGACATTTTTCCCCCCATATTTTTACAACCAGGACCGGCTCAAAGAGCCCGAGGCTGGTTTGGCTTAGGAGGGGGGACCCCACGCAATTTTTTATTTTATTTTAACACTGATTTCAATTTTTAAAAAGGTGCACAATGAAGCCCAGCACGGATCTCTCAGATCCGGCCGAGATTCATTGTATTAAAGTCGGCAGTGTTTTACAAGTCACTCACGTAAAACACTGCAAAAAAAAACAACGAATGACATCGACATCGGTAAATCCGAAAATGCAGAATACGACACCTTAGTAAATTAGTCGTAATAAATTCAAAAAGTTGCAACTTTACACTTTCGATGTCATTCGTGATTGAACTTTGACCTCAGACGGGAAAATACGAATTGTAGTAAATATACCTCATAGTCTCCTCCTGGGAAGAGCCCTCCGCCTCAGACATGCCGACACACGTGCACCCACCACACGCAGATACACTGGGCCTATTATAGGGGACAGACCTACAGTAAAGTCTGTCAGAGAGACACAGGGGGAGATATAGCCAGCTCACACCCCAGCACCTAATTCCGGCCTGAAAACCAGTGGCGTAAGTTTGTCCCAGTTGCCCGGAGGCAAGAAAAATATTGGTGCCCGCCCTATATATCATCCGTGAGCCAATAAGATGCTGTTTTGAGATCCGAGTAAAACCGAACCCGCTCATCTCTAATTCTAACTATATGAAGCTACTACAAAACCGTTGCAACTAGGCTGATCTATGTAGGGGTCCAACCACACACTACATTGACCTGCTCAGTCACTCACAAATCACAATGCTGATTATTTCTCTGACAATTAATTTGCAAGTGTCATATCCAGGATTACAACCCACAACCTATTACACTGGAAACAGGCACCTTACTGATGGAGATATTTGCTCTTGAACAGGAAGTGTGAGAATTCTAACTATATGAAGTTACTTGTAATCATCAGATAAATAACTTCATATAGTTAGAATTCTCATGTTTCCTTTATAGGAGCAAATAGCTTCATCAGTAAGGTATCTGCTACCAGTGTATCTATAATAAAGAGGGTGTGATTTGTAAGGTGCAGTGACTAGTGGGGAAGTCGGCTACGGAAGAGGTACCGGCTGCTGTCAATTAACTTAATTGATTAATGTTGCTGAACACACGGAACAGGAGGAGAGGTGCCCCCCTTCAAAGCAGGAGCCCGGCGGCAGCTGACTCCGTTGTCTCCCAGAGTTCTGCCTCTGCTGAAAACACTACAGACAATGCCCCAGACTTGTAGCGCTTTTATAAGTTACATAAAATGCACCAAAATCACTGTGCCCCCCCGTTTTGCACCCTGTTACTTGTACAGCAGTGTGAGGAAGGACCAGCGTCTCTGCAGCCTCGTGAAGAGAAAATGGCGCCGGGCTGTGTGCTGTGAGGGCTAAGCTCCGCCCCCTTACTGGCGCACTTCAGACCCGCTCTTTTTTTAAACTTTTTTATACTGGCGGGGGTCCGGACTGTGCCTTGGCACTTAGTCCGCTCTTGCCAGTTAGTTATTTGAGGTATATATGCTGCCCAGGGCGCCCCCCCCCCCCCCCGCGCCCTGCACCCTGTAGTGCCGCCTGATGTGGGAGCGTGGCGCGCAGCGCGGCCGCTGTGCGATACCTCAAAGCCGTCACTGAAGTCTTCTGATCTTCTTCTACTCACATGTCTTCTGACTTCTGGCTCTGCAAGGGGGGTGACGGCGGGCTCTGGGAAAAAGCATCAAGGCGTACCTAGCGTTCAGACCCTCAGGAGCTAATGGTGTCCTGTAGCCAAAGAAGCAGAGCCTTTAAACTCACAGAAGTAGGTCTGACTTCTCTCCCCTAAGTCCCACGAAGCAGGGAGACCGTTGCCAGCAGCCTCCCTGAAAATAAAAAACCTAACATAAAGTCTTTTCAGAGAAACTCAGTAGAGCTCCTCAGTGTGCATCCAGTCTACCTGGGCACAGATTCTAAACTGGAGTCTGGAGGAGAGGCATAGAGGAAGGAGCCAGTTCACACCCCTTTGAAAGTCTTAAAGTGCCCATGTCTCCTGCGGATCCCTTCTATACCCCATGGTTCTTGTAGTGACCCCAGCATCCTCTAGGACAGGGGTGGGGAACCTCAGGCCCGGGGGCCGTATAAGGCCCCCAGAGCCACTTGATCCGGCCCGGCCATGCTCACCTAACTGAGGGAGATGCCGGGCGCACGCTGAGATTTTGTTACTAGCGGGCGCCCGGCTTCTTCCCCTCAGCAGGAGCTCACTCCTGAGCTCCGGCTTACGGCTCTGGCAGTGTGCTTGTGTGGCTGTGCAGTGCTATGGGAGAGATGTCATGACGTCTCTCCCATAGTTCTGAGGAGCAGGCGGCCAGGCAGAGAACAATGGTCTGGAAGCAGGAGCAGGGCTGGGAAGTATTGTGTTTTTTTTTCCTTTTAATGTGTGTGTGTGTGTGTGTGTGTGTGTGTGTGTGTGTGTGTGTGTGTGTGTGTGTGTGTGTGTAAGCGGTGCTACTAGGGGGCATATATAATGGCCATATTTAATGGGGCATAACAACTAACTGGGGGCATATCTAATGGGGCATAACAAGTGACTGGGGGCATATCTAATGGTGCATAACAAGTGACTCGGGGCATATGTACTGGGGCATAACTACTGGGGCATAACAACTGACTGGGGGTATATCTACTGGGGGCATAACTACTGACTGGGGATAACTACTGACTTGGGGCATAACTACTGGGGGCAGGCTAATTATTAAGTTGATAATTTTTGTATGGCCCCCGAAGGATTTTAAAAATATCCAAATGGCCCTTGGTAGAAAAAAGGTTCCCCACCCCTGCTCTAGGACGTATGAGAAAGTTATGTTTTAATCTCTTCATTAATCAAATGTAACTTTTCTTAAGTGTGTGCCAAAAAAGAAGTCTTCTGTCTTCCCTCTTGTTTTGTACACTTAGCATTATTATTGTTCCTGCAGTAGCGGATCTTGCTACATCGCACACAGCACGGCATTGTGGGACCGGCACATACACACTAGGGGTCATAACTGACCTCTAGTGTCTATGCGGTGCTATGTGAGAGACGTCATGACGTCTCTCCCATAGATCCGAGGAGTGGCGTTGGCGGCCGGAAACGGAGGACTGCAGTGGTCGGGAAGCAGCAGCGGGGATTGTAAGTATTTTTTTATTTCTTTTATTATTTTGGGTGATCGGCGCTACTGGGGACACAGTATTGGGGCACAGTACAGGGCAGAGGCGTAACTCTGGGAGGCAACGGAGTCATCTGCCGCCAGGCTCCTGCTCTGAAGGGGGGCACTTATCCTCCATTCTGTGACACCATTGAATTAAGTTATTTGATAGCTGCCGCTGTCTCTTCAGTGGCCGACTTCCTCACTGGTCCCTGCACCTTACAAATCACACCCTTTTTATACGGTAGATACAGATTTTACAAGTGTCATACCCAGGATTAGAAACCATGACCTATTACACTGGAATCAGGCACCTTACTGAAGAAGCTGTTTGCTCCTGTATAGGAAATGTGCGAATTCTCACTATATGAAGTTTCTACTCTGACAATTACATGTAAGAATTCTCATGCTTACTGTACAGGAGCAAATAGCTCCATCAGTAAAGTGTCTTTTGCCAGTGTAACAGGTCATGGATGGGTTCTACTCCTATGTATGACTGCTAAGAAATGTGTGATTTAGACAATGAAATGTATATATACAGTATATAATTATTTTTCAGAACACTACACACACACACACACACACACACACACACACACACACACACACACTATATATATATATATATATATATATATATATATAAAATATACACATGCGCACACATACATACATATATTTATCTAAATATAGGGGGGGAGCCAATATTTATCTTGGACAAAAACAGATTGATAGCAGCCCTGCGCTTACTAGCTGCTGCTGGTTCCTAGAAAATAGAGGTTACACCCAGAAACCTCTTAAACCATGGAATATACAAGAAAGAAAACCAGGAACTAGCGCTGCATAGTACATATAGATCTGAAGGTAATCCTTTGCAGTTTCACACGATCCACTGTTTTATCTCTCTCTGGAATTACACTTACAGATAGATTCTACCACGCGTATCCATAAAGGTATCTTTGTATCAGAAACAATGTGCTGTCCCACACCAATAAAAACGTTACACACTTACAGGATATTTCTATCTCGCGTGTCCATAAAGGTATCTTTTGTTGTATGTAGAAGACCACCAAAAAGATTTCACATGATATATGGATATACAAAAGTAACTTACATTAACTTCCTTTCACGCGTGCCCATAAAGGTATCTTTGTCTGGTATGTCGTCCCAAAGAAGGATTCTATACAGCTGATTATCCACAAGTGAAAGTTTTTAATACATGAAGTTAAAAAAATGTGAACAGAGTTCAAACAAAGGAATCCAGGTATCGGCGGCTGATGTAAGACTTGTTCTCTCACCGACCGGCTGCAGACAGGTAAGCAAAAATGAGCAAAGTCTGAATCACCGAGTCCCAGGATCCCACACTGCAAGCGGCAGATGGCTTCAGCGGCAGACGGCTTCAACGCGTTTCTGGGAGTACACTCCCCTTTGTCAAGAAGTGCCGTCCTCCTTACATCTACAGATGGCTGGCACCAAGTTATGCTAATTTATTTATGTCCCATTGGGAAGACCAGTCAGTCTGGACTGGCCACCAGTGGGGTGCCAGCCTGGTGCTCTGGGCCCGCTATATAGACGATATTATCTTTGTATGGGATGGTAGTAGGACAGAACTAGATTCCTTCTGTACCCACTTGAACAATAATAATAAAAACATTCAATTGACTTTTGAGATTAGTAGGGAGAAGGTCCATTTTTTAGATCTTACCAACCAGTCTGAGGGTGGTAGACTAATTACTACTAATTATAAGAAACCTACAGATAGTAATTCATATATTAATCAGAACAGTAATCATCATCTAAACTGGATAAGAAGCATACCCAATAGTCAATTTAGACGATTAAGACGTAATTGCACAACAGATGACTCTTTTGATATGAGTGCAAAACTGATGGAGTCAGATTTTTTGGATAAAGGGTATAATTTGGCCTTGGTACAAAAGGCAAAAGTAGAGAATAGGGCATTATCTCAGTTAGACACCATCAAAAAAGTGAGGAAAGATAATAAGGGGGATAGCTCCAAAGGTGTCAGTTTTATCAGTAAATTTTCATCTCAACACAAACAGTTTGAGGGCATCGTACGGAAACATTGGAGTATACTCACTAGAGACCCACTGTTGAAGGGTCAAATCACTGATATCCCAAAGTTTATATACAGAAGAGCAGATCATTTGAAAAACATGTTAGTAAAAAGCTCTTTGGATGTGGAAAAGAGACAAACTCGCATAGTGTCAAAGGGTTTTTATCGATGTGGTAGCTGCAACATGTGTAAAAATTGTAAATCTGAAGTAAGTAAGATCACTCATTACCAATCTAATCAAACCAAAAAGGTATTACCAATCAGAGATTTTATCACATGTTGCAGCAAAAATGTTGTGTATTTATTAGAATGCCAGTGTGGCACTCAATACGTGGGGAGGACGAGCAGAATGCTCAAAGAACGTATGAGTGAACACTATAGGAATATTAAAAAAGGTCTAGAAGGACATAGTGTATCTCTGCATTTTAGGGATAAACATAATTGTAATATAAAAGGATTAAAAAGTTTTTGTGGAATAAAAATCTGTAAGGGAAATTGGAGGACTCATAATACAGAAGCTAATCTAGCTAAGATGGAGATGAAAACTATTTTTGATCTTAGAACTTTAACACCTAATGGTTTAAATATGGAGTTCGAAACAAAATGGTTTATCTAAGTACATTCTATACTAATACATCTATATGGTGTTGTTTTGTCTCTTCTTTTCCCCATTTTATGAGAATCTGATAAATGGATATGGAGAAACATGGTCATTCATTATGACCTTTTATAAGGACTGATGTACAGAAGCAACATATATACCTCTTGAAAGATGGACTAATTTCGATATATCTTGTATATCTTCAATAGATTTATGATTTATTATATTAAAAATGTCATGTTATAATCAAAGGTATTTACATTGATTTCTCTCATGCCCTGTATGGTTTATAAAATATAGATATTCCACTCTATCTTAGTAATTATATAGTGAATGCCTTTGGTCACGAATAGATATATTGTACATTGGTGGATAAAGGTATTTGCTGGTGTTTATATTTCCGTTCTTGCCCCGTGTTTGCCGGACAGTCTTGCCGATCACATGATCGGGTTTTTCTTAGTGTTAATAGACTTTGTCCCGTTGCCGATCAGGTGATCGGAACCCCTCTCTTTTTTTAGTGTGATAAGACTAGCAAGTACCTTCCTCCTTCTAGGTTTTTATATATCATATTTTGTTTATTATTATAAGAAGCGGGCAGCTCTTTGTCCGTTTGGGGTAAACACCGTGAAGGTGTCTATATACGTAATGGTATGTCTTAACTATGGAGGGTAATTACAGGGTAACTTATCACATCTGTGTATATTGCTTACAGCCGTACTAAGTTCCTTTTGAAAACGGACAGGGGAATGCCCGCACTTATCCGTTATTGTTTTAATTGTTTTTATATATTATTGATGAATGAATAACTTATATGAATGTATTATATTTGGTGACCCTTTAAGGGATTTTATTATGGTAATTTTATTGTATATTCTGTTGTATAATTTTAATGACCATCAGCTGCATGATTAGAGATGGTATAAATATCTGTAGATGTAAGGAGGACGGCACTTCTTGACAAAGGGGAGTGTACTCCCAGAAACGCGTTGATGCCGTCTGCCGCTGAAGCCGTCTGCCGCTTGCAGTGTGGGATCCTGGGACTCGGTGATTCAGACTTTGCTCATTTTCGCTTACCTGTCTGCAGCCGGTCGGTGAGAGAACAAGTCTTACATCAGCCGCCGATACCTGGATTCCTTTGTTTGAACTCTGTTCACATTTTTTTAACTTCATGTATTAAAAACTTTCACTTGTGGATAATCAGCTGTATAGAATCCTTCTTTGGGACGACATACCAGACAAAGATACCTTTATGGGCACGCGTGAAAGGAAGTTAATGTAAGTTACTTTTGTATATCCATATATCATGTGAAATCTTTTTGGTGGTCTTCTACATACAACAAAAGATACCTTTGTGGACACGCGAGATAGAAATATCCTGTAAGTGTGTAACGTTTTTATTGGTGTGGGACAGCACATTGTTTCTGATACAAAGATACCTTTATGGATACGCGTGGTAGAATCTATCTGTAAGTGTAATTCCAGAGAGAGATAAAACAGTGGATCGTGTGAAACTGCAAAGGATTACCTTCAGATCTATATGTACTATGCAGCGCTAGTTCCTGGTTTTCTTTCTTGTATATTCCAATATTTATCTTGCCTCCGGGCAACTGGGGCGAACTTACGCCACTGGTACAGGGGGCACAGTACTGGGGGCACATCTGCAGGGGGCAATACTGACCATGCCCCTTCTCTGAAGCCACGCCCCTATTTTTTTCACCCTGGGCGCCACAAGGCCTAGATTCGGCCCTGTGTACCTGGCACAGTATCCTGCTGTCTCTTGATTGTTTTACCACAGTTACCCTACTGCCAATTGTATCTACTTATGGGGTGTCATTCCGAGTTGATCACACGCTGCAACTTTTTGCAGCCTGTGCAATCAACTAGTCGCCGCCTATGGGGGAGTGTATTTTTGCATAGCAAGGCTGCGATCGCTTGTGCAGCCGAGCTATGCAAAAACATTTTGTGCAGTTTCTAAGTAGGTCTGGACTTCAGCGTCTCAGGTCCCGGAATTAATGTCAGACATCCGCCCACCAAATGCCTCGACACGCCTGCGTTCGGATCTCTACTCCCCGAAAACGGTCAGTTGACGCCCCTGGAACGCCTTCCTCCTGTCAATCACGGTGCGATCACGGCAGCAATCCTTTTCTTCTTTAATTCAGTCGCTGCCCAGCATTCCCCGTTGCCGGCCAGCAATGCGCCTGCGCATTGCGCCCACGCATTCTGGACCCATTCGCACGGCTGCAGAAAAAAAGCAGCGCGCTAATGGGTTGGAGTGATTCCACTAGAGACAGTCAGTATTGCAGGGACGTGCGGTGAGGTAAATAGCTGAGGAGGCACTGGCATAGGTGTGTGCAGGGGGGGGTTCCTGGTGCGCACAGGCACCCCCTAATGTCTGTCACCCCCTCACACATGCCTGCTGCTGCAGCGATCGCCGAGTGTGCTCAATCCTGTCCTCCGACCCGTTGCGCCCGCCACCCCCTCTGCTCAGTCTGGCCGCCCGGACACCCGGGACGGTAAATGATTTATTTGTATGGGTGCAGCATCAGACGTAATCCTACTCCCAGTTCCTCTAACATGTGTGATGTGTTGTGATGATGTCATGCCACGCGCATACCCGCTCATGCTTCCACCCACGCTCTCTCTCCTCTCATCATGTGCCACCCAATGCCACAGAATACAGCATTCCTCTTGGAGGAGAAGTTCAAATTCAATATCAATATATATTTCGAGAGATTAGGGTATAATCTATTGTAATACAATATACAAATTTAATAAATATTAAACAGATTTATATATATATATATATATATATAATCTGTGCTTCAATTCTCTATATTATTTAGTTTGTATTGAGTGCCAATATGCGGAGGTAGGCACACCTGATAGGTGGTGTTAGCCATGCCCAATAGGCGGTGCTAAACACGCCCTTCTAATCGTGCACCCCCTAATAACATGTCCTGTGCACGCCTATGGGCACTGGCTAGTACCAGAGCCAGATTTACACACAATATATGAGCCCAAGGGTGCATTATACACAGGTGCAGCAGTATACACTGTTGAAAATTTGGTGAGCTGATAAGAGATGTGCGGATCAGTAAGGCACTGCCTCCCCTGCCATAAACTTTTTACTCCAGAGTTTTGACTATAAAAATAATTAGAATAATACAATGAAGATATTCTAATATATTCTTTGTATTTTTCATAAACCTTATATAGCCACAACTGTAGCGTATATGTTGACAGGAAAGGCTCTGCCTTACCTGCATCACCTCACCACATGTCACTTCATTGTTGAGCCGCATTGCGAAGGAGCCCAGGACAAGGAGATGTCTGATAAGGTAATTTTGCTGGCACTGAGCGGTGTGTGCTGTCCTTGCAAGGGTAGTAAGGCCCTTTGGACCTGTTGCATGTTGCCCTATTGTTGCTGGTTACGAAGAGGCCCCCATAACAGTTCAAACTTCAGGGTCCCAAAAATGTAGATTGGCCACTGCCTCTGATAGCAGCGGACTTTTATGCAACGGGAGTGTCAAGACAGCGTTTCTCTGTCACGGAGCAGCATGGAGGAGCAGGGAGCAGCACTGGGCAGGTGGAGGGGAAGGCAACATGGCGTGACCTATAAAGTGATGCCGCAGGTCACGATCTGGGCCGCGTCTGAGCCACCTGGAAGAGCCCAGCTCTGTCCGAGCATGAAATTATGAAGTAAAGTGTTGACAGGCGGCACATTTGAGATCTGCCCCCTGGCACAGCGGGTGAAAAATGCTCATCTGTAGGGTGAGTGCAATTCTCATTGCCTGTTATTCTAGAATGTAAAACAGCTACACTGTACCACGTCTCTTGGTCTGTAGGTTGGGTGTAACGTTCAGAGCTTTTCTGTGAATCTTGTAAGTGCCCAGAACGGGTTCAGTATGATTTCCCGATGGAGGGGATGCCGGCGGTCAGAATACCGCCCACGGCATCCCATCCATCAGAATCCCATTAGCCCCCCAGTAAGCCCCCTAGCTCTCCTCTGCCCCCTACCCTAACCCTCTCTGGAGATGCCTAATCCCAACCCTCCCTTCCCCGCTGCCTAAACCTAACCCCACCTTCTAAGTGCCTAACCCTAACCTTCCCGTCCCTGCACCCTAACCCCCCCCTTCTCCTGCCTAAACCCAACCCCCTCCTCCCTCTCCGCGACAGGACACCAGCGCGTCCCGCAGTCAGGCCAATCTGGATGCCAGATGTCTGTATTTTGACGCCAGCATCTCGAGCGGCGTCGGTATCTAGATGCCGGCATTGCATCCTCCTTCGGGATCCCAGCATCGGTATATTGATCGCCGGGATCATATCCGTCGGGAAGCTAACTGCTTCCCCCCAGAACAGAACAGGGACGTGCAGTCAGGGGAGGCAGTGCCTCCCCTGTCATTAATGATTAAAATAATAAAAAATTATACTTATGACACATATTTTTCTGTGCCATAAGTATCTGCTTTAGCATTGTTATTATTTTTTGTGTGTTAAAACTGTTTTAAATGTGTGTTGGAGGCACCACTCTCGGTGCCTCCCACTGTCAGTGTAAAGGGCCGGAAGCGGGGGGCGGGGCCAAGCATTGGGCAGTAAAAGCCCATTAGAAAAAGCAGCAGAAGCGGCACCTAACAACAGTGCCGCTTTGGAGGGGGCATGCTTTCAGCCAATATGAAAGCACGCCCCAGTCACAGGCAGATGTGACTGGCCAGTGGCAGTGGTGGATTCCGAGGGAGCACTAAGACACGTGCCCCCCCATAGTCTAGGAAGCTATTTATTATTTACATAGGCACGCGCCCCCCCCCCCCCACCCCTTATTTCTCTAACGTCCTAAGTGGATGCTGGGGACTCCGTAAGGACCATGGGGGATAGCGGCTCCGCAGGAGACTGGGCACAAAAGTAAAGCTTTAGAACCACCTGGTGTGCACTGGCTCCTCCCCCTATGACCCTCCTCCAAGCCTCAGTTAAGATTTTGTGCCCGAACGAGAAGGGTGCACACTAGGTGGCTCTCCTGAGCTGCTTTGTGAAAAGTTTAGTTTTAGGTTTTTTATTTTCAGTGAGACCTGCTGGCAACAGGCTCACTGCATCGAGGGACTAAGGGGAGAAGAAGCGAACTCACCTGCGTGCAGAGTGGATTGGGCTTCTTAGGCTACTGGACATTAGCTCCAGAGGGACGATCACAGGCCCAGCCTGGATGGGTCCCAGAGCCGCGCCGCCGGCCCCCTTACAGAGCCAGAAGGCAGAAGAGGTCCGGAAAATCGGCGGCAGAAGACGTCCTGTCTTCAACAAGGTAGCGCACAGCACTGCAGCTGTGCGCCATTGCTCTCAGCACACTTCACACTCCGGTCACTGAGGGTGCAGGGCGCTGGGGGGCCGGGGCGCCCTGAGACGCAATAAAAAACACCTTGGATGGCAAAAAAAATGCATCACATATAGCTCCTGGGCTATATGGATGCATTTAACCCCTGCCAGAATACATAGAAAAACGGGTGATAAGGCCGCCGATAAGGGGGCGGAGCCTATCTCCTCAGCACACTGGCGCCATTTTCCCTCACAGCTCCGTTGGAGGGAAGCTCCCTGTCTCTCCCCTGCAGTCACTACACTACAGAAAGGGTTAAAAAAGAGAGGGGGGGGGGGGCACTAATTACGCGCAGTATTAAAGATACAGCAGCTATAAGGGGAAAAACACTTATATAAGGTTATCCCTGTATATATATATATATATATAGCGCTCTTGTGTGTGCTGGCAAACTCTCCCTCTGTCTCCCCAAAGGGCTAGTGGGGTCCTGTCCTCTATCAGAGCATTCCCTGTGTGTGTGCTGTATGTCGGTACGTTTGTGTCGACATGTATGAGGAGAAAAATGATGTGGAGACGGAGCAGATTGCCTGTAATAGTGATGTCACCCCCTAGGGGGTCGACACCTGAGTGGATGAACTGTTGGAAGGAATTACGTGACAGTGTCAGCTCTGTATAAAAGACAGTGGTTGACATGAGACAGCCGGCTACTCAGCTTGGGCCTGTCCAGACGTCTCATAGGCCGTCAGGGGCTCTAAAGCGCCCGTTACCTCAGATGGCAGATATAGACGCCGACACGGATACTGACTCCAGTGTCGACGGTGAAGAGACAAATGTGACTTCCAGTAGGGCCACACGTTACATGATTGAGGCAATGAAAAATGTTTTACACATTTCTGATAATACGAGTACCACCAAAAAGGGGTATTATGTTCGGTGAGGAAAAACTACCCGTAGTTTTCCTGAATCTGAGAAATTAAATGAGGTGTGTGATGATGCGTGGTTTTCCCCCGATAACAACTGATAATTTCTAAAATGTTATTAGCATTATATCCTTTCCCGCCAGAGGTTAGGGTGCGTTGGGAAACACCCCCTAGGGTGGATAAAGCGCTCACACGCTTGTAAGGGCTCTACCCTCTCCTGAGATGGCCGCCCTTAAGGATCCTGCTGATAGAAAGCAGGAGGGTATCCTAAAATGTATTTACACACATACTGGTGTTATACTGCGACCAGCAATCGCCTCAGCCTGGATGGGCAGTGCTGGGTTGGCGTGGTCAGATTCCCTGACTAAAAATATTGATACCCTAGATAGGGACAGTATATTTTTGCCTATAGAGCATTTAAAAGATGCATTTCTATATATGCGTGATGCACAGCGGAATATTTGCCGACTGGCATCAAGTCTAAGTGCGTTGTCCATTTCTACCAGTAGAAGGTTATGGACACGTCAGTGGTCAGGTGATGCGTATTCCAAACGGCATTTGGAAGTATTGCCTTATTAAAGGGAGGAGTTATTTGGGGTCGGTCTTTCAGACCTGGTGGCCACGGCAACAGCTGGGAAATCCACGTTTGTACCCCAGGTCGCCTCTCAACATGAGAAGACGCCGTATTATCAGGCGCAGTCTTTTCGTGGACAAGCGGGCTAAAGGTTCCTCATTTCTGCCCCGTGACAGAGGGAGAGGAAAAAGGCTGCAGAAATCAGCCAGTTCCCAGGAACAGAAACCCTCTCCCGCCTCTGCCAAGCCCTCAGTATGACGCTAGGGCTTTACAAGCAGAATCAGGCACGGTGGGGGGCCCGTCTCAATGAATTTCAGCGCGCAGTGGGCTCACTCGCAAGTAGACCCCTGGATCCTTCAGGTGATATCTCAGGGGTACAAATTGGAATTCGAGACGTCTCCCCCTCGCCGTTTCGTAAAGTCGGCTTTACCGATGTCTCCTTCTGACAGGGAGACAGTTTTGGAAGCCATTCACAAGCTGTATTCCCAGCAGGTGATAATCAAGGTACCCCTCCTGCAACAGGGAACGGGGTATTATTCCACACTGTTGTGGTACCGAAGCCGGACGGCTCGGTGAGACCGATTCTAAATCTAAAATCTTTGAACACTTACATACAGAGGTTCAAATTCAAGATTGAGTCACTCAGAGCAGTGATTGCGAACCTGGAAGAAGGGGACTACATGATGTCTCGGGACATCGAGGATGCTTACCTTCATGTCCAAATTTACCCTTCTCACCAAGGGTACCTCAGGTTTATGGTACAGAACTGTCACTATCAGTTCAGACGCTGCCGTATGGATGGTCCACGGCACCCCGGGTCTTTACCAAGGTAATGGCCGAAATGATGATATTCCTTCGAAGGAAGGGAATTTTAGTTATCCCTTACTTGGACGATTCCCTGATAAGGGTAAGATCCAGGGAACAGTTGGAGGTCGGTGTAGCACTATCTCAGGTAGTGTTGCGGCAGCACGATTGGATTCTCAATATTCCAAAATCGCAGCTGGTTCCGACGACTCGTCTTCTGTTCCTAGGGATGATCCTGGACACAGTCCAGAAAAAGGTGTTTCTCCCGGAGAAGAAAGCCAGGGAGTTATCCGAGCTAGTCAGGAACCTCCTAAAACCGAGCCAAGTCCAGTGGTGCAAGTGGGCGGGTACGGGTGGGTACGGCGTACCCGTAAGAATTTAGCCGTGGGTACGCCGTACCCACACCGACGGGCCGCCGCTCCTCTTCCTTCCCTCCCTCCCTCCCCTGCTCCACGCCGCACCTGCCGTCCCCGCCGCACATGCCGCACACGCCGTCCCCGCCGCACCGCCGCTGATGTGAGGGAAGGAGAGCGCAGCGCTCTCCTTCCCTCACATGACAAACAGGACGGCGACGGCAGCGGTGAGTAGGGGAGGGGGGGGCATGTATACCTGGCACTGGGGGCATATCTGGCACAGGGGGGCATATATACCTGGCACTGGGGGATATCTGGCACAGGGACATGTTATACCTGGCACTGGGGGATATCTGGCACAGGGGGGCATGTTATACCTGGCACTGGGAGATATCTGGCACTGGGGGGGCATGTTATACCTGGCACTGGGGGATATCTGGCACTGGGGGCATATCTGGCACAGGGGGGGTATATATACCTGGCACTGGGGGATATCTGGCACAGGGGGGCATGTATACCTGGCACAGGGGGGCATATATACCTGGCACTGGGGGATATCTGGCACAGGAGGGCATGTATACCTGGCACTGGGGGATATCTGGCACTTGGGGGGGCATGTTATACCTGGCACTGGGGGATATCTGGCACTGGGGGGGCATGTATACCTGGCACTGGGGGATATCTGGCACTGGGGGCATATCTGGCACAGGGGGGCATATATACCTGGCACTGGGGGATATCTGGCACAGGGGGGCATGTATACCTGGCACTGGGGGATATCTGGCACTGGGGGCATATCTGGCACAGGGGGGCATATATACCTGGCACTGGGGGATATCTGGCACAGGGAGGCATGTATACCTGGCACTGGGGGATATCTGGCACTGGGGGCATATCTGGCACTGTAGGGGCATTTCTGTATCTGGCACGGGGGGCAATGTATATCTGACACAGTGGGGGCATTTGTGTATCTGGCACTGTGGGGCAATGTGTATCTGACACTGTGAGGCAATGTATGGCACTCTGGGGGCATTTCTGTATCTGTCACTGTGGGGCAATGTGTACCTGGCACGGTGGGGCAATGTGTATCTGGCACTCTGGGGACATTTGTGTATCTGGCACTGTGGGGCAATGTGTATGTGGCACTGTGAGGCAATGTGTATCTGGTACTCTGGGGACATTTGTGTATCTGGCACTGTGGGGCAATGTGTATCTGGCACTGTGGGGTTATGTGTATCTGGCACTGTGGGGCAATGTATATCTGGCACTGTGGGGCAACGTGTATCTGACACTATTGGGGTCATACGTGTATCTGCCCCTCCCCCATATTTGTATCACGCCCCCATTTTCATTGGCCACGCCCCATGTGGCATTTGGCCACACCCATTTTTTTTTGCACGCGCGCACACAGTACCCGTAAGACCTTTTTTCTACTTGCACCACTGGCCAAGTCTCAGTGCATCAATGCACAAGGGTTCTGGGTAAAATGGTGGCTTCCTACGAAGCAATCCCATTCGGCAGATTCCACGCAAGAACTTTCCAGTGAGACCTGCTGGACAAATGGTCCGGGTCGCATCTTCAGATGCATCAGCGGATAACCCTGTCACCAAGAACAAGGGTGTCCCTCCTGTGTTGGTTGCAGAGTGCTCATCTTCTAGAGGGCCGCAGAATCGGCATTCAGGACTGGGTCCTGGTGACCACTGATGCCAGCCTGCGAGGCTGGGGAGCAGTCACACAGGGAAGAAATTTCCAGGGCTTATGGTCAAGCCTGGAGACATCACTTCACATAAATATCCTGAAGCTAAGGGCCATTTACAATGCTCTAAGCTTAGCAAGACCTCTGCTTCAAGGTCAGCCGGTGTTGATCCAGTCGGACAACATCACGGCAGTCACCCACGTAAACAGACAGGGTGGCACAAGAAGCAGGAGGGCAATGGCAGAAGTTGCAAGGATTCTTCGCTGGGCGGAAAATCATGTGATAGCACTGTCAGCAATTCCGGGAGTGGACAACTGGGAAGCAGACTTCCTCAGCAGACACGACCTCCACCCGGGAGAGTGGGGACTTCACCCAGAAGTCTTCCACATGATTATAAACCGTTGGGAAAAACTCGACAGGTATTGCGCCAGGTCAAGGGACCCTCAGGCAATAGCTGTAGATGCTCTGGTAACACCGTGGGTGTACCAGTCAGTGTATGTGTTCCCTCATCTGCCTCTCATACCCAAGGTACTGAGATTGATAAGATGGAGAGGAGTAAGCACTATATTCGTGGCTCCGGATTGGCCAAGAAGGACTTGGTAACCGGAACTTCAAGAGATGCTCACGGAGGATCCGTGGCCTCTACCTCTAAGAAGGGACCTGCTCCAGCAAGGACCCTGTCTGTTCCAAGACTTACCGCGGCTGCGTTTGACGGCAGGGCGGTTGAACGCCGGATCCTGAAGGAAAAAAGGCATTCCGGATGAAGTCATCCCTATCCTGATCAAAGCCAGGAAGGATGTAACCCCAAAACATTATCACCGCATTTGGCGAAAATATGTTGCGTGATGCGAGGCCAGTAAGGCCCGACGGAGGAAATTCAACTGGGTCGATTCCTACATTTCCTGCAAACAGGAGTGTCTATGGGCCTGAAATTGGGGTCCATTAAGGTTCAAATTTCGGCCCTGTCAATTTTCTTCCAAAAAGAACTAGCTTCAGTCCCTGAAGTTCAGACGTTGTAAAAGGGGTACTGCATATACAGCCTCCTTTTGTGCCTCCAGTGGCACCTTGAGATCTCAATGTAGTTTTTGGGTTCCAAAAGTCACATTGGTTTGAACCACTTAAATCTGTGGAGTTAAAATATCTCACAGGGAAAGTGGTCATGCTGTTGGCCCTGGCCTGGGCCAGGCGCGTGTCAGAATTGGCGGCTTTATCCTGTAAAAGCCCTTATCTGATTTTCCATTCGGACAGGGCGGAATTGAGGACTTGTCCTCAGTTTCTCCCTAAGGTGGTTTCAGCGTTTCACCTGAACCAACCTATTGTGGTGCCTGCGGCTACTAGGGACTTGGAGGACTCCAAGTTGCTAGACGTTATCAGGGCCCTGAAAATATATGTTTCCAGGACGGCTGGAGTCAGAAAATCTGACTCGCTGTTTATCCTGTATGCACCCAACAAGCTGGGTGCTCCTGCTTCTAAGCAGACTATTGCTCGTTGGATTTGTAGTACAATTCAGCTTGCACATTCTGTGGCAGGCCTGCCACAGCCAAAAATCTGTAAATGCCCACTCCACAAGGAAGATGGGCTCATCTTGGGCGGCTGCCCGAGGGGTCTCGGCTTTACAACTTTGCCGAGCAGCTACTTGGTCAGGAGCAAAAACGTTTGTAAAATTCTACAAAATTGATACCCTGGCTGAGGAGGACCTGGAGTTCTCTCATTAGGTGCTGCAGAGTCATCCGCACTCTCCCGCCCGTTTGGGAGCTTTGGTATAATCCCCATGGTCCTTACGGAGTCCCCAGCATCCACTTAGGACGTTAGAGAAAATAAGAATTTACTTACCGATAATTCTATTTCTCGTAGTCCGTAGTGGATGCTGGGCGCCCATCCCAAGTGCGGATTGTCTGCAATACTGGTACATAGTTATTGTTACCAAAAAATCGGGTTATTGCTGTAGTGAGCCATCTTTTCTAGAGGCTCCTCTGTTATCATGCTGTTAACTGGGTTTAGATCACAAGTTATATGGTGTGATTGGTGTGGCTGGTATGAGTCTTACCCGGGATTCAAAATCCTTCCTTATTGTGTACGCTCGTCCGGGCACAGTATCCTAACTGAGGCTTGGAGGAGGGTCATAGGGGGAGGAGCCAGTGCACACCAGGTGGTTCTAAAGCTTTACTTTTGTGCCCAGTCTCCTGCGGAGCCGCTATCCCCCATGGTCCTTACGGAGTCCCCAGCATCCACTACGGACTACGAGAAATAGAATTATCGGTAAGTAAATTCTTATTTTTACTAAATATGTGAGGTGGTGCTGGATGCTGTAAGCTGCGGCCGCTGCCCCCACCCCTTTCAGCTGCTGTCTGGCTGTGAATGCAGACATGTCTGCTGCAACACAGCCAGCAGCAGCAGTTCCCGATGCCTGCCCCTTCCCTACCTGCATGGCTGCTCCCTTCCCCGGGACCAGCCACCAATCACCTGCATCTAATTGCCCCTTCTCCGTCCCCTCCTGAGGCCACGCCCCCTCACGCCAGAGGCCACGCCCCTTCCCTGCTCTAGATGGGAAGATCGGATTCCTGCCCATCTAGCTCTGTGGGGTGAACCAGGGAATCGAAGGTAAGTATCTGTGGGGGGATGGATGTTATATATACATATATAGGGGTTGGGGTATTGAAAGGATTGCCCCTATATTCTTTAACCCTCGATGTGATGGCCTCTCAGACGTCCGTGAGTGTAAACCTTTAGCCACAAGTCACATGCACAACACAAGCAGTAAAGATTCACACTGTTTATTGTTCGTTTAACAAAAGTATATAAAAGAAAGGATTTAGGGCGTGTATATCCCAAGTCAATAACTAATTGGACAGAACACAAAAAGGGGCTAACATAACATGATTGGCTAGGAACTGCCGCAGTGGAAGGATATGCATATATGGGCAAGTTTGTACTTCAAATAGGGAGGTTGTTCACACGGTATAAAAAAGATAAGAGACAAGGACAGTAGCAAGAAATGTGCTGGAACATTAAGTTCTATAAAACAAGCAATTCTATGACATTGAAGCAGAGACAAGCTTTAACCCTTTCAATCCCCTCTTAGAATCATTATTGTTATACTATATGATTCTTGCAAAGCTTACGTCTTTCTGCACACCAATGGCGCAATTTTTAGCCTGAGCGGGAGTTGCAGTAATTGTTGGGCATTTTAAGAAGGGTTAATCGTTGAGTTAATGATGTTCCGTGTTTACCCTTTTCATCTAAGGCTTCAGCGGGCTTATAGCCCCATGGGGTACCTGTGTTCCAGGCAGCCGCGGACCATGAGCTGCAATCATTTCCCCAGTTATGGCCTGTAACGCAAATATAAGGTACCTCGGGGCTTAGGTTGTCTGTGGTGTCAGCGCGGATCTGGTAGTCAACAGACTTTTGGACAGCAGCTAGTTGGGGGAATTGGAAATAATCTAGTATGTAGGTTGCGCTGTATGTGGTGGAAGAGTTATACCATAGTGTCAGTTTCCCTTATTCTGAGTTATATCAACCTCAGTCATTGAGAGGGGAAAAATGGGCCAGTAGGGCTATCAAGATAGTCCCCAGGGTAAAGATAGGGGGCATTTTCTTCATCCTCCTCTGGTCTTCTGTCTTCGCTAGGTGGGAGGTCAGGGCTGTCTGCCCCGGTTCGTACCTCACTGGAATCACTTGCTTCCCTCTCTAGGTCTGGTCTAGGAACCTTTTTTACTCGGGATGCATGGATCCAGGTAGGACTTTCCTCTGTCAGGACTGCTGTTCGGGTAACTGCTACGACCTCTGTCTCTGGACCATAGGTGAAGTCTCCTGGGCTCTTGTTCCTGGGGAGCACCTTCACCACGACTCTGTCTCCGACTTTAAAGGGGTGTGTAGGTTCCTGTGGATTCAAAGGGTTTTTACAAACAACCTCATGTTCAATTTCATTCAGTTTTGTTATCAGGGACCTGACATACTCTTCTCTGATGAGTTCTAGATCTCCTTCCTGTATTATCAATGGTTTCTTAGCCCAGGGTGTGGGGAAGGGTCTACCCATTAGTATTTCAAAGGGTTCAAAGGGTGAGTATCCTAGAGTTTTCTGTGGGGTCATTCTGATTTCTGCTAGGACAATGGGAAGGACCTGCTTCCATTTGTGGAAGGTACCTCCTGTGGCCTTCCTTAGTTTGTCTTTGAGGGTCCTATTCATTCTTCCTACGACCCCTGAACTCTGCAGGTGGTACGGGATGTGAAACTTCCACTCCACCTGCAGAGCTTTTACTAAGGCCTGTGTGATTTTGGCTGTAAAGGCTGAGCCTTTATCACTATTTATTTGCAGGGGGCACCCCCATCTAGGGATGATTTTCTGTGTTAGGATTCTTGCTACTGTCTTGGCATCCTCTGACTTAGTTAGGAATACTTCTGGCCAGCGGGAGAACATATCTACAATGACCAGGGCATATTCTTGTTTACCTGTACCAGGGATATGGGTAAAATCAATTTGTAAGTGTGTAAAAGGGGTGGTGGGGTATTCAAGATGCTGGTGTTTAGCTTTATTAGGGTTGTTAGGGTTGTTCCTGAGGCAAGTGATGCATCTGCTAACATACTGGTCCACAAGTGATTTGGCATTAGTAACATAAAAATCATTGGTTAGTAGGAGGAGTGTTGTGGCTTTACTATGGTGACTAACACCATGGTAATGGGCAATGAGCAAAGGGGCACTGGACTGGGGTATACAGGGTTTCCCCTCTTTGCAGATTAATCCTGATTTAGGATTTTTTCTGCAGAATTGGGTAAGTCCAGTCGGAGAGATCAGTATTAGTCGCAGCAGCTTGAAGTTGAGTGAGCAGATGGACGTTGTCAAGGGAGGGACATGCTCTAGTGAGTGCAATGAGTTCTGCAGCTTGCGCGGACTGATAAGGTATTGGCAGGGTTTCCAACACAGTGTCAGGGAGGGTGACAATGGCATAGCCAGCCTGGTATGTATTGTCATTGGGCCTACTACAGGAGCCGTCAACAAAAACTATGTCTGCGCCTGGTATGGGAACGGGAGACATGTCAAGTCTGGGAGAAGTTTCAGCTTCAATGGAAGCAGCACAGTCATGTAGGTCGGGTGGTTCATCCTCGGGACCTTTCAAGCCTAAAAGGGCATTGAGAATGGGTGCAGGGCCAGAAGAACTAGCAGTGTACTTAATGGTAAGGGTAGGGTTACTCAAAAGGAGTACTTCATATCCACTAAGGCGTTGTGCTGACATGTGCTGTGTGTGCAAGCCTTTAAGTATTGCCAGGACATCATGTGTGGTGTGGAGTACTGTGATGTGGCCTAAAGTGAGGGTAGTGGCCATTTCTGCAACCATTGCACAGGCTGCCAAAGCCCTGAGGCAGGCAGGCATACCTTGCACAGACACTGGCATGACTTTGGAAAAAAAATGCCACGGGGCGCAACTTCCCTCCATGAAACTGTGTGAGCACCCCCGCCATGGTTTTACAATTGTCCCTTGCATATAGATGGAAAGGTAGTACATAATTGGGGAGGCCAAGTGCCGGACTTTTCATCAACATACATTTTAAACTTTCATATGCAGTTAACATTTCTTGTGACCATTGTACAGTTTTAGGTTTGTCCTTCAGTGTGGCTTGTCTCAAAATGTTATCATAATAAGAGCAATCAGAAATCCACTGTCTGCAGTAATTTACCATACCCAGGAAGGACAGTAGTTCCTTCTGGGTAGTTGGGGTGACCAGGCCCAATACAGACTGTATGCGTTGTGGACTGATTTTCCTCTCTCCCTGAGTGAGCACAAAACCTAAGTAATCAACATGCTTTTTACACCATTGCATTTTTGTTTTGGACACCTTGTGTCCACATTCACAAAGCCAGTTTAGTAATGAAACACCATCCTCTCGGCAGGCCTCCTCAGTTTGACTACAGAGCAGCAGATCATCTGCATACTGTAGCAGGACTGAACCATGGTGAGGTTGCCAGGGCCCCAATGTGGCCTGGAGACAACAGGTGCGTCAATAATCTGCACCAGGTAAGTTGTTTACCCTCAAAAGAAAAGGCAAAAAGTAATTGTGTCTGTGAATCTACAGGTATGCTGAAAAGGGCATTCTTCAAATCAATTACAGAGAAGAACGCAGCATCTGCAGGGATTGCAGAAATGAGTGAGTTTACATCTGGGACAATTGGTGCAATTGGGACAATTAACTGATTGATCGCTCTGAGATCCTGTACAAATCTTATACTGCCATCAGCTTTGGCAACAGGGTTCACAGGAGTACAGTATGGTGATACAATATGTCTGAGAATACCCTGTTGTAAGAATTGCTGTATCATGGGGCGGAGACCTTCTATCTTTTCTGGTGAGAGGGGATACTGCATAGGTCAGAACACAAAACACTGGTTGTTGCACCGCTGTCCACTAAAAAGGGAATTTTACTTCCATTTATAATAAGTGGCAGCAGAGGTGAATCTTTACTATGACGGGTGAGTTGAATAAAGGCTGGGATACCCTCCTCCGGGCCCCGTCAGTGCGCGGGGTCTTTGGAATCTTCCCTGACTGCGGGGTTGGTTCTGTCTGTCAAAGCGTCTGGAGTTCTGATAGTTATGAGTGGGTGCAGGTTTCTTTACATCAAAACACCCTGCAGCCTCTTTCTCATATAAATGTTTTTTTCAAAATCTATCGTACTATCAGAAGTCCAGGAAGAGACATTTTGCTTAACAGAAACTATGACAGAAGGTAGAAGGTTGTTAATGAAGGTGGAAATGAGTAAGCTTTCTGAGTTAAGCAAAGGTAAGCCAGCGTCATCTGTCCAGCAGTCCTTAAACCTTTTCCAAAACTCAGTAACAGACTCCGAAGGTTTCTGTTTACAAGCTACAGCGACAGGCAAAAAAGCACAGGCAAAGGAGCACGGGTTTTAAAGACTTCCTTCATATGTGTATCGCTGCGTCCTTTGCAAGCTTTGCGCAAATAAGATATACAGCCATCGAGGGTAATAGTGGGCTTGGGACAGTGTTTTACTATTATCTAAACTCTGGGCTACTGGTGCGTTAGGGATAGAGCTAGTGGACGCATTTTCTAGCAGTGGAGCTGGAGGCGATCCCATCTGGTGTGAAAGGGTTACTGCTGCCAAGAGATCTGTGTCTCCGAGCGCAGGATATATTGGAATGTAAGGGGGAGGGAGAGGGTTTTCAAAGATTTACAGTTTCTCACTTCTTCGCTTCTGTGCTGTTGGGAACTGACATTTTTAATCCTCCATATAGAAAGGGTAATTACTGCCTTCCCGTAGGAATGGGTCCTGTCCTGCTTTCTCTGTCCATCCCGCTAAATTATCCACCCATGGGTTAACTAAGTAATACTCTGAGGTAGAGTTGCTGGCGACATACATCTTGCATGTCTCACCAGGGAGGGGCGGGGGATATGTAGTTTTTTTTTTACTCTGACTAGAGCCCATTGTCAGACAGTAATATAAATCAACAGTACAACTTTAAAAGAAAATATCTAAAATTTACAACACTCTACTATACATGCATCAGCTAACCAGTTAATTAGTCATTGACAATATCACAATATTATCTGTATAGTGAGAACATGAAATCTTTTGACGTGTACGATACTTACCATTCGTACAAGATGTCAGAAAAATACAGCGTTTTAAACAGGAAGCAGGAAAAGTGTTTGAGTAAAGATATCTGGCAGACGAAAACTTACCAGCCGTTTGACCAAATATAAGAACTTATCTCACTACAAACATACAAGAATATATAGACGATCAAATCGAGGTATTCTCTACGTTACGTATAGACTCCCAGGTCTATTTTAAGTATCCCAGATACTAACGTCACGTTATGTATAGACTCCCAGGTCTATTTTAAGTATCCCAGATACTAACGTCTTTGGAGAGTTGCGCTTGGACCCCTGGTCCCTTCTCAGACGTATCTTTAAGTCCCAGACATTAAAGATGTTTGGTCACGTGTTCCCAGAACACTGACACGGATTCAGCTTCAGTGTATGACCGCAATCCCGTATGGCAAAGACAGACAATAAATTCTCTATCTTACCATCCGGGGACGACCACTGAATCGCGGACGGAGCCCCCACTTGAAAGGATTGCCCCTATATTCTTTAACCCTCGATGTGATGGCCTCTCAGACGTCCGTGAGTGTAAACCTTTAGCCACAAGTCACATGCACAACACAAGCAGTAAAGATTCACACTGTTTATTGTTCGTTTAACAAAAGTATATAAAAGAAAGGATTTAGGGCGTGTATATCCCAAGTCAATAACTAATTGGACAGAACACAAAAAGGGGCTAACATAACATGATTGGCTAGGAACTGCCGCAGTGGAAGGATATGCATATATGGGCAAGTTTGTACTTCAAATAGGGAGGTTGTTCACACGGTATAAAAAAGATAAGAGACAAGGACAGTAGCAAGAAATGTGCTGGAACATTAAGTTCTATAAAACAAGCAATTCTATGACATTGAAGCAGAGACAAGCTTTAACCCTTTCAGGTATATATTAATATTATCTAGGGGTGTAGTGTTAGTGTTATCATTAGGGGAGTGGGTTGGTAAATTATATTGTGTGGGGTGGGGGTTGCATCACTATCATGGGGTTGTGTACTATCATGTTTTATAATATCAGTGGCGGATCCAGGGGGGGGGCACTCGGGCCCGTGCCCCCCCTGTCATTTGTGGCCGTTCTCCGTCCGTCCGTCCCCGCTGCACAGGGAGATGACGGGCGCCCGCTGAGATTGTTTTACCAGCGGGCGCCTGTCTCCCTGCACAGCGGCAGCCGGAGGCAGGAGCTCAGTACTGAGCTCCGGCTTCCGGCGCTGTCACTGCGGCGTGCGCTATGGGAGAGACTGAGGAGAGGACGCCAGGGGGAGGTCTGGAAGCGGGAACGGGGCTCGGTAAGTATGTAGTTTTTTATCTTTCTTAGTGCAGCGGGGGCATCTACTGGGGGCAAATTATGGGGGGACATTACTACTGGGGGGGCATCAACAAGGGGCATTACTGCTGGGGGGGCATTACTACTGGGGGCATTATTACTGGGGGGCATCTACTGGGGGCATTACTACTGGGGGGGTCATCTATTGGGGCATTACTACTGGGGGCAGCTACTGGGGGGTATCTACTGGGGGCAAACTACTGGGGGCCATTATTACTGGGGGGCATCTACTGGGGGCAAACTACTGGGGGACATTATTACTGGGGGGCATTATTACTGGGGCCAACTACAAGGGGGCAAACTACTGGGGGTAAGCTACAAGGGGGCAAACTACAAAGGGCTAACTACTGGGGGTATACTGCAGGAGGGCAAACTACTGGCGGCGTAACTACAGGGGCATTACTACTGGTGGCGTAACTACAGGGGCATTACTACTGGTGGCGTAACTACAGGGGCATTACTACTTGGGGGCTAAACTACAGGGGCATTACTACTGGGGGCTAAACTACAAGGGGGGCATAACTACAGGGGCAAAACTACAATGGGGCAAACTACAGGGGGGCATTACTACTGGTGGCTAAACTACAAGCAGGCAAACTACTGGGGGCATTACTACTGGGAGGCTAAACTAAAGGGGGGTAAACTACTGGGGTCATAACTGCAGGGGCATTACCACTGGGGGCATAACTACTAGGGTGCTAAATGACTGGGGGTATTACTACAGGCAACATTACTACTGGGGGCAATACGGGCATTGCATAAGGGGCACCACTACTATGGGGTCTATATAAGGGGCACTACCAGTACAATGGACATTGCATAATGAGTGCTACAACTGTGGGCATTGTATAAGAAGCGCTACTGTGGTGGGCATTATGTGTATTACGGGGTGCTACTACTGTGGGCATTATTACACTGCCCCCTGCCCCTCACACACTGCCCCCTGCACCTTGACCCTCACACGCTGCCCCCTGTCCCTCAAACGCTGCCCCCTGCGCACTGCACCATGCACCGAAGCCGCACGCAAATGTACTTGCCCCTTCCATGGTGCCCCCCCTATCATTTTCTTCTGGATCCGCCCCTGTATAGTATATTGTGTATAATGTAATGTTTGTGGGGGGGAGGGTAGTAATGATTTGTGGTAGTCGAAGAAGAGTATGTATTACGGTTTTTCATGTACATACAGAGCACATGGGATTTGTTTTTGTTTTGTTTTTTTAAACACACACACACACACACACACACACACACACACACACACACACACACACGGTATACAGTTAAAAACACGCCCGTCAGGATCCCTGCTGTCTCAATACCGACGCCGGTATCCCAACAGGGGTACTAGACCGGTGAAGTAGGCGATTCCCCCTCATAGAGGGAGAATAGAGCCTTTGTTGCGCTCACCCTCCTGCCAGCATTCTGGCGCACAAGATGCAGGTGTCGGTATACTGACATTCGGCATCCCGTGCAACGGGATCCCATACCGTTCCCACACAAAGGTGTATTCAGCAAGGAGGGGTTCTGTGTGCCATATCCATCTAGTCCCCCTTCTCTCTAGCCGGCGGTGCAAGTGAGTAGACTCTGGTGCTGTCCTAGAGTCTACTCACCAGCTTTTCCCAAAAGTCACTTGTGCAGGTTTTTGAGGGAGGATGGGTGGTAGGCTAAAATGTAGCCTAGGGTGCAGTGCCACCATGCACCGGCCGTGCTCCCAGCCACACCTGGAGCTCTGATAACAGAGCAGTAACCCCAGCAGCCTGCGGCCCTGTACAGGTGGAGCTAGGAAGCGCTAAATGACGAGCAGTTTTGCTGTTTCCTCTCTCGGTGGCTGGCTGGGGTTTGCGGGGAAGAGTCGCAGGTACTTTAATTTGACATGAGCTAAGCTCACTGGGGACAGGGCTGTACGCTTATGTTCTATGCTATACTGCCAACAGAGTAGAGTTGGCATCGAACTGCTGTCACCCTCTTCCTGTCACCAGCTCGCTGGTATCACCCTCTCACTGTCACCCACTGCTGTCAAACTCTCCCTGGTGTTACCCTCTTCCTGTCATCCTCTCCATGTCACCCACACCCTCTCTCCATCACCCTCTCCTTGTCACCCACTGCATCTCCCCTGCATCACTGTCTCCCCATCACCATCTCTCTCCTGTCACCCTCTGCCTTTCCAAGGCATCACCCTCTCCTGGTCATACGGATACAGCATTACCATTAAGGCCATGCCCCTTGTTGTGAGGCAACACCCTCACTGCAAGACCATGCCCACTTTTCAAGGAACATGTGTGCCTTTGGCGCAAGCAGAGACAGTGGCGGTAGCAGGCTTGGGCGTGGTAGGGGGCATTGGTTCGGCGGCGGTAGGGGTCATCAACAGGACTCGGTGGACATTATAGTTGCAGTGCCTCACCAGCCACTGACCTCACCGCACACCACTGGAACAGTATCTGCACTTTGTGCTGCCAATGTAAATACAGTATATTATATTGCATTGATTTTGTAATCCTATTTCTCCATCTCTTTTTTTGTAATTTTAAACTAATTTTCTGAACAATTACATTTGAAAGCATATCGTGTTGCTTAACATTATTATAAGATTGGACCTAGATATAAATTGTCATCATGCATGTTTGAGTGATGACTTAATTGTCTGTGGCACATGAACATCACACCTAATGTGCGCAGTGGTATGAGGAGGGCAGAGAAAGTGTGTATGTGTGTGGGGTAAATAACTAAATATAACGAGGGGGGAATATAACAGGATGGCAAAGGGCAGTCATGGGAGGGATGGGGTGGGGAAGTGGGGTGAGGACAGGATGAGTGAGCGATTGAGTGGGCAGAATGGCTGGGCCTATTTATTCCCTCGTATAATAAAATATCTGTTACTGTTTATCTAAACTGCACATTACTTGCACTTCTTGCTATATATTAAGGGGCCTAATTATCAATTAATAGTTGCATGATATCCCCCCAATTTTTGCAAATTCCTCAAATGTATTTACAGGTGTATCCCGCGCAATTTTCAATCTGAAAAGCATCCCCCATAGAAACCTATGGGGGCTGCTTATTTCCCAAATGTATCAATCTTAGCCAGGGTAGCTAACACCATCTCCAGATGGCTTGTGGGCTGCTTTCAGCAAAAGGTACTGGACAGCGATTCTTCGGGATTGCACGTACATGGTCAGCAAACTGCACATGCTCAGAATGGTGAAGTAAACACATTAGCAATCACTTCACTTCTATCACAAGGCAGGAATGGGCTCCTATCGGATCCCCTGTCACTGCGGGTGTATTTTAATACATCCCGGTGAGCTATATTTTTTATTGCACTACCGTACTAGGGGGGTCATTCCGAGTTGTTCGCTCGCAAGCTGCTTTTAGCAGCATTGCACACGATAAGCCGCCGCCTACTGGGAGTGAATCTTAGCTTATCAAAATTGCGAACGAAAGATTCGCAATATTGCGAAAAGACTTCTCTGTGCAGTTTCTGAGTAGCTCGAGACTTACTCTGCCAGTGCGATCAGTTCAGTGCTTGTCGTTCCTGGTTTGACGTCACAAACACACCCAGCGTTCGCCCAGACACTCCTCCGTTTCTCCAGCCACTCCCGCGTTTTTCCCAGAAACTGTAGCATTTTTTCACACACTCCCATAAAACGGCCAGTTTCCGCCCAGAAACACCCACTTCCTGTCAATCACATTACGATCACCAGAACGAAGAAAAAACCTCGTAATGCCGTGAGTAAAATTCCTAACTGCATAGCAAATTTACTTGGCACAGTCACACTGCGGACATTGCGCATTAGCGACTAATCGCTCCGTTGCGAGAAAAAAATAACGAGTGAACAACTCGGAATGACCCCCTATGTGAGTGATTCAGCATGGATTGATATTGAGACTGAAATTGCAATTATACTCAAAACTGCTACTGTGCAAAAACACTTGTGAAGAGCGGCCCCGAAATGTCAAAAGACGTCCGCCAACGCGATCGCAACTCTGCGTATGCAGTCACAGAAGTGCGATCCATACTCGGAAACCAAGCACCATCGACAGTTGCAGTTGACCCATGCCTACTCAGAATAATGCAGATGCAGTCACACGGGCGCCATGTTTTTAATCGAAAGCAGTCGCAGCTAACATCAGTACCCGCCCCAAAAACGGTCATGACACTCCTGCGTTATTCCAACCACTGCCCACAAACACGTTAACACCCACGAATGATCACTTCCTGTCATTCACTCTGAAACCGCATTTCACTGAGGCTGCGATTGCACAGCATCACAATGTGGCTTTTGCGCATGTGCAGTGTGTTCGCAGTCTTCCAATAATTGGACAATTTGCGTTTATGGAATATTTTGCGATCCAAGCCGAATGAGGGCCAATATCGCGATAATATGAGAAGACCACATTTGCAAATTTGTGTGGAGACTGGGAGGCCGTGCTGTGGGCATGTCATGGCTCAGCTTGTGCATGCTGCTGAGTTCTCTTGTAGCAACTACAGATGAATCTGGGCAACCCAGGACTTCTTCGAGCAGTTGATGTTGGACTGACGGAGTGAAAGGACAAGCCAGGCAGATCTGCACAGAGCTCAGATGATTAAAATAGCGTTTCACTTTCTTGCACAGTTCAGCTCACGCTTGTACATGTGGGAAATGCTTAAATTAGCATTTGCAGATTTTTGCACATTACCTGCCAGTGGCGCACCCAGGGGGGGGGGGTTCCGAGCACCCAGATACCCCCCTCCACTAATAAAAAAATAAAAATAAAAATATATATATATTTTTTATTAGCTGCATGAGTATTATGAATGGCTGTCTAGCGTCCTCTGCAGCCTGCTGTCTTCCTGGTGGCACATGTAAGTGCAATAAAAGTTTACTTTATTTTTATTATAGTACATATATATCCATGTGCATACATATATACACATGTTTATGATGTTTAAAAGAAAGCGCTAGGGATGTTAGATGAAATATTGCACATGATAGTTGCTAAAAAACGTGAATATGAAATAAAATGTAAAGCGGTACCTGTAAAAAAGAAAAAGTTGTTATTAATAAATGTTTACACTCTTTTGAGTGAATGTGGAAGAGGAGGTGGCCGGCAACACTTTATTACTGCTGAATGTCCATGAATTCCTACCTTTCCCTGTGCTAAACTTCGGTGCCGTGGAGAACACTGATTGCAGGGACCGCCGGGTGCCAATTGAGAAGCCGCTGGACGCCGCTGTGAGCACTGCGGCTCCGGTGTTGTTTGTCCTAAAAATCTATTCTAAGAAAGCAGCTCAATCCCTTAGCGCAGGCAATTAAATATATCTGCATATATACACATGTATATACATACATACATATAAACACACACACACACACACACACACACACACACACACACACACACACACACATGATATATATATATATATACACGGTGTATATATATGTGTAGATATATGTGTATATATATATATCTCCTATATATTTGCTCAAGTCTGTGACTCTGTGCCCGTAACGCTGGGCGGAGTCACAGCGGTGGGCGGAGTCACAGAGCCCGCCCACCACATGTGCAGCAAGTCTCTGCTCCTGCTGCCTGTCCATGTCACACCCCTTCCCCTCCCCCCCCAGCAAATCTGACTAACCAGCCGAACAACAACAACTGCTGCCCCCGGCATACACATTAGGAGGGACGGGTGGCGCAGGAGAAGGCTCTCATAGCCCTCCCTGCCCCGCGTACACAGACCCGCCGCCTCCTCCGCACACATCCCGCTGTCAGGAGCCGAGTGCTGCAGTGACGTCATCTCCTGCAGCACTCTCCTCCGGTCACACAGCCGGCACACACACTCTCCAGTCTCCGGGGGCTGCCAGCATCTACAGGCAAGCTGGAAACACCCCCGGAGCGAGAGAGAAAAGACCCGAGAGGCCACGCCCCTTTTACTCTAGGTCACGCCCCCATTTCGCCGTGCGAGGGAGGGGGGGCCCTGGGGGAGGAAATGTCATACTACAGACTGCTCTCCCACACCTGGTGACGTCTCTGGATACTGAACTATTTCACAGCCTGCAGCAGCCACCCACAGCCCCAACGGTGAGTCCTTCCGCCCATCCTAGCCACTGTATGTCTGGTCACCACTTTACACAACTCCACCCCCTCCACTACTTCCCCCCCTTTCTTCATCAGCTTCCTCACTGGGGACCCTCCCTACCGCCCCGCGTCTCTGTATCCCCTCCCTACCGCCCCGCGTCTCTCTATCCCCTCCCAACCGCCCCGCGTCTCTTTCCCCTACCTACCGCCCGCGTCTCTCTATCCCCTCCCAACCGCCCCGCGTCTCTTTCCCCTACCTACCGCTAGAGATGAGCGGGTTCGGTTTCTCTGAATCCGAACCCGCCAGAACTTCATGTTTTTTTTCACGGGTCCGAGTGACTCGGATCTTCCCGCCTTGCTCGGTTAACCCGAGCGCGCCCGAACGTCATCATGACGCTGTCGGATTCTCGCGAGGCTCGGATTCTATCGCGAGACTCGGATTCTATATAAGGAGCCGCGCGTCGCCGCCATTTTCACACGTGCATTGAGATTGATAGGGAGAGGACGTGGCTGGCGTCCTCTCCGTTTAGACACTTGATTTACTAATTTTGGGGAGCATTAGGAGTACTCAGTAGTGTACAGTGCAGAGTTTTGCTGATAGTGACCAGTGACCACCACTTTTATTTATAATCCGTTCTCTGCCTGAAAAAAGCGATACACAGCACACAGTGACTCAGTCACATACCATATCTGTGTGCACTGCTCAGGCTCAGGCCAGTGTGCTGCATCATCTATTATCTATATATAATATTATATATCTGTCTGACTGCTCAGCTCACACAGCTTATAATTGTGGGGGAGACTGGGGAGCACTACTGCAGTGCCAGTTATAGGTTATAGCAGGAGCCAGGAGTACATAATATATTATATAGTGAGTGACCACCAGACACACAGTGCAGTTTATTTAATATATCCGTTCTCTGCCTGAAAAAAGCGATACACACAGTGACTCAGTCAGTCACATACCATATCTGTGTGCACTGCTCAGGCTCAGGCCAGTGTGCTGCATCATCTATATATATTATATATCTGTCTGACTGCTCAGCTCACACAGCTTATAATTGTGGGGGAGACTGGGGAGCACTACTGCAGTGCCAGTTATAGGTTATAGCAGGAGCCAGGAGTACATAATATTATATTAAAATTAAACAGTGCACACTTTTGCTGCAGGAGTGCCACTGCCAGTGTGACTAGTGACCAGTGACCTGACCACCAGTATATAATATTAGTAGTATACTATCTCTTTATCAACCAGTCTATATTAGCAGCAGACACAGTACAGTGCGGTAGTTCACGGCTGTGGCTACCTCTGTGTCGGCACTCGGCAGCCCGTCCATAATTGTATATACCACCTAACCGTGGTTTTTTTTTCTTTCTTTATACATACATACTAGTTACGAGTATACTATCTCTTTATCAACCAGTCTATATATTAGCAGCAGACACAGTACAGTGCGGTAGTTCACGGCTGTGGCTACCTCTGTGTCGGCACTCGGCAGCCCGTCCATAATTGTATATACCACCTAACCGTGGTTTTTTTTTCTTTCTTTATACATACATACTAGTTACGAGTATACTATCTCTTTATCAACCAGTCTATATTAGCAGCAGACACAGTACAGTGCGGTAGTTCACGGCTGTGGCTACCTCTGTGTCGGCACTCGGCAGCCCGTCCATAATTGTATATACCACCTAACCGTGGTTTTTTTTTCTTTCTTTATAGTCATACTAGTTACGAGTATACTATCTCTTTATCAACCAGTCTATATTAGCAGCAGACACAGTACAGTGCGGTAGTTCACGGCTGTGGCTACCTCTGTGTCGGCACTCGGCAGCCCGTCCATAATTGTATATACCACCTAACCGTGGTTTTTTTTTCTTTCTTTATACATACATACTAGTTACGAGTATACTATCTCTTTATCAACCAGTCTATATTAGCAGCAGACACAGTACAGTGCGGTAGTTCACGGCTGTGGCTACCTCTGTGTCGGCACTCGGCAGCCCGTCCATAATTGTATATACCACCTAACCGTGGTTTTTTTTTCTTTCTTTATACATACATACTAGTTACGAGTATACTATCTCTTTATCAACCAGTCTATATATTAGCAGCAGACACAGTACAGTGCGGTAGTTCACGGCTGTGGCTACCTCTGTGTCGGCACTCGGCAGCCCGTCCATAATTGTATATACCACCTAACCGTGGTTTTTTTTTCTTTCTTTATACATACATACTAGTTACGAGTATACTATCTCTTTATCAACCAGTCTATATATTAGCAGCAGACACAGTACAGTGCGGTAGTTCACGGCTGTGGCTACCTCTGTGTCGGCACTCGGCAGCCCGTCCATAATTGTATATACCACCTAACCGTGGTTTTTTTTTCTTTCTTTATACATACATACTAGTTACGAGTATACTATCTCTTTATCAACCAGTCTATATATTAGCAGCAGACACAGTACAGTGCGGTAGTTCACGGCTGTGGCTACCTCTGTGTCGGCACTCGGCAGCCCGTCCATAATTGTATATACCACCTAACCGTGGTTTTTTTTTCTTTCTTTATACATACATACTAGTTACGAGTATACTATCTCTTTATCAACCAGTCTATATATTAGCAGCAGACACAGTACAGTGCGGTAGTTCACGGCTGTGGCTACCTCTGTGTCGGCACTCGGCAGCCCGTCCATAATTGTATATACCACCTAACCGTGGTTTTTTTTTCTTTCTTTATACATACATACTAGTTACGAGTATACTATCTCTTTATCAACCAGTCTATATATTAGCAGCAGACACAGTACAGTGCGGTAGTTCACGGCTGTGGCTACCTCTGTGTCGGCACTCGGCAGCCCGTCCATAATTGTATATACCACCTAACCGTGGTTTTTTTTTCTTTCTTTATACATACATACTAGTTACGAGTATACTATCTCTTTATCAACCAGTCTATATATTAGCAGCAGACACAGTACAGTGCAGTAGTTCACGGCTGTGGCTACCTCTGTGTCGGCACTCGGCAGCCCGTCCATAATTGTATACTAGTATCCAATCCATCCATCTCCATTGTTTACCTGAGGTGCCTTTTAGTTGTGCCTATTAAAATATGGAGAACAAAAATGTTGAGGTTCCAAAATTAGGGAAAGATCAAGATCCACTTCCACCTCGTGCTGAAGCTGCTGCCACTAGTCATGGCCGAGACGATGAAATGCCAGCAACGTCGTCTGCCAAGGCCGATGCCCAATGGCATAGTACAGAGCATGTCAAAACCAAAACACCAAATATCAGTAAAAAAAGGACTCCAAAACCTAAAATAAAATTGTCGGAGGAGAAGCGTAAACTTGCCAATATGCCATTTACCACACGGAGTGGCAAGGAACGGCTGAGGCCCTGGCCTATGTTCATGGCTAGTGGTTCAGCTTCACATGAGGATGGAAGCACTCAGCCTCTCGCTAGAAAACTGAAAAGACTCAAGCTGGCAAAAGCACCGCAAAGAACTGTGCGTTCTTTGAAATCCCAAATCCACAAGGAGAGTCCAATTGTGTCGGTTGCGATGCCTGACCTTCCCAACACTGGACGTGAAGAGCATGCGCCTTCCACCATTTGCACGCCCCCTGCAAGTGCTGGAAGGAGCACCCGCAGTCCAGTTCCTGATAGTCAGATTGAAGATGTCAGTGTTGAAGTACACCAGGATGAGGAGGATATGGGTGTTGCTGGCGCTGGGGAGGAAATTGACCAGGAGGATTCTGATGGTGAGGTGGTTTGTTTAAGTCAGGCACCCGGGGAGACACCTGTTGTCCGTGGGAGGAATATGGCCGTTGACATGCCAGGTGAAAATACCAAAAAAATCAGCTCTTCGGTGTGGAGGTATTTCACCAGAAATGCGGACAACAGGTGTCAAGCCGTGTGTTCCCTTTGTCAAGCTGTAATAAGTAGGGGTAAGGACGTTAACCACCTCGGAACATCCTCCCTTATACGTCACCTGCAGCGCATTCATAATAAGTCAGTGACAAGTTCAAAAACTTTGGGTGACAGCGGAAGCAGTCCACTGACCAGTAAATCCCTTCCTCTTGTAACCAAGCTCACGCAAACCACCCCACCAACTCCCTCAGTGTCAATTTCCTCCTTCCCCAGGAATGCCAATAGTCCTGCAGGCCATGTCACTGGCAAGTCTGACGAGTCCTCTCCTGCCTGGGATTCCTCCGATGCATCCTTGCGTGTAACGCCTACTGCTGCTGGCGCTGCTGTTGTTGCCGCTGGGAGTCGATGGTCATCCCAGAGGGGAAGTCGTAAGCCCACTTGTACTACTTCCAGTAAGCAATTGACTGTTCAACAGTCCTTTGCGAGGAAGATGAAATATCACAGCAGTCATCCTACTGCAAAGCGGATAACTGAGTCCTTGACAACTATGTTGGTGTTAGACGTGCGTCCGGTATCCGCCGTTAGTTCACAGGGAACTAGACAATTTATTGAGGCAGTGTGCCCCCGTTACCAAATACCATCTAGGTTCCACTTCTCTAGGCAGGCGATACCGAGAATGTACACGGACGTCAGAAAAAGACTCACCAGTCTCCTAAAAAATGCAGTTGTACCCAATGTCCACTTAACCACGGACATGTGGACAAGTGGAGCAGGGCAGGGTCAGGACTATATGACTGTGACAGCCCACTGGGTAGATGTATGGACTCCCGCCGCAAGAACAGCAGCGGCGGCACCAGTAGCAGCATCTCGCAAACGCCAACTCTTTCCTAGGCAGGCTACGCTTTGTATCACCGCTTTCCAGAATACGCACACAGCTGAAAACCTCTTACGGCAACTGAGGAAGATCATCGCGGAATGGCTTACCCCAATTGGACTCTCCTGTGGATTTGTGGCATCGGACAACGCCAGCAATATTGTGTGTGCATTAAATATGGGCAAATTCCAGCACGTCCCATGTTTTGCACATACCTTGAATTTGGTGGTGCAGAATTTTTTAAAAAACGACAGGGGCGTGCAAGAGATGCTGTCGGTGGCCAGAAAAATTGCGGGACACTTTCGGCGTACAGGCACCACGTACAGAAGACTGGAGCACCACCAAAAACTACTGAACCTGCCCTGCCATCATCTGAAGCAAGAAGTGGTAACGAGGTGGAATTCAACCCTCTATATGCTTCAGAGGTTGGAGGAGCAGCAAAAGGCCATTCAAGCCTATACAATTGAGCACGATATAGGAGATGGAATGCACCTGTCTCAAGTGCAGTGGAGAATGATTTCAACGTTGTGCAAGGTTCTGATGCCCTTTGAACTTGCCACACGTGAAGTCAGTTCAGACACTGCCAGCCTGAGTCAGGTCATTCCCCTCATCAGGCTTTTGCAGAAGAAGCTGGAGGCATTGAAGAAGGAGCTAAAAGGGAGCGATTCCGCTAGGCATGTGGGACTTGTGGATGCAGCCCTTAATTCGCTTAACAAGGATTCACGGGTGGTCAATCTGTTGAAATCAGAGCACTACATTTTGGCCACCGTGCTCGATCCTAGATTTAAAGCCTACCTTGGATCTCTCTTTCCGGCAGACACAGGTCTGCTGGGGTTGAAAGACCTGCTGGTGACAAAATTGTCAAGTCAAGCGGAACGCGACCTGTCAACATCTCCTCCTTCACATTCTCCCGCAACTGGGGGTGCGAGGAAAAGGCTCAGAATTTCGAGCCCACCCGCTGGCGGTGATGCAGGGCAGTCTGGAGCGACTGCTGATGCTGACATCTGGTCCGGACTGAAGGACCTGACAACGATTACGGACATGTCGTCTACTGTCACTGCATATGATTCTCTCAACATTGATAGAATGGTGGAGGATTATATGAGTGACCGCATCCAAGTAGGCACGTCACACAGTCCGTACTTATACTGGCAGGAAAAAGAGGCAATTTGGAGGCCCTTGCACAAACTGGCTTTATTCTACCTAAGTTGCCCTCCCACAAGTGTGTACTCCGAAAGAGTGTTTAGTGCCGCCGCTCACCTTGTCAGCAATCGGCGTACGAGGTTACATCCAGAAAATGTGGAGAAGATGATGTTCATTAAAATGAATTATAATCAATTCCTCCGCGGAGACATTGACCAGCAGCAATTGCCTCCACAAAGTACACAGGGAGCTGAGATGGTGGATTCCAGTGGGGACGAATTGATAATCTGTGAGGAGGGGGATGTACACGGTGATATATCGGAGGGTGAAGATGAGGTGGACATCTTGCCTCTGTAGAGCCAGTTTGTGCAAGGAGAGATTAATTGCTTCTTTTTTGGGGGGGGTCCAAACCAACCCGTCATATCAGTCACAGTCGTGTGGCAGACCCTGTCACTGAAATGATGGGTTGGTTAAAGTGTGCATGTCCTGTTTTGTTTATACAACATAAGGGTGGGTGGGAGGGCCCAAGGACAATTCCATCTTGCACCTCTTTTTTCTTTTCTTTTTCTTTGCATCATGTGCTGATTGGGGAGGTTTTTTTTGGAAGGGACATCCTGCGTGACACTGCAGTGCCACTCCTAGATGGGCCCGGTGTTTGTGTCGGCCACTAGGGTCGCTAATCTTACTCACACATTCAGCTACCTCATTGCGCCTCTTTTTTTCTTTGCGTCATGTGCTGTTTGGGGAGGGTTTTTTGGAAGGGACATCCTGCGTGACACTGCAGTGCCACTCCTAGATGGGCCCGGTGTTTGTGTCGGCCACTAGGGTCGCTAATCTTACTCACACAGCTACCTCATTGCGCCTCTTTTTTTCTTTGCGTCATGTGCTGTTTGGGGAGGGTTTTTTGGAAGGGACACCCTGCGTGACACTGCAGTGCCACTCCTAGATGGGCCCGGTGTTTGTGTCGGCCACTAGGGTCGCTAATCTTACTCACACAGCTACCTCATTGCGCCTCTTTTTTTCTTTGCGTCATGTGCTGTTTGGGGAGGGTTTTTTGGAAGGGACATCCTGCGTAACACTGCAGTGCCACTCCTAGATGGGCCCGGTGTTTGTGTCGGCCACTAGGGTCGCTAATCTTACTCACACAGCTACCTCATTGCGCCTCTTTTTTTCATTGCGTCATGTGCTGTTTGGGGAGGGTTTTTTGGAAGGGCCATCCTGCGTGACACTGCAGTGCCACTCCTAGATGGGCCCGGTGTTTGTGTCGGCCACTAGGGTCGCTAATCTTACTCACACAGCTACCTCATTGCGCCTCTTTTTTTCTTTGCGTCATGTGCTGTTTGGGGAGGGTTTTTTGGAAGGGACATCCTGCGTGACACTGCAGTGCCACTCCTAGATGGGCCCGGTGTTTGTGTCGGCCACTAGGGTCGCTAATCTTACTCACACAGCTACCTCATTGCGCCTCTTTTTTTCTTTGCGTCATGTGCTGTTTGGGGAGGGTTTTTTGGAAGGGCCATCCTGCGTGACACTGCAGTGCCACTCCTAGATGGGCCCGGTGTTTGTGTCGGCCACTAGGGTCGCTAATCTTACTCACACAGCTACCTCATTGCGCCTCTTTTTTTCTTTGCGTCATGTGCTGTTTGGGGAGGGTTTTTTGGAAGGGCCATCCTGCGTGACACTGCAGTGCCACTCCTAGATGGGCCCGGTGTTTGTGTCGGCCACTAGGGTCGCTTATCTTACTCACACAGCTACCTCATTGCGCCTCTTTTTTTCTTTGCGTCATGTGCTGTTTGGGGAGGGTTTTTTGGAAGGGACATCCTGCGTGACACTGCAGTGCCACTCCTAGATGGGCCCGGTGTTTGTGTCGGCCACTAGGGTCGCTTATCTTACTCACACAGCGACCTCGGTGCAAATTTTAGGACTAAAAATAATATTGTGAGTTGTGAGGTATTCAGAATAGACTGAAAATGAGTGTAAATTATGGTTTTTGAGGTTAATAATACTTTGGGATCAAAATGACCCCCAAATTCTATGATTTAAGCTGTTTTTTAGTGTTTTTTGAAAAAAACACCCGAATCCAAAACACACCCGAATCCGACAAAAAAAATTCGGTGAGGTTTTGCCAAAACGCGTTCGAACCCAAAACACGGCCGCGGAACCGAACCCAAAACCAAAACACAAAACCCGAAAAATTTCAGGCGCTCATCTCTACCTACCGCCCCGCGTCTCTCTATCCCCTCCCAACCGCCCCACGTCTCTTTCCCCTCCCTACCGCCCCGCGTCTCTCTATCCCCTCCCAACCGCCCCGCGTCTCTCTGTCCCCTCCCTACCGCCCGCGTCTCTCTGTCCCCTCCCTACCGCCCGCGTCTCTGTCCCCTCCCTACCGCCCCGCGTCTCTGTCCCCTCCCTACCGCCCCGCGTCTCCCTGTCTTCTCCCTACCGGCCGCGTCTCTCTGTCCCCTCCCTACCGCCCCGCGTCTCTCTATCCCCTCCCAACCGCCCCGTGTCTCTCTGTACCCTCCCTACTGCCCGCGCCTCTCTGTCCCCTCCCTACCGCCCCGCGTCTCTCTGTCCCCTCCCTACCGCCCCGCGTCTCTATATCCCCTCCCTACCGCCCCGCCTCTACCACCCCGCGCCTCTCTGTCCCCTCCCTACCGCCCCACATCTCTGTATCCACTCCCTACCGCCCCGCGTCTCTCTGTCCCCTCCCTACCGCCCTGCGTCTCTCTGTCCCATCCCTACCGCCCCGTGTTTCTCTGTCCCCTCCCTATCGCCCCACGTCTTTGTATCCACTCCCTACCACCCTGCGTCTCTCTATCCCCTCCCTAACGCCCCGCGTCTCTCTTTCCCCTCCCTACCGCCCCGCGTCCGCCTCTACCACCCCGCGTCTCTCTGTCCCCTCCCTACTGCCCCACATCTCTGTATCCACTCCCTACCGCCCGCGTCTCTCTGTCCCCTCCCTACCGCCCTGCGTCTCTCTGTCCCATCCCTACCGCCCCGTGTTTCTCTATCCCCTCCCTATCGCCCCACGTCTTTGTATCCACTCCCTACCACCCTGCGTCTCTCTATCCCCTCTTTAACGCCCCGCGTCTCTCTTTCCCCTCCCTACCGCCCCGCGTCTCTCTTTCCCCTCCCTACTGCCCCGCGTCGCTGTATCCCCTCCCTAAGGCCCCATGTCTCTGTATCCCCTCCTCCCTACGCCTCTGTATCCCCACCTTACCGCCCCGCTTCTCTCTATCCCCTCCCTACCGCCCTGCGTTTCTCTATCCCCTCCCTACCACCCGCGTATCTCTATCCCCTCCCTACCGCCCACGTCTCTGTATCCCCTCCCTACCGCCCCGCGTCTCTGTATCCCCTCCCTACCGCCCCGCGTCTCTGTATCCCCTCCCTACCACCCCGCGTCTCTGTATCCCCTCCCTATCGCCCCGCGTCTCTCTATATCCTCCCTACCGCCCCGCATCTCTGTATCCCCTCCCTACCGCCCCGCCTCTCTGTATCCCCTCCCTACCGCCCCGCGTCTCTGTATCCCCTCCCTACCGCCCTGCGTCTCTGTCCCCTCCCTACCGCCCTGCGTCTCTGTATCCTCTCCCTACCGCCCTGCGTCTCTGTATCCTCTCCCTACCCCTCTGCGTCCCATACACGGTCCATACCACCGGCTCCTTGATACCTCCCTGACAAACCCTCACCAGGAGGACAGGAGCCATAACCCCCTGCGGGGCCCCCCATAGTTACCGGTATATTGGTGATGCTCCGCTGTGCCGCCTCCTCCCTATCCCTCACTCGGCAAGCGCAGGGCGCAAGCCCAGCACCGAGCACATGACCGTGCTGTCCATGCCCATTGGCCCTGGGAGCAGCACCAGCCTGCGCACCCTCCTCCTACTGCACCTGAGGGGGGCACGCACATAGCGCATGCAGAGGGGACTGGTGCACCTGCGGCCGCGTGGAGACATTGCATGCGCAACATGTCCGCGTTGCTACACCTGAAGGATGGTACGGTGTAGAGAGAGGACACAGCTGCCTCTGTTCCGCATTGTACCAGCACTCCTCTCTGTGTCTAATGACACCGTATACCTCTTCATGCGGGTATGTCTATATCACATACATCCTTATCCGTGTCCTATATATTGTTACACATACAATCATATAGTTATAGGTCCTGCACCCACCCCCCACCTGCATCCACCTCCCCCTCCACCCGCAGCATCTACATACTCCCTGCCTCATCCGCCCCCCCCCCCCGCACCCGCTACATTCTGTACATCGTGCCCTGCAGGCACCGTTAACGCTGTCGCAAGGGCCTACACCCCCTTCACCATCTCAAGCCCTTTCGTCGTGCAATATTTGACCACTGACAAACCTAGGAATGCAGGTAATACTCATACAAATATTGAACCCCAGCAAGGCGTGCAGGGGTTAAGGGGGCGTAGCCCCTTTCGACGGTGTGAAGAGCGCCCGTAGGGCGCGATGAATCGCCTAGTATATATATATATATATATATATACACACACACACACACACACACACACACACACACACACACACACACAGACACACTAGTTTTACGGACCCAGCATATACTGGGTCACCTCAGTCCCCACCTCTGTGATTGGCTCCACCCAGTTCTGGAAACCCCCCCCCCCATACAAATCCTGCGTTTGCCACTGCCTGCGTACAAGATTGCAGTAGTACATAACAGAAAAAAAATAAAATCATGTAATATTTGTAATTTAAAGTGAAACCACAAGGGGGAGCTAAATCTCTAGGAAAAGACAAATGTATTCTGAAAACCTCTCCAAAGAGATGTTTATAGTTAAAGGGCCTAATTCAGACTTGTTCGCTGCTGTGCGCTTTCGCACAGCGGGCGGTCAGGTCTGTACTGCGCATGCCTATGCACCACAATGCACAGGCACGACTGTCCGCAGCGCCGGGAAGCGACGGTTAGCGACGCGATTGGGCGAAAAATGCGATCACACGGGTGTTCGCAAGGTGACTGATAGGAAGAGGCCATTTGTGGGTGGCAACTGTCCGTTTTAGAGGAGTGTCCGGGAAAACGCAGGAGTGTCCAGGCGTCTGGAGGGTTGAGGATCTCTGGTGGTCATTCCAAGTTGTTCGCTCGCTAGCAGTTTTTAGCAGCCGTGCAAACGCTATGCCGCCTCCCACTGGGAGTGTATTTTAGCTTAGCAGAAGTGCGAATGAAAGGATCGCAGAGCGGCTACAAAATAATTTTGTGCAGTTTCAGAGTAGCTTCAGACCTACTCAGTGCTTGTGATCACTTCAGACTGTTCAGTTTTCAGTTCCTGTTTTGACATCACAAACACGCCCTGCGTTCGCCCAACCACGCCTGCGTTTTTCCTGGCACGCCTGCGTTTTTTCAAACACTCCCTGAAAATGGTCAGTTGACACCCAGAAACGCCCTCTTCCTGTCAATCACTCTGCGGCCAGCAGTGCGACTGAAATGCTTCGCTAGACCTTGTGTGAAACTACATCGTTCGTTGTAATAGTACGACGCGCGTGCGCATTATGCCACATAAGCATGCGCAGAAGTGTCGATTTTTTTGCCTGATCGCTGCGCAGCGACCGAAATCTGCTAGCGAACAACTCGGAATGACCCCCTCTGATGTCAGCTCCGGCCCCGATCATCGCAGCAGAAGAGTTATAGGCCCTACACACTTGGCGATATTCTGAAAGATATGAACGAGAACTCGTTCATATCTTTCAGTGTGGAGACTCCAGCGATGAACGATGCGCGGCCCCGCGCTCGTTCATCGCTGATCTCCCGTCGGCTGTGCATGCAGGCCAATATGGACGATCTCGTCCATATTTGCCTGCACTTCAATGCAGCCGGGTGACGGGGGGAGTGAAGAAACTTCACTCCCCCCGTCACTGCCCACCCGCCGCCGGGTTGCTCGTCGGCCGTATCCGCCGTCGGGCACCTCGGCGGCACATCGCCGAGTGAGTAGGGCCCCTAAGTCCTGAGCTGTGCAGGGACTGCATAAACTTCTGTTGGTGCAGATCTCCTGCACAAGCGATTGCACACCTGCACAGCGAATTCCCCCTCCCCCTGTGTGCGGCGACTATCTGATCGCAGCAGTGCAAAAATCACCTGCTAGCGATCAGGTCAGAATTAGGCCCATAGTATTATATTATTGCTATTTATTGATACAGCAGCAACTTATAAGGTTCCTATGTTGAAGAATCCGATGATTCCTTGAATATGAACCTAGGTCAGTAGACTCTGATTTCATATTTTTATTATGATTTGAAATTAGAAACATTATTTATTTGCTAAATACGCTAGAGATGTACAGTGCCTTAATTTTTTTTTTTTAATCTGAATTTTATGTGATGGATCTGCACAAAATAGTCTAAGTTGATGAAGTGAAATGATAAAAATTTATATAAAAAATAATTTTTATAAATAAAAGATTGAAAATTGCCATGTGCATATGTATTCACCCCCTTTGCTATGAAGTCCCTCAAAAGTTCTGGTGCAGCCAATTACCTTTAGAAGTCACATAATTAGTGAAATGAAGTCCACCTGTGTGCAATCTAAGTGTCACATGATCTGTCAGTATAACTCACCTTTTCTGAAAGGCCCCAGAGGCTGCAACACCACTAAGCAAGAGGCATCACACTACGAAGACCAAGGAGCTCTCCAAACAAGTCATGGACAAAGGCCCTCATTCCGAGTTGTTCGCTCGCTAGCTGCTTTTAGCAGCATTGCACACGCTAAGCCGCCGCCTACTGGGAGTGAATCTTAGCTTAGCAGAATTGCGAACGAAAGATTAGCAGAATTGCGAATAGAAATTTCTTAGCAGTTTCTGAGTAGCTCCAGACTTACTCAGCCATTGCGATCAGTTCAGTCAGTTTCGTTCCTGGTTTGACGTCACAAACACACCCAGCGTTCGCCCAGACACTCCCCCGTTTCTTCAGACACTCCCACATTTTTCCCAGAAACGCCAGCGTTTTTTCGCACACACCCAGAAAACGGCCAGTTTCCACCCAGAAACACCCACTTCCTGTCAATCACAGTACGATCACCAGAACGATGAAAAATCCTCGTTATGCGTGATTAAAAGACCTAACTTTTGTGTAAAATAACTAAGCGCATGCGCTCTGCGAACCTTGCGCATGCGCAGTAAGCGACTAATCGCAATATAGCAAAAATCGGCAACGAGCAAACAACTCGGAATGACCACCAAAGTTGTTGAGAAGTACAAGTCAGGGTTGGGTTATAAAAAAATATCCAAATCTTTGATGACCCCCCGGAACACCATCAAATCCATCATCTTCAAATGGAAAGAACATAGGCCCTCATTCCGAGTTGTTCGCTCGCTAGCTGCTTTTAGCAGCATTGCACACGCTAGGCCGCTGCCCTCTGGGAGTGTATCTTAGCATAGCAGAATTGCGAATGAAAGATTAGCAGAATTGCGAATAGAAATTTCTTAGCAGTTTCTGAGTAGCTCCAGACTTACTCAGCCATTGCGATCAGTTCAGTCAGTTTCGTTCCTGGTTTGACGTCACAAACACACCCAGCGTTCGCCCAGACACTCCCCCGTTTCTTCAGACACTCCCGCGTTTTTCCCAGAAATGCCAGCGTTTTTTCACACACGCCCAGAAAACGGCAAGTTTCCGCCCAGAAACACCCACTTCCTGTCAATCACAGTACGATCACCAGAACGATGAAAAAACCTTGTTATGCCGTGAGTAAAATACCCAACTTTTGTGTAAAATAACTAACCGCATGCGCTCTGCGAACCTTGCGCATGCGCAGTAAGCGACTAATCGCAATATAGCGAAAATCGGCAACGAGCGAACAGCTCGGAATGACCCCCAACATAGGACCACAACAAACTTGCCAAGAGAGGGCCGACCACCAAAACTCACAGACCGGGCAAGGAGGGCATTAATCAGAGAGGCAGCACAGAGACTAAAGGTAACCCTGAAGGAGCTGCAGAGCTCCACAGCAGAGACTGGTGTATCTGCGCAAGTGACCACAATGGTCACCATAGAGCTGGGCTTTATGGAAGAGTGGCCAGAAAAAAGCCTTTACTTAGTGTTAAAAATAAGAAGGCACGTTTTGAGTTTGCCAAAAGGCATGTGGACGACTCCCCAAATGTATGGAGGAAGATGCTCTGGTCAGATGAGACTAAAATTTAACTTTTTGGCCACCAAGGAAAACGCTATGTCCGGCGCAAACCCAACACATCCCATCACCCCAAGAACACCATCCCCACAGTGAAACATGATGGTGGCAGCATCATGCTGTGGGGATGTTTTTCAGCAGCAGGGACTGGTAAATTGCTTTGAGTCGAGGGAAAGCTTGAGCAAAGGGAAAGCTTGAGCAAAACCTGTTTCAGTCTGCCTGTGGTTTGAGACTGGGACGGAGGTTCACCTTCCAGCAGCACAATAACCCGAAGCATACTGTTAAAGCAACACTCGAGTGGTTTAAGGGGAAACATTTAAATGTGTTGGAATGGCCTAGTCAAAGTCCAGATCTCAATCCAATTGAGAATCTGTGGTCAGACTTGAAGATTGCTGTTCACAAGCGGAGACCATCCAACATCCAACATGAAGGAGCTGGAGCAGTTTTGCCTTGAGGAATGGGCAAAAATCCCAGTGGCAAGATGTGGAGAGCTCATAGAGACTTATCCAACGCGACTTGCAGCTGTAATTACCGCAAAAGGTGGCTCTACAAATTACTGACTTTAGGGGGGTGAATAGTTATGCACGCTGAAGTTTTCTGTTATTTCTCCTACGTCCTAGAGGATGCTGGTGACTCCAAAAGGACCATGGGGTATAGACGGGATCCGCAGGAGACATGGGCACACTATAAGACTTTGAATGGGTGTGAACTGGCTCCTCCCTCTATGCCCCTCCTCCAGACTCCAGTTAGACTTTGTGCCCAGAGAGACTGGACACACACTAGGGGAGCTCTCCTGAGTTTCTCTTAAAAGACTTTATGTTAGGTTTGTTATTTTAAGGGAGACCTGCTGGCAACAGGCTCTCTGCATCGTGGGACTGAGGGGAGAGAAGCAGACCTACTTCTGTGAGTTTCAAGGCTCTGCTTCTTTGGCTACTGGACACCATTAGCTCCAGAGGGTCTGATCACTTGGTTCGCCTAGCTGCTCGTTCCCAAGCCGCGCCGTCACCCCCCTCACAAAGCCAGAAGAAAGAAGCCGGGTGAGTAAAGGAAGAACAGAAGACTTCAGTGTTGGCAGAAGACTTCAGAGTCTCTGAGGTACCACTGCGCGCCATTGCTCCCACACACAAGCGGCACTACAAGGGTACAGGGCGCAGGGGGGGGGGGGGGGCGCCCTGGGCAGCAATTTACCTCATATATATAGCCTGGCAAAGAGGTATACAGTGCATAGGCACTGTATACTGACCCCCGCCAGTATAAAAATGTGAAAAACTAGCGGGACTGAAGCGCGCCGAGAAGGGGCATGGCTTAGCCCTCACAACTCTATACAGCGCCATTTTCTCCTCACAGAGACGCTGGCCCCGCCAAAACACTGTTGAACAGCTAACAGTGTAAAATGAGGGGGGGGCACAGTTGTTTAGTGCAATAATGAAGCAATATATATATATATATATATATAATGAGCGTGTGGTAAATGAGGTTGGTAAAAGTTTCTGTGTTTTCACTGTCAGATACTGGAATCTACCCATTATAGCAATGTCGGTGGGTGTTTAGTACACGTGTGTCAACGTGTGTGAGTGCTCTGCCACAAACAGCTATGGGAATCCCTCTGTCGGCATTGCCGACTCCTGATGGTACTTGATTCATGAGATTAAGTGTCAGCATGTCAGTAGTTGTAAGCTTTTCCAAAGAATACACTGTATGGGAGACACAGACGTATGTGGGTGACCCTGTCGACACCAACTATTATGACTGGGTATAAAATAGTGTAAAAAACCTATACCTGTATATATATATATATATATATATATATATATATATATATGGTACGGTTGCATTGAGCTGTAGCTCGAGCACAGACGTGGTAGTATCTGTGGGGGCGTGATATTAAAATTATGTATATATTTCCCTCAGACCCCTCGGGGTCGCAAAACATGTTATTTTGCCCAGTTACTACTCCCTGTTGTCGACACGAATACTATGTCTTATGTCGGCCATAATGTTTCCTGATTAGATCCACAACATTGGCATTGAGTACATGTTCATACACAGTCAGAACACATTAATGTCACTAGGGACCCTGCTGTTCCTGACAATATATATATATATATATATATATATATATGAGATGTATATGTAGATATATGTGTGTATATGTGTATTTAAATGTGTATATTCATATTACAATTTATTATGAATGCTGAAGTAAAGTTATTCCTTCTCATGTGCTGGTCGCTCTGTTGATGAAGCTCTAGGTCAGCTATGACAAGATGGTCTCGAATCCTCACGAGGAGTCTGAGTGTTTATTCTTTTCCCGCCGTGGATAGAATAAAGTGAAAGTCAACCCCTGGTCTGCACGGGGCCCTGTCACAACGGATCGTATACAGGAAGCTAAGTGATATTTTAATTATATGCTTTGATGATATTTGCATTACATACGCATGGGGGAGTGCTTGTATTCAGACATGGTCGGTTACCTTGTCATCCGATATAATTACCCTGGGAGAGATGGGATATTCCTTCAGTTGGGTTTTATCTAGAACATTGCAGCATGCTGCCGTGCGACTACAAGACGTATGGGACTCTTGGGTTCGCGGGCCAATTCCATGGCTGTCCCGACTAGGAGGGCGTTGTGGATTCACCAAGGGAATGCTGAGGCTGACTCAGAGAAATACTGGAGTATCTTCCCTATGAAGGTGTAACCTGGTTTGGGGATGGCTTTGTTAAGTTGATCTTGGCAGATACCACTGGTAAGTCTACCTTCTTGAACTATGTTCCCTCACAACAGTTGGTGACGCATTTTTTGTAGGATGCAGTCATTTTGACCGGTTGGATACCGTTTTTTCCCCTTCTTTGCAGGTACTAGAAGGTGAAAAGGCAAGAGGTCTGCAGCCTTTTCAAGTTCACAGAAGCAGATATCGGTCTCTGTTTCTGCCACATCCACCGCATCTCGCTGGGTCTATCTTGCTGGAGTTCACACCGGTGGGAAATCGTGTAATACTCTTCAGTCAGTCCTGGAATGGACTTGGACCAGTGAGTTAAGAATAGAGTCCAAAGGGGGACATACTGGAGTTTCCAGATGATTCCCCTCACTGATTTTCAAATAGATCTTACCGATTCTCTTCTGGACGGGGAGGTAGTATACGACGCCATACAAGAGTTGGGTCAGGATCAGGACATTGTCCTGCTGTCCCTGTCACAAAAAAAAAAAAAGCTGTTATTGAAGCTTTTTCGTGCTTTTGAGCCCGGACAGCTCGGTCAGAACAATCCCAAAAAGATTTCTACTTAAGCAGTTGAACTACAAGATGGAATCTCTCAGGGCAGAGATCTCCAACCTGTAAAAGAAGAAGAGGGTTTAACTGCGGTTTCATCCGCATTAACCTTACCTGGGTTTGCTATTCAGGATTGTCATTGCCATTGCATCGGAGTGATGGCAGTATGATGGTTTTCCTTCAATAGTAAGAGTCATTATTATTCTGTACTGGGACGCTCTCCTGACTAAGGCGAGGTCAAGAAACAAGTGGTACAAATCGTTGTTTCTCTTCTGACAGGGCTTCAACACAGAGAATTGCTGTTGATCCCAACGACGCAGATGTCAGAGTTGGGAATAAGATTAGATACTGAACTGTTGAGAGTTTGTTTTTTCCTGTGGTAAGAGATCTGAGGATCCAGAGTCGGATCAGATTTGCAACAGGGTAAACCCATCAATACGTTCCGTTGATGCAGGAGATTGTTGAGGCCTTCGAGGCCATTCGGTGAGCAGGTCAAATGCCAGAGTGGTTTTTGCGGGACCAGTTGGACATGTGGTCCGGGTCTCTCCTGCACATGCACCGGAAAATAATCCTATTTTCCAGGACCAGGATATCTCTCCTGTGGTGGCTTCACAGTTCTCACCTCCTAGAGTAGGGGTGGGCAACAGGAGGCCCGCGGGCCGTATGCGGCCCGCGGACCGATCCTGCCTGGCCCGCTGTGCCCCACCAGAGTGCAATGACAAGCGGCCCGACATGCCGCTTGTCATTGCACTGCTCTCAGACGCGGCGCCGCTGAGGAAATCCCGGTCACGTCACAGGGTCAGCTGACCGGGATTTCCTCTGTTATCATGCGCTGGGAGGCACGGGGGCGGGCACTGCAGTGAGCAGGAGCGGCATCCGAGAAGCGACGGCCAGTGAGGAGAGGAAGCGGCTGGCAGCGAGCGGGGGCAGGAGAGGCCACATCAGCAGTGACTCCGGCCGGCAGCAGCGCAGATCATCGGACAGCGGGGATCGTCTGCCACTGTGACAAACAGGTAAACCCCCTGTCCAGCCAACCCCTGGATCACTGCTTAAGCTGCCATGTAGGTTTAGGGGTGGGGAGGGAGGGGAGTTAAAAACTGCAATATGGGTTTAGGGGAGGGGGGGGGGACAGGGGGCAGGGACTGTCTGCCGTAATGTGTAAAAAGGGGGTACTGTCTGCCGTAATGTGTAAGAAGGGGACGCTGTCTGCCGTAATGTGTAAGAAGGGGGCGCTGTCTGCCGTAATGTGTAAAAACGGGGGCGCTGTCTGCCGTAATGTGTAAAAAGGGGACGCTGTCTGCCGTAATGTGTAAAAACGGGGGCGCTGTCTGCCGTAATGTGTAAAAACGGGACGCTGTCTGCCGTAATGTGTAAAAACGGGGGCGCTGTCTGCCGTAATGTGTAAAAAGGGGACGCTGTCTGCCGTAATGTGTAAAAACGGGGGCGCTGTCTGCCGTAATGTGTAAAAAGGGGACGCTGTCTGCCGTAATGTGTAAAAAGGGATCTCTTTTTGAGTATTTTGTGTGTGGCCCTCGAATATTCGCTGGAAGTGTTAAGCGGCCCCCCAGCTGAAATAATTGCCCACCCCTGTCCTAGAGGGACGAAGGTTCGGGATCCAGGATTAGATCCTGGTGTCCATGGATACAAGTCTCCGAGGCTGGGGAGCAGTCTGTCCAGGGGAAAAGGTCAAGCCGGAAAGCTTGTCTGCAATAAGCATTCTTGAATTAAGAGCTATTTACAACGGAACATCTTCTTCGCGATCTGCCCGTCTTAATTCTGTCGGACGACTTAACAGCAGTGGCGTAAGTAAGCCGCTAGGGCGGAGCGAAGAGCAAGGCGGCAATGGCAGAAGCCGCAAAAGTTTTTCACTGGGTGGAAAGGCATGTAAATGCTCTATTAGCGGTCTTCGTTCCGGGTGTAGACAATGGAGAAATAGACTTCCTCAGCAGACACGATCTCCATCCAGGAGAGTGGGGTCTTCATCAAGAAGTTTTCACAGAAGTGACAAGTCTTTGGGGAATTCCTCAATTAGACATGATGGCGTCTCGCCCCAACAAGAAACTTCAGGGATATTGTTCCAGGTCAAGGGACACTCAAGCAATAGCAGTGGACGCCCTCGTGACACCGTGGGTGTTTCAGTCGGTCTATGTGTTCCCTCCACTTTCGTTCTTTCCGAAGGTGATAAACATAAGAAGAACAAAGGTTCAGGCGATCCTTATGGTTCCGGTCTAGCCAAGGAGGCTTTGGTATCCAGATCTTCAAGACTTACTCATAGAAGATCCCTGGCCTCTTCCTCTACGAGAGGACCTGTTACAGCAAGGACCGGGCGTGTATCAAGACTTACCGCGGCTGCGTTTGACGGCATGGCGGTTGAACGCCATATCCTAGCCTGAAAGGGTTTTTCCGGTGAAGTCATTCCCACATTGCTTCAGGCTAGGAAAGGAGTAACGGCGAAGCTTTACCACCGTATTTGGAGGAAGTGTGTGTCTTGGTGTGAATTCAAGAAGGCTCCTACGGAAGAATTTCAGCTGGGTCGTTTCTTCATTTTTTGCAAGCAGGTGTGGATGCAGGCCTAAAGTTAGGCTCCATTAAAGTGCGGATTCCGGCCTTATCAATTTTCTTTCAAAAAGAATTGCCCACCCTTCTAGAAGTTCAGACTTTCGTGAAAGGAGTGCTGCACATCCAACCTACATTTGTGCCCCCAGTGGCGCCATAGGACCTTAACATGGTGTTGCAGTTTCTTATATCACACTGCTTGGAACCTTTATGAAAGGTTGAGTTAAAATTTCTCACTTGGAAATTGGTCATGCTATTGGCCTTGGCGTCTGCAGGGCGGGTGTCGGAATTAGAGGCTTTGTCTCACAAGAGCCCCTATTTGATCTTCCATGTAGATAGAGCGGAATTGAGAACTCGACAACAATTTCTGCCAAAAGTGGTTTCTGCTTTTCACATGAACCAACATGTGGTGCCTGTGGCTACTGAAGCCTTGGCTGATTCGAAGTCTCTCGATGTAGTCAGAGCTTTGAATATTTATGTCGCCAGAACGGCTCAGAATGGGAAAACAGAGGCTCTGTTATCCTGGATGCTCCCAACAAAATTGGGGTTCCTGCTTCTAAGCAGACTGTTGCACGCTGGATCTGTGATACGATTCGGTATGCTCATTCTACAGCTGGATTGCCGTTAACGAAGTCGGGAAGGTGGGCTCTTCTTGGGCGGATGCCCGAGGAGTCTCGGCAGTTCAATTTTGCCGAGCAGCCACTTGGTCGGGTTCAAACACTTTTGCTAAGTTCTTCAAGTTTGATACCCTGGCTGATGAGGACCTCATGTTTGCTCAATCGGTGCTGCAGAGTTGTCCGCACTCTCCCACCCGGTCTGGAGCTTTGGTATAAATCCCATGGTCCTTTTGGAGTCCCCAGCATCCTCTAGGACGTAGGAGAAAATAGGATTTTAATACCTACCGGTAAATCCTTTTCTCTTAGTCCGTAGAGGATGCTGGGCGCCCGTCCCAGTGCGTACTGTATCTGCAGTTATTAGTTGTGGTTACACTCATGTGGTGTTTCCTTTTCAGTCAGTCTGTTGCTGATGTTATTCATGCCATGGCATGCGGTATGCTTTTATTGGTCGTGTTTACACACAGGTTGTGTTACATTTTCGGTCAGCATATTGCTGTATATTTTTCATTCCGTCGGCTGGTGTTCTATTGAATGCCACGTTCTGCGGCATGTTCAAGGTGTGAGCTGGTATGACACTCACCGTGTTTAAACAATAAATTATTTCCTCGAAATGTCCGTCTCCCTTGGCACAGCTCTCTAACTGGAGTCTGGAGGAGGGGCATAGAGGGAGGAGCCAGATCACACCCATTCAAAGTCTTATAGTGTGCCCATATCTCCTGCGGATCCGTCTATACCCCATGGTCCTTTTGGAGTCCCCAGCATCCTCTACGGACTAAGAGAAAAGGATTTAACGGTAGGTATTAAAATCCTATTTTTGTCCTATTTGTTGTTTGCTTCACAATAAAAAAAAACATCTTCAAAGTTGTAGCCCTGATCTGTGAATGAAATGATGCAAACCTTCAAACAATCTATTTTAATTCCAGGTTGTGAGGCAACAAAACATGAAAAATGCAAAGGGGGGTGAATACTTTTGCAAGGCACTGTAATAGTCTACATGGGTAAGATTTCTACATGCAAAGTAATGTAATAATAAAAATATAAAAATAAGGAAACAAGCACAATAATACATATGAAAGTGACAATAAATGAGGCTGCACATCTAAAGTGTATTTGTTCTGGCCAACCGGGATTGCTACAGGAGTTATTTTGCAGTTTTGTATGTCAATGAGTGGACCAGATGGAGATGGTAGAAGTGTGGCCCAGTGGCCCTAAACAGTGCTGTAACTCTCCTTCAGCCATTGATAGTCTGCAATGGTTACATAGACCTTCTAGTGTAATTTTCTTCCTTTCATTTGCATTACTTTTCAAATTTTTGTTACACTACATTTTTTTAATTGGGAGAAAACAATTAGTAAAAAAACAAAAACAAATCCAGTGCTTTACAATACTGTGGCATTGCAATGATAAGACTGCAAATACGTCTGGCGTTACAGGGAATATGGGCCATATCTGCACAGACACCAGGGGGTAAATTTACTAAGGTGGGAGATTTTTAGAACTGGTGATGTTGCCCATAGCAACCAATCATATTATATCTATTATCTGCTAGAAGCAGCTAGATAAATGGTAAGTAGAATTTGAGTGGTTGCCATGGGCAACATCACCAGTTCTAAAAATCTCCCACCTTAGTAAATTTACCCCCAGGTCCTAACATGATTAATATCATAATCATCGAATAATACTGTACAGGGCAGAGCAGCGGCACAAGCAGACAGCAGTTATTTCAGTTTAAAAATATTTGCTAATTATTAATGTATTAGAAATAACCAATCGAACCAACTCACAAGTACTTTCAATAGAGAACAATACAACACAGAAATTTACTAAGAATCGTGTGCAGAATTTCATTGCTCAAAAGTATAAGTAGTTAACAAACAGCAAAGAAAAACACATCTACACCATGTGTAAATTAGCAACAGCAGATGTACAGTAGATGCGCCCTACACAAGTGCACATACCCCCAGCACATGCCTATTCTCAGTGCCCAAACCGTACCTCACTGCTGAGGGCCCTGGGCCACTGATGACTGGCCCACGTAAAGCTCCAGTCAGTCAGCCTTTTTGTTGAGCATCTCCCCAAAATTTCCACAACTATAATAGCAGTGTGCAGTGTGGAATACTTTGTGACACACAGTTAAATATTGAACAGGTTACAGTGCGGTTTGGATACAGGGCGGATCTAGAGCAAAATGACAGGTAGGAGCACCATGACAGGGGAAGGGAAGGGGGTGTTATTTGCACGCCACGCACCAAAGGCAAAGTGGAGTGGCCTCATAACAAGGGGCATGGCATCAAAGGGAATGCCATAACCATATGACAGAGAGATGCTGATGCCTTGGAGAGGCAGTGGGTGACTGGAGACAGAGGGTGACGGGGAAATAGTGATGCAGGGGAGAGGCAGAGGGTGAAGCAGTGGGTGACAGGGAGAGATAGTGGGAGATGGAGAGGCAGAGAGTGATAGGGAGAAGCTAAGGGTGACAGTGAGAGGCAGTAGGTGATGCAAGGGAATGGGTGACAGGGGGAAACAGTAGGTGATGCCAGGGAATATGTGACATGGGACATAAGTGGGTGATGGCAGGGGGAGGCACTGGGTGACAGGGAGATGAAGTGGATGATGGAGAGGGTGTCAGGAGAGAGAGTTGACACGGAGAGATAGTTGGTGACAGAAAATAGGATGGGCAAAGGTGATAGAGAGAAGCAGAGGGGGGGTGGGGAGATAGTGATGCAGGGGGAGGCAGTGGGTGACACAGAGGCTGGTTGGAGAGGAACTGGATGATGGAGAGGATGACAGGAGAGAGATGATGGGGAGATAGAGAGGCAGTGGATGATAGGAAAAGGCAGTGGAAGATAGAGAGATAGTGGGTGACAGGAAGAAGTTAATGGGGAGTGGCAGTAAGTGACGGCAAGAAGGTAATGCCTTGGAGAGGCTGATGGTGACAGGAGTGGTAATAGGTGGGAGGTACAGGCAGTGGCTGGTAGTGGGTGATAGCAGGAGGCAGTAGGTGACCATGGAAGGCAATGGCTGGTAGAGGGTGGCAAGGAGAGGCAAATATGACTGGGAGAGAAAGTGGGTGACAGTGGGAGCAGAGAGTGAATAGATAACAAGTATGTGTTATTCACAACCGGCACTATTCCTGAGGACTACAAGGACACCTTCCCCTTCTCCTGGCAGCACCCACACATGCCCTTGTCAACTCCAATCCTGGGCTGGCACTTACTAGGATAGGGAGCTTTCTCTTCCTCAGCAACGCTGGCTGTGTGACCAGTGGTGGACTTAAAGCTCAGGCAACCCCTAAGCACAGCAGTATTGGTAGACTAGGCACAATAGAACTGTCTAGTTAACTGTAATCTCTGACTAAAGTTCTTGTGAAATGTCAGGGCACAGAACTATATATAAGCAGCACTGCACACCGAAGAAGTCAGCATGTTCACTTCCTTCACAAATTTGTATGGTTTGCTATGAGTGGTCTGCCAGGGGCAGAGAAAGCTGGGCAAATGACTCCCTATCACAGTGATGCCCTGTGATCTCGCCAGCCTGATTTGGCGAGATTATCACAGGGCACACTGCAGTATTTTTTCACATTTTCACTTTTCCCATTATAAGTATGGGGAATGCGATGTGGGTTACTAAAAAAAGTGAATTAAAGGGTTTGGAGCAGTTTTTCAAGAAAACTGCTCCAAAAGCCCTTTAATACATCCAGGTGATACTAAAATAATGTGAAAAGGGTGTGAAAACTTTTTCACATTATTTTAGTAAAAATAATGTTAATAAATAGACCCCTTAACGACACATTGATGCTTCTTATAAATATCACAGTATAATAAACGGTATCCGATCTCTAGGTCGACCACACATAGGTCGACAGTCACTAGGTCGACCACTATTGGTCGACATGCACTAGGTCGACATGGTCACTAGGTCGACATAACAAAAGGTCGACATGAGTTTTTCACAATTTTTTTCATTTTTTAAAAAACTTTTTCATACTTTACTATCCACGTGGAGTACAATTGGGAATGGTAACCGAAGCATGGCGTGCGAAGCGAGCCATGTGAGGGGAAACGGTGCACTAATTGGGGTTCCCGGTCACTCTACGAAGATAAAATAAAAAACCCTCATGTCAACCTTTTGTCATGTCGACCTTGCTCATGTCCACCTAATGCTTGTGTCGACCTATTTTGGGTGTCGACTTAGTTACTGTCGACCAATAGTGGTCGATCTAGACACTGTAGACCCAAGTGTGGTCGACCCTATGAACCACACCCATATAAACAATAACGATAAACAATTATACAATTGTTGATGCTGACAAAGGGCGGGATGCACTAAAGGTAAAATGCGATAAAAACCATGTTTTCAGGGTTGTTACCGTATTTTCATATGTACTAACCCGTATTTTCATATGCGGAGGGTAACACAATCTTTTTCTGGCATTGCCTTATAGAAGCCTATGAGCTTCTTTTCGCAATCTTCTTGAGAGGGTTCCGACACAGATCCCTCCTGGGATACCCGACAGAAGCCTATGGGCTTCTTCCTGAGAGGTATCCAATTGGATCCCTCCTAGTACGCTCTGCGCATCGCTGAGGTCCTACCAGAGCCGAAACAGCAAAATCCCAGCTTTGCAAAGGGCAGCTCTTTTCGGAAGAGCTGTGCTTTGCGATACTAATCGCATATGTTACTACATATGCGATCAGTATCATTACGATGTTTGGCGGAATATAGGGCCTTATTTGGGTTTGTTAGCAAACCAAAAAAGCAAGCAACTGGGCAAAACCACGTTGCACTGCAGGTGAAGCAGATGTAACATGTGCAGAGAGAGTTAGATTTGGGTGGGGTGTGTTCATACTGAAATCTAAATTGCAGTGTAAAAATTAAGCAGTCAGTATTTACCCTGCACAGAAACAATATAACCCACCCAAATTTAAAGGCCCATACACACGGCCCATACACACGGTGAGATTCGGGCTATGCCCGATTCTCACTATGCGACAGGGGCTAGGATGGCATCGCAAGCACATCAGTGATCGCAAATACGCGCTATGGCGCGTATTTTACCCAGAAACGGCCGCCCGGGACTCACATTTAGAAGATGAGCGGGTCCCACAGGACGCGCTCATCTGGATGTGTTTGAATCGCGCCAGCCAGTCAACGGAACGCAGGAGGTGACTGGCTGTTTCATTAGCCAATCACCTCCTGCAGTCTCCAGCCAATCATAGCCTGCAGTGCCTCCATGCTGACCTGGCCCCCACCGCCAGCACATGAATCTGTGCTGCTGCGCTGACAGACTGGCCCCGCTCATCCGACTCCGCCTCCTCCCCGCTGCACACTCCGCCGCTAGCACCAAGAGACTGGCCACGCTCACCAGGCACCTCCTCTGCGACGGTGAGTAGCGCTCCGTATCTGCCTCCTTCCTCCTCAGCGGCATGTGTGCCCGGGCTGCAGTAGGCTGCGTGTGGACGTTGGTGAATGGTCTTGCTGAAGGGGGGGGGGGGAATCGGCCCGGAGGTCATAAGTGGTTGCTGCAATGTGTCTCAGTGCTGTACCTGGTGCAGTGTGCCTCAGTGCTGTACCTGGTGCAGTGTGCCTCAGTGCTGTACCTGACGCAGTGTGCCTCAGTGCTGTACCTGGCGCAGTGTGCCTCAGTGCTGTACCTGACGCAGTGTGCCTCAGTGCTGTACCTGGAGCAGTGTCCCTCAGTGCTGTACCTGGCGCAATGTGCCTCAGTGCTGTACCTGGCGCACTGTGCCTCAGTGCTGTACCTGGCGCAATGTGTATAATAACGTGCTCTACCTGGTGCATTGTGTATAATAACGTGCTCTACCTGGTGCATTGTGTATAATAACGTGCTCTACCTGGTGCAATATGTATAACGTGCTGTACCGGGCGCAATGTGTATAACGTGCTCTACCTGGCGCAATATGTATAATAACGTGCTCTACCTGGTGCATTGTGTATAACGTGCTGTACCGGGCGCAATGCGTATAACGTGCTCTACCTGGCGCATTGTGTATAGTAACGTGCTCTACCTGGCGCAATGTGTATAACGTGCTCTACCTGGAGCATAGTGTATAATAACGTGCTCTACCTGACGCAATGTGTATAATAACGTGCTCTACCTGGCGCAATGTGTATAATAACGTGCTCTACCTGACGCAATGTGTGTAATAACGTGCTCTACCTGGCGCAATGTGTATAATAACGTGCTCTACCTGGCGTAATGTGTATAATAACGTGCTCTACCTGGTGCAAAGTGTATAACGTGCTGTACCAGGAGCAAAGTGTATAACGTGCTCTATCTGGCGCAGTGTGTATAGGGTGTTCTACCTGGCGCAGTGTGTATAGGAGGTTCTACCTGGCGCAGTGTGTATAGGAGGTTCTACCTGGCGCAATGTGTATAATAACGTGCTCTACCTGGTGCATTGTGTATAAAGTGCTGTACCGGACACAATGTGTATAATGTGCTCTACCTGGCGCAATGTGTATAACGTGCTCTACCTGGAGCAAAGTGTATAACGTGCTGTACCGGGTGCAATGTGTATAACGTGCTCTACCTGGCGCATTGTGTATAATAACGTGCTCTACCTGGCGCAATGTGTATAATAACGTGCTCTACCTGACGCATTGTGTATAATAACGTGCGCTACCTGGCGCAATGTGTATAATAACATGCTCTACCTGGCGCAATGTATATAATAACGTGCTCTACCTGGCGCAATGTGTATAATAACGTGCTCTACCTGGCGCAATGTATATAATAACGTGCTCTACCTGGCGCAATGTGTATAATAACGTGCTCTACCTGGCGCAATGTGTATAAGAACATGCTCTACCTGGCGCAATGTATATAATAACGTGCTCTACCTGGCGCAATGTGTATAATAACGTGCGCTACCTGGCGCAATGTGTATAATAACATGCTCTACCTGGTGCAATGTATATAATAACGTGCTCTACCTGGCGCAATGTATATAATAACGTGCTCTACCTGGCGCAATGTGTATAATAACGTGCTCTACCTGGCGCAATGTGTATAATAACGTGCTCTACCTGACGCATTGTGTATAATAACGTGCTCTACCTGGTGCAATGTGTATAATAACGTGCTCTACCTGACGCATTGTGTATAATAAGGTGCTCTACCTGGCGCAATGTGTATAATAACATGCTCTACCTGGCGCGAAGTGTATAACGTGCTCTATCTGGCGCAGTGTGTATAGGAGGTTCTGCCTGGCACAGTGTGTATAGGAGGTTCTACCTGGCGCAGTATATAGGAGGTTCTACCTGGCGCAGTGTTTATAGGAGGTTCTACCTGGCGCAGTGTGTATAGGAGGTTCTACCTGGCGCAGTGTGTATAGGAGGTTCTACCTGGCGCAATGTGTATAAGTGGCACTACTGTGTGGTGTAATGTGAATTGGCACTATTATGTGGTCACGCCCCTTCCCTATGAAGCCACGCCCCTAAAATTTTAGCAGCGCGCCTAAGGCGCGCACTGCCTGTACTTTGCACTCTGGGCGGTGGAACACCAATTCACTTTCTGCCTAAGGGCACCAAAATGTCTAGTTACAGCTCTGGTGCAGGGTGTCCTGCACGCTACACAGCCCAGCAGCATCGTTACTCCATCCCCCCACCTTGCAACACTTTTGTAGTGTCCAAACAAGATTAAGATTAATAAGAACCTTCATTCCGATGGGACCCCCAAAAAAATACCGGTAGGACCCCAATTTTTAAAAGTTAGGGGTCCCTGGGACCCACTTTTTTTTTGGCTAAGCGCGATCACTACACATAATGAGTGTGCTTGCGATACTGACTGTGCGATTTTGTCTAAGTGTCAATTTTGACTATCTCTGCTATAGAGATAGTCAAAATTGACTTGCCTGCACAGTCTATCTAGTCTTGCGATGCCGAGATCGAATCGGGATCGCAAGGTGACTTTCACCGTGCACTCTGCACTAACTTTTCTTACGATTTTGGCTATACAGTCACACCATTACTCTCTCTGCACATGTTACATCTGCCCCCCCCCCCCCCCTGCAGCGCAACATGGTTTTGCCCATTAGGTTGCTTTTTTGGTTTGCTAACAAACCTGAATAACCCCCATAGTCTGCAGCATTAGTAAATCCTGCCCAAAGTGACTAAAGATGAAGCAAAAAAACACCAATACTCATCTTCATAAATAAACCTTTAATACTTACAGTTTTATTGTATCACCACAAAAAATCCTAAACTGAATTATGCTTCGGTCATCTCTTACATATAACACACTGTTATCCAACTGGTTTGTTTCTAAGGCATATATGGAGAGATAGTAATTTATAACAAAGGAATGTATGAAATAAATCACTTCATAGACATTGACAATAGGTTATTTAAAAAAAAAATCAGCAAAGAATGCATTGCCTTAATGAATTATGTAATACAATGCAGGGCTAACAAATTGGTAGACTGCAAATCCTTTCCATCTCTGGCGATATTTTTTACGTATCGTGATTTATTTATGTAATGTTTTACACTAAGCATAAACAACATCAATCAGGAAGGTAGAGGTGCACTTTGCTGTTTCGGAATAAAAAGCATTAATCAACCGCATGACTTGAGTCATTCATTCTTCTCGTCTGGTTAAATCTATCGTTTAACATTGTCCTGTTGGATTATTTAGAAGGCAGTATTTTAAGAAGTAAAGCACATGCTCAATTTACATATCAGGTAATTTACAGTGCAACAAAGCCCCTTGCTCACCTAGGTCGCCGGTATTCCGGTGGAGGTATAGTACCCCTGTTGGTATTCTGGTGTCGGTATTGAGACAGCCGGTATACCGATGGGCGGTATGTTAACCACGTACTATTTTACCCTGGCAGGAAAGCATGCTAAGGGGGTTATTCAATTAAGTGCTGTTTTTTCGACTGGCTGAAAAAACGGCACTTATTCGACACAGGGTATTCAACTGCAGGCATTTTCTCCCATTGTTTAATCCATTTTCGCCCATGGTGTTTCACTTTTTTGGGGGGGTTGGATCGGCATGGGCGAATATTGTGCCAAAAACGGGAAAAAACGCCTGCAAATTCGCCAAAACACATGTATTGGCGGCAAATTCGCCGATACACATGGTGTTTGCCGGTGCCGTATTTTTCGACCATTTGAAAAAATGGCACAAGTATTGAACAGGTCGAATGTAAATTCAGCCTGAAAACGGGCGAAAAGTGCAGTTTTTTCGACTAATTGAATACCCTCCTAAGAATTAAATCCAGGTGCATTGCAAAAATGTACAAATTAGCAGTCCTCTCCGTGCCAATCCAATCAACACAACACAGACAATTTCAAAAAGTTTTACTTAGTCATCCAAAATAAAGTAAAACCGGGTGGTCAACATAATATAATTAATTAAATGAATTCCTGTGATGCAACTCCATGCCACTAATTAATTAATATAAAAGTACCTGGCAGAATTGCACTGGCATGAGCTGTTATGTAGGTGGGTGACATCCTGACAAGCAATTAAATTAATTGGTGGCAGTGGTTTTATACCTCTGCCACTGTTTGCATTAGTCTGTGAATCCCACTGCTGTGGAATCTTGCGTCACCCCAGACTAGAAATGCATTGCATGCATGAGATGTGTAGAATGAATGGTATGAATTTCTTAATGCCAGCCCTCTACATTGTACATTGGACAGGGGAATAATATGGATGTGAAAGAAACTGAATGGGGCAAAGCTAAACATGTTTCACATTTTCAAATTTGAAGCATTATCTACTATATAAAAGTGAAAATTTGTCCTTCTGTCTATATTTCTATACAAATACACAATTTCCAAGCGAAGATCGTGAAATTTGACATACGAGCGTATTAAAACACGGCGGAGGCAAATAAAACAATTAGAAATCCCTAGCACCCCTAGGGGTGGGAGACAGCAGCACAGAGTATATCAGGAGACAGCATTTCTCCGGAATTGCTGAAGCAATGTACTCAGAAATTGATACACATATGCCTTACAATCTGGCAACACATATGCCTTACAATCTGGCAACAAGCACTGTGGGGGTCAGACACCTCTAGCACTCCTAGGGTTGAGGCAGCAGCACTGAGTATTTGAAGCAGACAGCATAACTCTGGAATGCCTGCAGCAATTTGCAACAAACTTGGCACATATATGACTTACACTCTGGGAACAAACACTATAGGGGTCAGACACCCCTTGCACCCCTAGGGGTGGACAGCAGCACAGAGTATGTCAGCAGACAGCATAACTGTGGAAGGCCTGAAGCAATTTACACCAAACTTGGTACACATCTGACTTACAATCTGGGAACAAACTCTGTGGGGGTTAGACACGCCTAGCACCCCTAGGGGTGGGACAGCAGCACAGAGTATTTCAGGACACAGCATAACTCCCGATTGCCTGGACCAATTTACAACAAGCTTGGTACACATATGACTTACAAGCTGGGAACAAACACTGTGGGGGGTAACTAGAGATGAGCGCCTGAAATTTTTCGGGTTTTGTGTTTTGGTTTTGGGTTCGGTTCCGCGGCCGTGTTTTGGGTTCGAACGCGTTTTGGCAAAACCTCACCGAATTTTTTTTGTCGGATTCGGGTGTGTTTTGGATTCGGGTGTTTTTTTTCAAAAAACACTAAAAAACAGCTTAAATCATAGAATTTGGGGGTCATTTTGATCCCAAAGTATTATTAACCTCAAAAACCATAATTTACACTCATTTTCAGTCTATTCTGAATACCTCACACCTCACAATATTATTTTTAGTCCTAAAATTTGCACCGAGGTCGCTGTGTGAGTAAGATAAGCGACCCTAGTGGCCGACACAAACACCGGGCCCATCTAGGAGTGGCACTGCAGTGTCACGCAGGATGTCCCTTCCAAAAAACCCTCCCCAAACAGCACATGACGCAAAGAAAAAAAGAGGCGCAATGAGGTAGCTGTGTGAGTAAGATTAGCGACCCTAGTGGCCGACACAAACACCGGGCCCATCTAGGAGTGGCACTGCAGTGTCACGCAGGATGGCCCTTCCAAAAAACCCTCCCCAAACAGCACATGACGCAAAGAAAAAAAGAGGCGCAATGAGGTAGCTGTGTGAGTAAGATTAGCGACCCTAGTGGCCGACACAAACACCGGGCCCATCTAGGAGTGGCACTGCAGTGTCACGCAGGATGTCCCTTCCAAAAAACCCTCCCCAAACAGCACATGATGCAAAGAAAAAAAGAGGCGCAATGAGGTAGCTGTGTGAGTAAGATTAGCGACCCTAGTGGCCGACACAAACACCGGGCCCATCTAGGAGTGGCACTGCAGTGTCACGCAGGATGTCCCTTCCAAAAAACCCTCCCCAAACAGCACATGATGCAAAGAAAAAAAGAGGCGCAATGAGGTAGCTGACTGTGTGAGTAAGATTAGCGACCCTAGTGGCCGACACAAACACCGGGCCCATTTAGGAGTGGCACTGCAGTGTCACGCAGGATGTCCCTTCGAAAAAAACCCTCCCCAAACAGCACATGACGCAAAGAAAAAAAGAGGCGCAATGAGGTAGCTGACTGTGTGAGTAAGATTAGCGACCCTAGTGGCCGACACAAACACCGGGCCCATCTAGGAGTGGCACTGCAGTGTCACGCAGGATGTCCCTTCCAAAAAACCCTCCCCAATCAGCACATGATGCAAAGAAAAAGAAAAGAAAAAAGAGGTGCAAGATGGAATTGTCCTTGGGCCCTCCCACCCACCCTTATGTTGTATAAACAAAACAGGACATGCACACTTTAACCAACCCATCATTTCAGTGACAGGGTCTGCCACACGACTGTGACTGATATGACGGGTTGGTTTGGACCCCCCCAAAAAAAGAAGCAATTAATCTCTCCTTGCACAAACTGGCTCTACAGAGGCAAGATGTCCACCTCATCTTCACCCTCCGATATATCACCGTGTACATCCCCCTCCTCACAGATTATCAATTCGTCCCCACTGGAATCCACCATCTCAGCTCCCTGTGTACTTTGTGGAGGCAATTGCTGCTGGTCAATGTCTCCGCGGAGGAATTGATTATAATTCATTTTAATGAACATCATCTTCTCCACATTTTCTGGATGTAACCTCGTACGCCGATTGCTGACAAGGTGAGCGGCGGCACTAAACACTCTTTCGGAGTACACACTTGTGGGAGGGCAACTTAGGTAGAATAAAGCCAGTTTGTGCAAGGGCCTCCAAATTGCCTCTTTTTCCTGCCAGTATAAGTACGGACTGTGTGACGTGCCTACTTGGATGCGGTCACTCATATAATCCTCCACCATTCTATCAATGTTGAGAGAATCATATGCAGTGACAGTAGACGACATGTCCGTAATCGTTGTCAGGTCCTTCAGTCCGGACCAGATGTCAGCATCAGCAGTCGCTCCAGACTGCCCTGCATCACCGCCAGCGGGTGGGCTCGGAATTCTGAGCCTTTTCCTCGCACCCCCAGTTGCGGGAGAATGTGAAGGAGGAGATGTTGACAGGTCGCGTTCCGCTTGACTTGACAATTTTGTCACCAGCAGGTCTTTCAACCCCAGCAGACCTGTGTCTGCCGGAAAGAGAGATCCAAGGTAGGCTTTAAATCTAGGATCGAGCACGGTGGCCAAAATGTAGTGCTCTGATTTCAACAGATTGACCACCCGTGAATCCTTGTTAAGCGAATTAAGGGCTGCATCCACAAGTCCCACATGCCTAGCGGAATCGCTCCCTTTTAGCTCCTTCTTCAATGCCTCCAGCTTCTTCTGCAAAAGCCTGATGAGGGGAATGACCTGACTCAGGCTGGCAGTGTCTGAACTGACTTCACGTGTGGCAAGTTCAAAGGGCATCAGAACCTTGCACAACGTTGAAATCATTCTCCACTGCGCCTGAGACAGGTGCATTCCACCTACTATATCGTGCTCAATTGTATAGGCTTGAATGGCCTTTTGCTGCTCCTCCAACCTCTGAAGCATATAGAGGGTTGAATTCCACCTCGTTACCACTTCTTGCTTCAGATGATGGCAGGGCAGGTTCAGTAGTTTTTGGTGGTGCTCCAGTCTTCTGTACGTGGTGCCTGTACGCCGAAAGTGTCCCGCAATTCTTCTGGCCACCGACAGCATCTCTTGCACGCCCCTGTCGTTTTTTAAAAAATTCTGCACCACCAAATTCAAGGTATGTGCAAAACATGGGACGTGCTGGAATTTGCCCATATTTAATGCACACACAATATTGCTGGCGTTGTCCGATGCCACAAATCCACAGGAGAGTCCAATTGGGGTAAGCCATTCCGCGATGATCTTCCTCAGTTGCCGTAAGAGGTTTTCAGCTGTGTGCGTATTCTGGAAAGCGGTGATACAAAGCGTAGCCTGCCTAGGAAAGAGTTGGCGTTTGCGAGATGCTGCTACTGGTGCCGCCGCTGCTGTTCTTGCGGCGGGAGTCCATACATCTACCCAGTGGGCTGTCACAGTCATATAGTCCTGACCCTGCCCTGCTCCACTTGTCCACATGTCCGTGGTTAAGTGGACATTGGGTACAACTGCATTTTTTAGGACACTGGTGAGTCTTTTTCTGACGTCCGTGTACATTCTCGGTATCGCCTGCCTAGAGAAGTGGAACCTAGATGGTATTTGGTAACGGGGGCACACTGCCTCAATAAATTGTCTAGTTCCCTGTGAACTAACGGCGGATACCGGACGCACGTCTAACACCAACATAGTTGTCAAGGACTCAGTTATCCGCTTTGCAGTAGGATGACTGCTGTGATATTTCATCTTCCTCGCAAAGGACTGTTGAACAGTCAATTGCTTACTGGAAGTAGTACAAGTGGGCTTACGACTTCCCCTCTGGGAAGACCATCGACTCCCAGCGGCAACAACAGCAGCGCCAGCAGCAGTAGGCGTTACACGCAAGGATGCATCGGAGGAATCCCAGGCAGGAGAGGACTCGTCAGAATTGCCAGTGACATGGCCTGCAGGACTATTGGCATTCCTGGGGAAGGAGGAAATTGACACTGAGGGAGTTGGTGGGGTGGTTTGCGTGAGCTTGGTTACAAGAGGAAGGGATTTACTGGTCAGTGGACTGCTTCCGCTGTCACCCAAAGTTTTTGAACTTGTCACTGACTTATTATGAATGCGCTGCAGGTGACGTATAAGGGAGGATGTTCCGAGGTGGTTAACGTCCTTACCCCTACTTATTACAGCTTGACAAAGGGAACACACGGCTTGACACCTGTTGTCCGCATTTCTGGTGAAATACCTCCACACCGAAGAGCTGATTTTTTTGGTATTTTCACCTGGCATGTCAACGGCCATATTCCTCCCACGGACAACAGGTGTCTCCCCGGGTGCCTGACTTAAACAAACCACCTCACCATCAGAATCCTCCTGGTCAATTTCCTCCCCAGCGCCAGCAACACCCATATCCTCCTCATCCTGGTGTACTTCAACACTGACATCTTCAATCTGACTATCAGGAACTGGACTGCGGGTGCTCCTTCCAGCACTTGCAGGGGGCGTGCAAATGGTGGAAGGCGCATGCTCTTCACGTCCAGTGTTGGGAAGGTCAGGCATCGCAACCGACACAATTGGACTCTCCTTGTGGATTTGGGATTTCGAAGAATGCACAGTTCTTTGCTGTGCTGCTTTTGCCAGCTTGAGTCTTTTCATTTTTCTAGCGAGAGGCTGAGTGCTTCCATCCTCATGTGAAGCTGAACCACTAGCCATGAACATAGGCCAGGGCCTCAGCCGTTCCTTGCCACTCCGTGTGGTAAATGGCATATTGGCAAGTTTACGCTTCTCCTCCGACAATTTTATTTTAGGTTTTGGAGTCCTTTTTTTACTGATATTTGGTGTTTTGGATTTGACATGCTCTGTACTATGACATTGGGCATCGGCCTTGGCAGACGACGTTGCTGGCATTTCATCGTCTCGGCCATGACTAGTGGCAGCAGCTTCAGCACGAGGTGGAAGTGGATCTTGATCTTTCCCTAATTTTGGAACCTCAACATTTTTGTTCTCCATATTTTAATAGGCACAACTAAAAGGCACCTCAGGTAAACAATGGAGATGGATGGATTGGATACTAGTATACAATTATGGACGGGCTGCCGAGTGCCGACACAGAGGTAGCCACAGCCGTGAACTACCGCACTGTACTGTGTCTGCTGCTAATATATAGACTGGTTGATAAAGAGATAGTATACTCGTAACTAGTATGTATGTATAAAGAAAGAAAAAAAAACCACGGTTAGGTGGTATATACAATTATGGACGGGCTGCCGAGTGCCGACACAGAGGTAGCCACAGCCGTGAACTACCGCACTGTACTGTGTCTGCTGCTAATATATAGACTGGTTGATAAAGAGATAGTATACTCGTAACTAGTATGTATGTATAAAGAAAGAAAAAAAAACCACGGTTAGGTGGTATATACAATTATGGACGGGCTGCCGAGTGCCGACACAGAGGTAGCCACAGCCGTGAACTACCGCACTGTACTGTGTCTGCTGCTAATATAGACTGGTTGATAAAGAGATAGTATACTCGTAACTAGTATGTATGTATAAAGAAAGAAAAAAAAACCACGGTTAGGTGGTATATACAATTATGGACGGGCTGCCGAGTGCCGACACAGAGGTAGCCACAGCCGTGAACTACCGCACTGTACTGTGTCTGCTGCTAATATAGACTGGTTGATAAAGAGATAGTATACTCGTAACTAGTATGTATGTATAAAGAAAGAAAAAAAACCACGGTTAGGTGGTATATACAATTATGGACGGGCTGCCGAGTGCCGACACAGAGGTAGCCACAGCCGTGAACTACCGCACTGTACTGTGTCTGCTGCTAATATAGACTGGTTGATAAAGAGATAGTATACTCGTAACTAGTATGTATGTATAAAGAAAGAAAAAAAAACCACGGTTAGGTGGTATATACAATTATGGACGGGCTGCCGAGTGCCGACACAGAGGTAGCCACAGCCGTGAACTACCGCACTGTACTGTGTCTGCTGCTAATATATAGACTGGTTGATAAAGAGATAGTATACTCGTAACTAGTATGTATGTATAAAGAAAGAAAAAAAAACCACGGTTAGGTGGTATATACAATTATGGACGGGCTGCCGAGTGCCGACACAGAGGTAGCCACAGCCGTGAACTACCGCACTGTACTGTGTCTGCTGCTAATATATAGACTGGTTGATAAAGAGATAGTATACTCGTAACTAGTATGTATGTATAAAGAAAGAAAAAAAAAACACGGTTAGGTGGTATATACAATTATGGACGGGCTGCCGAGTGCCGACACAGAGGTAGCCACAGCCGTGAACTACCGCACTGTACTGTGTCTGCTGCTAATATATAGACTGGTTGATAAAGAGATAGTATACTCGTAACTAGTATGTATGTATAAAGAAAGAAAAAAAAACCACGGTTAGGTGGTATATACAATTATGGACGGGCTGCCGAGTGCCGACACAGAGGTAGCCACAGCCGTGAACTACCGCACTGTACTGTGTCTGCTGCTAATATATAGACTGGTTGATAAAGAGATAGTATACTCGTAACTAGTATGTATGTATAAAGAAAGAAAAAAAAACCACGGTTAGGTGGTATATACAATTATGGACGGGCTGCCGAGTGCCGACACAGAGGTAGCCACAGCCGTGAACTACCGCACTGTACTGTGTCTGCTGCTAATATAGACTGGTTGATAAAGAGATAGTATACTCGTAACTAGTATGTATGTATAAAGAAAGAAAAAAAAAACACGGTTAGGTGGTATATACAATTATGGACGGGCTGCCGAGTGCCGACACAGAGGTAGCCACAGCCGTGAACTACCGCACTGTACTGTGTCTGCTGCTAATATATAGACTGGTTGATAAAGAGATAGTATACTCGTAACTAGTATGTATGTATAAAGAAAGAAAAAAAAACCACGGTTAGGTGGTATATACAATTATGGACGGGCTGCCGAGTGCCGACACAGAGGTAGCCACAGCCGTGAACTACCGCACTGTACTGTGTCTGCTGCTAATATAGACTGGTTGATAAAGAGATAGTATACTCGTAACTAGTATGTATGTATAAAGAAAGAAAAAAAAACCACGGTTAGGTGGTATATACAATTATGGACGGGCTGCCGAGTGCCGACACAGAGGTAGCCACAGCCGTGAACTACCGCACTGTACTGTGTCTGCTGCTAATATATAGACTGGTTGATAAAGAGATAGTATACTACTAATATTATATATACTGGTGGTCAGGTCACTGGTCACTAGTCACACTGGCAGTGGCACTCCTGCAGCAAAAGTGTGCACTGTTTAATTTTAATATAATATTATGTACTCCTGGCTCCTGCTATAACCTATAACTGGCACTGCAGTAGTGCTCCCCAGTCTCCCCCACAATTATAAGCTGTGTGAGCTGAGCAGTCAGACAGATATATAATATATATAGATGATGCAGCACACTGGCCTGAGCCTGAGCAGTGCACACAGATATGGTATGTGACTGACTGAGTCACTGTGTGTATCGCTTTTTTCAGGCAGAGAACGGATATATTAAATAAACTGCACTGTGTGTCTGGTGGTCACTCACTATATAATATATTATGTACTCCTGGCTCCTGCTATAACCTATAACTGGCACTGCAGTAGTGCTCCCCAGTCTCCCCCACAATTATAAGCTGTGTGAGCTGAGCAGTCAGACAGATATATATAATATTATATATAGATAATAGATGATGCAGCACACTGGCCTGAGCCTGAGCAGTGCACACAGATATGGTATGTGACTGAGTCACTGTGTGCTGTGTATCGCTTTTTTCAGGCAGAGAACGGATTATAAATAAAACTGGTGGTCACTGGTCACTATCAGCAAAACTCTGCACTGTACTGAGTACTCCTAATGCTCCCCAAAATTAGTAAATCAAGTGTCTCTCTAATCTATTCTAAACGGAGAGGACGCCAGCCACGTCCTCTCCCTATCAATCTCAATGCACGTGTGAAAATGGCGGCGACGCGCGGCTCCTTATATAGAATCCGAGTCTCGCGATAGAATCCGAGCCTCGCGAGAATCCGACAGCGTCATGATGACGTTCGGGCGCGCTCGGGTTAACCGAGCAAGGCGGGAAGATCCGAGTCGCTCGGACCCGTGAAAAAAAACATGAAGTTCTGGCGGGTTCGGATTCAGAGAAACCGAACCCGCTCATCTCTAGGGGTAACACACCTCTAGCACCCCTAGGGGTGGGCCAGCAGCACAGACTATATCAGGACATGCATGATATGTCAGTGATGACAGGGCTCCATGTGACAGGGGCAGTGACATGATGTGAGGAGGGGAATGCAGGTAGCACAAACCCACACACTGAGAGTTATATAGTGGAAGTAGCATGGTCCCCCAGCAGCACAGAGTATATCAGGAGATACATAATGTGCTGCTCTATATAATAAACTGAAAAAAATCGATAATTTCACAGGGGCACTGACATGATGTGAGGAGGGGAATGGAGGCATCAGGAAGCCACAGACTGAGAGTTGTATAGTGGGAAGAGCAGGGTCCCTTGGGGGACCAAAAAGGGGTCCGGCCACTACACAAAGTGCGTCAGGGAAGCAAGATATGCCTATATACTAGATCTCCAACCAACGTAAATTAACGAACAACTATCATTCTAATTTACCATCCTTATCCCGTAGCGAAGCATGGGTATTCAGCTATCTACAATGTTATTTATACTGTGTGTTTAATATTTACATTTATTTTTGTAAACAGACATTCTTAAAATCTCGGGCATCCCCGGGTACTCCAGCTAGTATTTCAATAAAACAAAGAATTGAATAGCCCCTGGAGTGTCATTAGAATAAGCAGAATGGCTAAGGTGTGACTAAGGAGCTTCTTAGCAATAGTTATTATATCTTTCCCAATGCTGTACATTGATCTGTGAATGTCTGCAGGTGTGCACATACTTAGTGGGGATACCTGAAATCCCTTATTCCATTGTTTGATTCCAGATTATCCTCATGTATTTTAACACGCATGAGGCTTATCTAACTGCAGTAGTCTCCTCATCTCCTCCTGATCTATTTAACTATCTACATACACACATTGGCGGCACTCTGGTTTTGAAAAGATTACACATTAGTTCAACATTTCAGTGCCTTTATTCAGCCCTTTCATCAGGCACACAGAGATATAATTAAAAAAGATTATGTTAAATAGCCCCAGCCACCTTCCTTCCATACTGCATGCCATGCATGGAAGATGGGCTGGGCTCATTAAAGTTGAGTTTGTTTCATTACACATTCCTGAACCAGCCATGTATCCTGTATAAGGTGTCCTACCCAATTATATCTTCTATACATAGTTCACTCAAAACTTATATCTGGGCTGTTTGTACACTGTTTGTTCACTACACTTGTATCTAGGATGTTTGTGGCACTACTGTGGGACATAAAATGAACTAGGGCACTACTGTGGAGCATAAAATGAACTAGAGCACTACTGTGGGACATAACATGAACTAGGGCACTACTGTGGGGCATAAAATGAACTAGGGCACTACTGTGGAGTATAAAATGAACTTGGACTCTACTGTGGTGCATAAAATGAACGAGGGCACTACTGTGGTGCATAAAATGAACTAGGGCACTACTGTGGGGCATAAAATGAACTAGGGCACTACTGTGGGGCATAAAATGAACTAGGGCACTACTGTGGAGCATAAAATTAACTTGGACTCTACTGTGGTGCATGAAATGAACTTGGAATCTACTGTGGTGCATAAAATGAGCTAGGGCACTACTGTGGTGCATAAAATGAACTAGGGCACTACTGTGGAGCATAAAATGAACTAGAGCACTACTGTGGGACATAACATGAACTAGGGCACTACTGTGGGGCATAAAATGAACTAGGGCACTACTGTGGAGTATAAAATGAACTTGGACTCTACTGTGGAGCATAAAATGAACTAGAGCACTACTGTGGTACATAACATGAACTAGGGCACTACTGTGGGGCATAAAATTAACTAGGGCACTACTGTGGAGTATAAAATGAACTTGGACTCTACTGTGGTGCATAAAATGAACTAGGGCACTACTGTGGGGCATAAAATGAACTAGGGCACTACTGTGGAGTATAAAATGAACTTGGACTCTACTGTGGTGCATAAAATGAACTAGGGCACTACTGTGGCGCATAAAATGAACTAGGGCACTACTGTGGGGCATAAAATGAACTAGGGCACTACTGTGGAGCATAAAATGAACTTGGACTCTACTGTGGTGCATGAAATGAACTTGGACTCTACTGTGGTGCATAAAATGAACTAGGGTACTACTGTGGTGCATAAAATGAACTAGGGCACTACTGTGGTGCATAAAATGAACTAGGGCACTACTGTGGTGCATAAAATGAACTAGGGCACTACTGTGGGGTATAAAATGAACTAGGGCACTACTGTGGGGCATAAAATTAACTAGTGCACTACTGTGGAACATAAAATGAACTAGGGCACTACTGTGGGGCATGAAATGAACTAGGGCACTACTGTGGGGCATAAAATTAACTAGGACACTACTGTGAGGCATAAAATGAACTAGTGCACTGTTGTGGGGCATGAAATAAACTAGGACACTACTCTGGAGCATAAAATGAACTAGGGCACTACTATGGGGCATAACATGAACAACTACTGCAGAGAGGTGTCTCTAGGAGCATTAGGGTGGGGGCACCTTCAAAATGTTGCTATGATGCCCACAACGTTCCAGCTATGCACCTGATTAAAGTTCTGTTAATTTATAGAATGTTAGCCTGCAGAAACGGCCCACTTACCAAGCACGGCATGTTTGTTTTATAGTCATCAGCATTATTTTGACTTGGTAGTGCTGTTATTCAAAGCATTTTTACTGTGCCGGCGTTATAACTTATACCTGATAGAAACCATTGGTGTTTTGTGTGACGACAGCATCACTATCAACTATTAAACTAACTCCCTTGTTATCTCTCGGTCTGTAAATACCCAGTTTCCCTTTATTACCATGTTCCCAACTGTAAAGCACAACAGGATAAGCTGGTACTATATAAATGAAAGTTAGTTTATAAACAATAAATTAATAGTCATTAGTAATTTACAGTATCACCTCAATCACTGAACACTTTTGTGGTCTAGTAACTAAAGTGAACTGTATTATAATGTTGGTCACATGTAAAAAAAACTATAATGATCAAGCAAAATACGGTGCCCTGGTGGTGGAGAGGTGGTACAACAAAGGTAGCCTAAATGACAAAATAAATAAATAAATAAATAAATAGAATCCCAGCAGTGTATACACAGAAACCAGGGGCAGATGTATTAAGCATGGAGAAGTGATAAAGCAGTGATAAGTGGAAGGTGATAACGCACCAGCCAATCAACTCTTAACTGTCAATTTACATATTGCAGCTGATTGGCTGGTGCATTATCACCTTGCACTTAGCACTACTTTATCACTTCTCCAGGTTTAATACATTTTCCCCCAGTATCTAATCGAGAACAAGTGTACATTTATGCATGCAAGATATTATAATAATCAGACAGGTAATGTATTCTGAAAATTAGTATATTGTCTGAACAAGACGGCCATTATGTAATGTTAACATGCAGGATGCATGCACAGGTTTTACAGAATCCCCAACAATCTAGTTTGCCATATTTCTTCCCCTGTGCAGCAATTGTTAGATACTGTAGTAATGGCTGCTGTATGCTGAGATATGAGAAGTGCAGGTTAGTGCGCTCCGACTATACAAGCTGGGAATTGAGGTCAGGCAGGTTGAGTAAATATTTGATTTGTTGTAGTTCAGTAGAGTGTAATAGAAACACATATACATTTCTGCCTTACACGAATAAATAAAAATCGTATTGATCCTTTTAGAGTCTGATTTTACGCTTTGGCTGCTTGTCCTAGGAAGTCGTGGGTTAAACAATGAACATTTATAGATTTTTTTTCTATTATTACTTTACAAGAAACCTGTTCTTAACTCCTTTTTATTTTATTTATTTATTTATAGTTTTATGACCAGATTTCACAGTTATGTGCTGGGTAAAGCCTAGAGATGTGCGCGGAACCTCGTGTTTGGTTTGGTTTTGCCAAAACTGGCCTTGCTGTTTGAAATTGTCCTTGGGCCCTCTCACCCACCCTTATGTTGTATATTAGAAAGGACATGCACAGTTTAACAAACCAAGTTCTTCAGCGACGGTGACTGCCACTTTTGTGGCTGAAGTGCTTGGTTGGTTTGGGCCCCCACAAACCATTCTTTTGGAAGGACTACCTCCAATCATTAATGAGGAGGTTGATGATGAGGGTGTTGGTGGTGGAGATTGCATGTGCTGGTACAAACTGCCGGTAGCTGATACTGGACTGCTTGTTATTATTTTACAGGATTTTTTTTTTAATTTCAGATTTTGATAAATAACGCATGCACTTACTGCAAATGACGTAACAGGGAGGAGGTGCCTAGATCGGTTAATGATGGTCATTCAGAGTTGATCGCTCGCTAGCAGTTTTTAGCAGCCATGCAAACGCATTGTTGCCGCCCACTGGGGAGCGTATTTTCGCTTTGCAGAAGTGCAAACGCTTGTGCAGCAGAGCGCCTGCAAAAACATTTTGTGCAAAACAAGACCAGCCCTGAACTTACTCTTCGTGTGCGATGATTCTAACGTTGGAGGGTTGGCTTTTGACGTCACACACCTGCCCAGCATTCGCCCAGACACGCCTGCGTTTTACCTGGCATGCCTGCGTTTTTCTAAGCACTCCCTGTTACCACCCAGAAACGCCCCTTTCCTGTCAATCTTCTTGCGGCTGCCAGTGCAAATGAAAATGTTGCTAGAACCTGTGCAAAACCACAAAGGGCTTTGTACCCGTACGTTGCGCGTGCACAATGCGGTCCATATGCATGCGCACAAATGCAGATTTTTAGCCTGATCGCTGCGCTGCGAACAACGGCAGCTAGCGATCAACTCGGAATGACCCCCAATGTCCCTACCTTTACTAACTTTGCCCTCACAAATGGTACAGATGCCTTCACAAATGTGGTCAGGATTTGGGTAAAAATAATTCCATATACAAGAGGTGGCTTTTTTGGTCTTATGCCCAGGCAATACAATGGCTTTCTTTTTTTTTATGGGCAAGAACTGCTTCCGCTGGTGGCTGACTTACTTTGATGCAAACAACATCCTCACCATCAATATCCTCATTAGCATCAGAGACACAAATATCCCCCTCATCCTGCTGCACTTCCACAGTAGCACACTCAATTTCTATGTCACCATCTATACTTTTACTGCTGCTCATCCCCACATTTGCAGAGGGTGCAGCAATAATAGAAGGAGGCTTCTCAATGAGAACAGTGTGAGAAATGTTAGATTCACACATAGAGTAGCACTCATGGACACCCTTAGACTCACCTCAAGGATTTGTGATGTTTGTGAACACACAGTTTACTCGTCAGCCTTAGTGGGGGGGTTTCTCATTGATTTGCCTGTTTTACAAGTGACCCTTCTACTACAGTGAGAAGGTGTTGCATCATCATATGAGGTTACAGAAGAAGATGCCTGTGTTTGGCCCCGGCTTCCGCAACAGGCATACTTCTAGTGCATGAAACAGCAGTACCACTAGCAGGACCACCATCTGCAAACAAAGGCTATGGCCTGAGCCTTTTCTTGCCACTGCATGTGGTGTATGGCATGTTGTCAAATTTAGTATTTCAGCGGTACATTTTCCCTAAAGAGGTCATGTTTTCTTTAATATTGTGAAAAATTGTTTCGATTTCAGGAGCCCTTTCTTAACTTTGTGTCCCCTGGACTACCTTTAGTAGCTATTGAAATACTATCATGTCTAGCAGCAACCGCAGCACTAGTGCAGGGTTGCTGCTCCTACTCTTCTTTTGTCTGATCCATATCGACTGACAATGCTTCTAGTAATTGTGGCACCTAATGAACATTGGGGGTAATTCCAAGTTGATCACAGCAGGAATTTTGTTAGCAGTTGGGCAAAACCATGTGCACTGCAGGGGAGGCAGATGTAACATGTGCAGAGAGAGTTAGATTTGGGTGGGGTGTGTTCAATCTGCAATCTAATTTGCAGTGTAAAAATAAAGCAGCCAGTATTTACACTGCACAGAAATAAAATAACCCACCCAAATCTAACTCTCTCTGCACATGTTATATCTGCCTCCCCTGCAGATATAACATGTGTAAGTGTATGTGAGTTGGTAACAGCAAAAGCAGGAGCTGGAAGCCGAGTGAAAAGGAGGTGCAGTGAGCTGGAACAACTGCAACTGCTAAGTGGAGTATCTGTGCCGCAGGAGAGGTCCCACTCAGAGGGGGCACTGGAGTACTACGGCTGCATAAAAGTGAAGGACCAAGAACCGCACAAAGATAGATGAGTATAAGCCAGCTTAATTATTGTATAAGTGAGATTGTTTGTCTTCTACTTTTTCTTTTTGCTTCTTTTTCTTTGAGAGTAACAGGGAGTTAGACCTTACAAACAATATGGGAGGGTCTGTGATTGGGGACCTCACTCAGTGCATGTCGTGCAAGATGTATGCACACCTGGAGCTACCGGCCCAGTGTGATTACATCTGCACGAGGTGTGTGCGAACGGTTGCCCTGGAAGCCCAGGTAACTGATCTAGAGCAAACCGTTATGCGACTTGAGGGAGATTCACAATCTCAAGCGAAGTTTAGACAGAACGGTGTAGGAGTTGCGGGAGGGGTCACTGGTAGAAGAGGATGATGATCAGGTAGCCAGCTGGGTCACAGTTAGAAGGAAGAAAAAGAGGGGGAGGCTCGACATCTCAGAACTATCAAACCCGAACAAATTTGCCCGACTGGACGAAGAATCGGAGGATGATAGTGAAGAAATGACAGTGCCGGAGGAGACTGCTCCCTTTAGCATCCAGAGGAGCGGTCCCTCTGGTGCAGTTGGGATAAAAGAGAGTGAGGTACCTAGTCAGATGGTGGTGGTAGGGGATTCTATCATCAGGAAGGCAGATAGGGCAATCTGCTACCGGGACCGTGATCGCCGTACAGTCTGTTGTCTCTCGGGTGCTCGGGTATGGCACATCGCGGACCGGGTAGATAGATTGTTGGGAGGGGCTGGGAAAGACCCGGCTGTCTTGGTGCACGTTGGCACCAATGACAAAGTTAGCGGAAGGTGGGATGTGAAGGGTTAAACATGCTATATGAACTGTTATGTGCTTGAATAGACACGTACGCACTCTCTACAGGATACCCTTATCTGTTCATACATTACAAGGCTTGTTTATGCCTCATCTCCAAGGACAGTTCCATACCAGATCAAACCTGTTATTTCTACTTCTGTGTGTTACCAAATATCCTGTGTTACAAACTTTCGTAGATGCTTGAGACGCTTGCAGAAAACCCATATATGGAAATCCGCCTGATGTACTATCTCTGTCTTCTGCCTAGTAACTACTAACGAGCCAATAAGAGTGTAACACATGTCAGTTACACCCATGTACGTCGTCTTTATAAACCATTGTTAACCTTATAATAAACCAGAGTGATTCTTAACCATTGACTCGGAATTCTTTACATAGCGTTAAGATTTACTCTCACTGGTACCAAAGAGGTCATCAAATCGAGGGGGCACAAAAAGGGTTAATTCCTTACAGCTGGGGGCTAGGTCCGGGATCCAGCCGATCGTCCCCTGATCGGTAAGATAGAGAATTTTGTTGTCTGTCTTGTCCGCTAAGGGATTGCGACCATCTACTGGATCTGAACTCACTCCGTGTTCCGGGAACACGTGACAAGGTAATATTTAAGTCCGGGACTTAATGTTACGTAGTTTTATGTAAAGGATTTTTTTTTTAAGGCGCCATAAACAGGTATCAGGGATACCATAGAAGGACCAGCGGTCCACAAACAGGTATCAGGGATACCATAGAAGGACCAGGGGTCCACGTATTTAAGGCGTCATAAACAGGTATCCGGGATACCATAGATGGACCAGGGGTCCAAATAACAACGCCTCCTCGATTTGATCACCTAAATATTTGTATGTCTGTCTTATAAGTACTCATATTGTAATTTTTCTATTAAGGACACTCAGTGAACGGGTGGTAAGTGCACGGACGCTGAGTCTCAGAGGACATTGTTGTTTACAGTGATTTTAAGTACATTTGAAAGTTGATTTGTAACAAATAACATTGTCCACGATTGCAGAGATATTAATTGTACGGGTGGTAAGTGTACGTACATTTGGTATCACAAGTTGTACTGTTGTTGTTTTCTGTTCCCGGTAGTTTGTGTAGGAAATATGCACTCCCACATGTTACCAATGATCTATGATCAGATCAGCTGAATGCATACATAGACTATTGTTCCCCTTCCCTGTTATTTGTGAATTCTTTTAGAAATATATTGCGTGGGTGGTAAGTGTACACGCACTATATGACACTGTGTTTGGAACAATCTATGTTTTTTTTTTATGATAAAGATTGTTATTAATTCAGTTTAGACACGTTAGTTACTTATTGGTAATATGGGATCAGATCAGAGTAAAGAGACTGAATACCCCCCTCCCCTCCCGGGAGAGACCTGCAAGGAATATGTTGCTCGTGTCTCCCCTACAAATTACTACTTTGTTAACCCCTGGCTAGACAATTTAGTGGGATGAACTGAGTGAACATCTGGACGCAGTGTTTAAAACCCGCTCGTCCCTAGCAGTAGCTTGCAAACAGAAACCTAGTGAGAATGTGACTGAATTCTGGAAGAGATTTAAAAAAAAATGCTGGTCAGAGGAAGCAGGTCTCACCCTAGTAAATACTGACAGCTTACTTATTTCCACATTTATAAACAACATGCTGCCTTCTGTGACCTTGACAGTAAAACAAAGTGTTTCCAGTTGGACCTCAGACAACATTGAGGAATTTGCTAAACACTTATATGAGAAGGAAGCAGCAGGCTGTTTTGACATTAAAAAGACTACTCAAAACGTACTGACCCACAGTTTTCAGAACCTCCGGAGGCAACACAGGAACCCTCGCCCCCAGCGGGACACCCCACATAATAGGGGTCCCCCTGCACCTCCAAACAGACGACATACATCCTGCTTTAACTGTGGCAAGGATGGACACTGGGCTAGGGACTGCCCCTACCCCCTTAACAAACCTAGGCAGCCATCAACTGAATCTGCCCCCCTTAGCAACGTTCCCAGGGACCCCCCAAGGTTCCAGATTGACTGGTAGGGACAGCCCCGCTGACGGGGCCCGGAGGAGGGTGTTCCGACTTTCATGCAGCTCACAGAACACTGGAAGGAACCCCCAATGATCAATCAAGGTGTCAATGGAACAAGTGTCCCATTCCTGATTGACAGCGGGGCCACCACCAGTGTTCTGTGCAGGGACCAGTACCATGGGCCCCTGAGAAAGTCCGCTCCTTCAATGAGAATCAATGGGATACCCACAAAAGCTTACTCCACTGTACCTATCCCTATTGACACACCACGGGGACATTACATAGGGACTCACTCATTCACTGTCATACCTGACTGTCCAGTTAACTTGCTGGGAGGAGACCTCCTTACTGAACTACAGATAACCATCACCCCTACTGGTAGGGGTATGGACATAACCTCACCACACTTCCCCGTGCTCACTGAGACCACTGAACTAGATACAATAGACCCCCTTGTGTGGGCAGAAGGTCCCTTCGACACAGGACTGATATCTTGCACACCATACAATGCCACACTCAAAACCAGACTCACAGCCAGTGTACCACAAACAGTACCCTTTGTCACAAGGAAAGATAGAGGGTCTTAGACCCATGGTACAACAATTCCTAAAGCAAGGAATTCTCAAACATGTAGTATCCCCATACTGCACACCAGTTAACCCTGTAGCTAAATCAGATGGGACTATAAGGTTTGTGCAAGATCTTAGAGCAATTAATCAGCTAATTGTTCCTATTGCACCCATTGTACCTGATGTAAACTCACTCATTTCAGCCATCCCTGTACATGCTGCATTTTTTTTTCAGTAATTGATTTAAAAAATGCATTTTTCAGCATACCAGTGGACCCTCAGACACAATTACTTTTTGCTTTTTCTTTTGAGGGCAAGCAGTTCCCTGGCACCCCCCCTATGGTTCTGTCCTGCTACAGTATGCAGATGATCTGCTTCTCTGTAGTCAAACGGAGGAGGCCTGCCGAGAGGATGGTATATCACTGTTAAACTGGCTCTGTGAATGTGTCTAAAACAAAAATGCAATGGTGTAAAAAGCATGTTGATTATCTAGGTTTTGTACTTACAAAGGGAGAAAGGAAAATCAGTCCACAACGCATTCAGTCTGTACTGGGCCTGGTCACCCCAACCACTCAGAAGGAAATGCTATCCTTTCTGGGCATGATTAATTATTGCAGACAGTGGATATCTGATTGTTCCTACTATGACAATATCTTGAGACAAGCCACTCTCAATGACAAACCTAAACAGATTCAATGGTCACAAGAAATGTTAACTGCATATGAAAGTCTAAAATGTATGTTGGTAAAAAGTCCGGCACTGGGCCTCCCAAACTATGTACTGCCGTTTCATTTATATGCAAGGGACAACTGTAAAACCATGGCGGGGGTACTGACTCAATTTCATGGAGGCAAGCTGCGCCCCGTGGCATTCTTTTCCAAAGTAATGCCTGTGTCGGTCCAAGGTATGCCTGCCTGTCTTCGGGCACTAGCGGCCTGTGCAATGGTAGCTGAAATGGCAACTACACTCACCCTAGGACACACCACTGTACTTCACACAACCCATGATGTTTTGGCCATTCTTAAAGGATTACATACACAACACATGTCTGCCCAACGCCTTAGTGGCTATGAAGTACAATTGCTGGGAAATCCCTCCCTCACCATCAAGTATGCTAATACAACTTCAGGTCCTGCCCCTATTCTAAACGCTCTTCTTGGTCTCAAAGGTCCCCAAGATGACTTGCCCGACGACCATGACTGCTGTCTGACCATAGAGACTGAGACATCTCCCAGACTGGACATGTCCCCCATACCTGTTCCTGGCTCTGACCATGTTCCTGTTGACGGCTCTTGTGCTAGACCAAATGACTCCACATACCAAGCCATGGCCGTCATAACCCCACCCATGATAGATGATCAGTATCTATTTACTGAACTCCAAGTTTCTGCCTCCCCCAAAGATTTAGCTGATTGGTTGTTTCCAATAATGCAGAAGAATCCTAAAACAGGATTAATCTGCAAAGAGGGGAAACCATGTATACCTCAAGCAAGCCCTCCCTATCATCCTAGCTGAAATCAGAATGACTCCTCAAAAGACCCTAGGTTATTCACCCTTTGAAATACTCATGGGAAGACCCTTTCCCACACCTTGGGCTAAGAAACCATTAGTAGTACAGGAAGGAGACTTAGAGCTCATAAGGGAAGAATACGTCAGGTCCCTTATAACGAAACTAGATGAAATTGAACACAAGGTTGTTTGTAAAAATCCTTCTAACCCACAGGAATCAACACACCCTTTCCAGGTTGGAGACAGAGTCGTTGTGAAGGTGCTCCCGAGGAATAAAGGTCCAGGAGATTTCACCTATGGTCCAGAGACGGAAGTCGTGGCAGTGACCAGGACGGCTGTCCTTACTGAAGAGGGGCCCACGTGGATACATGCATCCCGAGTAAAGAAGATACCCAACCCAAACCGCGAAGCAAGTCCAGGAGAGGTACTAACGGGGGCAGACAGCCCTGACCTCCAACCAAGATGACCTCACACATGGAGAAGATGATTGTGAACCACGGACCCCGCTGGGCATGTGTTATCCTAACCCTCATCACAGTCCTAACACTTCCCTGTAAGAACTGAGGTTAACATCTCACAAAAGGAAGGGGTGACCACCTTATGGTATAACTCCTCCAACACACACGTAGCCACCTATGTCTTAGATTACTTTATGTTCTCCAAGCTTGCTGAAGCAAAACACTCTATACACAAAAAAAGAAAATCAGGAATATCTGAGACAGTTTATATTTGTGTTACTGATTCATGGTGGGGATACAACTGTGATTCCTGGGGATCTGTGGGGTGGAACACAGGAATTGACTGGGGGTACAGACCATCAGACGCTTTAAATAGATGGAGCCAACCTGATGGAATACCTCTACTCTCTAGAATGTCTATCTTTAAGATGGACGAGGGCCTAAGTGCATATAGGTTCAGATTAAACATAGAACGCCCCAGCAGAGCAGATAATGGTACCTATGTAGTTGGAATATGGTGGGGAACAGGGTACTATAGCGAAAGGCAAAGCTTTCATTTATGGGACATGTTTAACAATCCAGCGTATCAGTCTAAGGCTATCCCCCAAGGTAAACCCCTAAGGCCTCATATAGCTACCTTCAAGGATATGATAGCCATTAACAATCCCACCTTTGAAGACATCCTAGCTATTGAAACTGGTTTCTCTGACATCAATTTCTGGTTAGAATGGATGAAATATAGCGCCAATAAACATAATAAAAGTAACTGCTATGTTTGTGGCAGATCTAGGCCTCACCTAGGCACAGTGCCCCTTAATATACCCCTAGAGCAGGAAAGTTGTTTTTTCAGCCTTTACAACGGCACCAAAAACCAATGACAGCCAATGTGAAATGTGGAAAAAGGAATACCCCATACTCTCAAAAAACCCCAACCCTGGTAACACAATAACCATATACCCAGGTAACTACACCTGCTACAACTCCACTAGACACTCTGGCAAGGATTTTAAAAATTTTCCTCCTGGATACTGCTCAGAAACACGTAACACCATCCTAGTTAATCAAACCAAGTCCCTAGGGGACATTTATTATATCTGTGGAGATTTAAAACTCAGAACTAGATTAGATATCCCATGGAAAGGTCAATGTGCCTTAGCCAAAATAATTATGCCATTACACATACTCCCAACTAATGAAGGTTCCCCTACCTCAAACACTGCTCCCACACATAGAAGAAAAAGGGAAGCTCCAATAGGTAGCTTCGATCCACATGTTTATATTGACACAATTGGGGTCCCAAGAGGGGTGCCAGACGAATTCAAAGCTAGAGATGAAGTAGCTGCAGGATTTGAATCCTTAATCCCTATAATAACTGTCAATAAAAATGTTGCATGGATCAATTATATCTACTATAACCAACAGAGATTCATTAATGATACCAAAGTTGCACTCAAAGGTATAGCTGAACAATTAGAAGCCACCTCCCAAATGACATTCCAAAACCGTATGGCCTTAGACATGATACTGGCTGAAAAGGGTGGAGTTTGTGTCTACATAAAACAGGTAGAAGGATGTTGTACCTTTATCCCTGACAACACAGGGCCAAATGGTAAAGTTACCCTAGCCATAAAAAAACTAGATGATTTATCCATAGAGCTAAAAAAGAATTCAGGTATTGATAACCCATGGAGCCAATACTTTGGTTGGTTTGAAAATTGGAAACAGGGTCTTGTTCAACTAGGAATCTACATATTGATTGTGATAGCAATTTTTTGTGTTGTTTTCTTTTGCATTATACCCTGCTGCAGAAAACTCGCTACAAAAGGTATTGAAAACTCGCTTATGTATGAAGCCGTCCTTACAATCCCTCCTAACTCCCCTGCAGCCTATAAGCAATACCTAACTGAATATAGAAATAAAAAGCTCCATGTAAAGAATCATGTTATATAAATATATGATTCTAAGAGGGGATTGAAGGGTTAAACATGCTATATGAACTGTTATGTGCTTGAATAGACACGTACGCACTCTCTACAGGATACCCTTATCTGTTCATACATTACAAGGCTTGTTTATGCCTCATCTCCAAGGACAGTTCCATACCAGATCAAACCTGTTATTTCTACTTCTGTGTGTTACCAAATATCCTGTGTTACAAACTTTCGTAGATGCTTGAGATGCTTGCAGAAAACCCATATATGGAAATCCGCCTGATGTACTATCTCTGTCTTCTGCCTAGTAACTACTAACGAGCCAATAAGAGTGTAACACATGTCAGTTACACCCATGTACGTCGTCTTTATAAACCATTGTTAACCTTATAATAAACCAGAGTGATTCTTAACCATTGACTCGGAATTCTTTACATAGCGTTAAGATTTACTCTCACTGGTACCAAAGAGGTCATCAAATCGAGGGGGCACAAAAAGGGTTAATTCCTTACAGGATGTCCTTAAGAAAGACTATAGGGACTTAGGAAAGAAACTTAAGGCAAGGACATCTAAGGTAATATTCTCCAAAATATTACCCATACCACGCGCTAGTCCATGGAGGCAGAGGGAGATTAGGGAGGTAAATATGTGGCTTAGGGATTGGTGCAGGAAAGAGGGGTTTGTGTTCCTGGAACACTGGACGGACTTCTCAGTCAGGCGCCATCTCTTTTGTCGTGACGGATTGCACCTGTCTGAGGAGGGGGCAGCGGTGCTGGGGGGAAGGATGGTTAGAAGGTTGGAGGAGATTTTAAACTAGGAGCCTGGGGGGAGGGTTTAGCTAGAAACTACGGGTCATGCAGTGAGAATAGTGGGGATGGCGGTAGTAAACGAAATGGGGGAGAAGTTGGGGGGAGGGTAAGAGCAGGCGGTAAGGTTACTAACATGGGTACTAAAAGAGATTTTACCAAAGCACTAACCAATGATGATTACAGGTCATCATTGCTACATAAGGTGAAAGATGTCCCTAACGTAAGGGAAAATACTTATCTTAGTTGTATGTATGTAAACGCTAGAAGCATTACTGGTAAAAAGGGCGAACTAGAAATACTTGCAGCAAGCAAACAGTATGATATTATAGGCATTACTGAAACTTGGTGGGACGAATCTCATGATTGGACAGTCAATCTAGAGGGCTATACACTGTTTAGGAGAGACAGACTAAATAAAAAGGGTGGATGGGTGTGTCTTTACGTAAAGCCGTTTTTAAAACCTGATATACAGGAAGATTTTCAGGAGGGGACTGTAGACACTGTAGAGACATTATGGGCAGTGGCGTAACTAGAAATTTTTCTCCCCCAAGCCAAAAAAATCTTCGGCGCCCCCCCCCATACCCCCCATAAGGCGCGCGCCGCCAAAAAGGGTGTGTGGCTTCGTTGAAATGGGCGTGGCTTCGCGTAAAGGTGCGTGGCATTGCAGGAAAAGACTACCTTATACCCCAGTTTTGCAACCTGCACTCCCAGACGTTAGCCACCACAGGAAAGAAAAATAATCCTGATTCATGCCCCTTACATTATTTGTCATTTTTCCTCCTTATAGTAATGCCCTGTATACATTATTCCACATACTGCAATGGCCTTAGCCATTATGCCACACACAATAATGCACATGACACAATATGCACACACTGTAATGCCCCCGACACATTATGCCACACACCGTAATGCCTGTGACACATTATGATGACAGGAATCGCAATGCCGGTTATACATTATGCTACACACTGCAATGCCCCAAATACATTATAGCACATACAATGTCTGTGACACAGTATGACACACACCACAATGATCCTGAGACATTATATCACATACCACAATGCCCGTGATATAGTATACAACACACCGTAATGCCTGACACATTATGACACACACCACAATGTCCGTGATACATTATGCCACACACCGTAATGCCCATTACACATTAAGTTCTACAGTAAGGCTTCTAATTACTTTTAAATTACCTGCTCGTTGCCAGGGGTTTCATGCTCTTGGTTCCATGCACGGTGCCAGGGGTTTTCATGCTCAGGGTGTCATGCTCGTTGCCAGGGGTTTCATGCACTGGGTGCAGAGCCGGATTAAGGGGGGTGGTCCCGGGGATACGTACCCCCGGGCCCCCCTTCCCAAAAGGGCCCCCTGCCACACCACCAGCGGCGGAACTTGCACCAGGGCAGCCAGTGCAATGCACAGAGGCCCAGCGCTATGAAGGGGCCCACAGCCGGCAGCAATGTAATGAGTCAGACTGACTCATTACACGCTGCCTGCCGCTGCGCCGTGGGACCTGACAAAGAAGGTAGTCTGCACACAGGACACGGCGCCAGTGAGTGAGAAGGGTGATCTCATCACCCTTCAACTCGGCACCGCGCTGCTGCAGCAGCTATCAGTTTCCTGCTGGCTCTGTGTTGTCCACTGTCTGTGACTGCATGCTGGGAGAAGGGGGAGGCCGGGAGGGAGGAGGGAGAGTCACTGACAGGGCAGCACTGTGTGCACTGGAGACGTCAGCACTCACCCCCTGCAGTGAAGAGCCTTGCCGGAACCAGGGAGCCAGAGCAAGGAGGTGCAGCAAAGTAAGTTGTGGATAAAGAAAACACATGTACTGTAAATACAAGGGTGTGTGTGTTTTGCTTGCTGTGTGTGTATGTTTAGCTGTTTGTATGTTTGTTTTGCTATGGGTGTGTATGTGTATATCTGTTTTCCTATGGGTGTGTGTGTATGTGTTTTGCTATTGGTGTTTAGTGTGTGTATGTGTTTTCCTATGGGTGTGTGTTTGTGTGTATATATGTGTTTTGCTATGTGTGTTTAGCTGTAGGTGTGGGTGTTTTTTCTCTATGGGTGTGTGTGTGTATATGTATTCTAATGTGTGTGTTTTACTATATATGTGTATACAGTACATATATCAATATCTACAGATATAGCCATGCTCATGACTAGTGTGCCCATGTCTGAGGCATAGGGGGATATTCAATTAGTGCCGAGTTTTCCGACAGTCGGAAAATCGGCACTAATTCGACCGTTTGGTAGCCAATAGCGGGAGTTTTCGACAGTGTTTTTCACCGTTTTCTCCATGCCTTTTTTGGGGGGGTCGAATAGACCAAAAAACTGTGAAACGCACGGAAATTCGACAAAACACGAATTTTGTCGAAATCCACGTGTTTCATGTGGCGGCTAATTCGCTAATTCGGGTTTAATGTTGGCGGCTAATTCGCTGATCCACGTGGTTTTCGACCAGGCAGATTTTTTGACAAGTCGAAAATCGGAACGTGCTTTGAATAGGTCGAATGTGAATTTGACCTACATACGGGCGGAAACTGATGCTTTTTCGACTAGTTTAAAATATCGGCACTAATTGAACACCCCCCTTAGACTTCTATGGAGCAAACGGGTGCAACTAGCCACAGCACGGCGTTTACTGCAGCTTGCCGCGATGCGTTCGCCCATGCCTTACACATTCCAGCAAAGATGAGGCTGGCTACATCAATATCTATCTATCTATCTATCTATCTATCTATCTATCTATCTATCTATCTATCTATCTATCTATCTATCTATCTATCTATCTATCTATCTATCTCACATTCCTGGTAGTAAATGTTGGTATGCACATAAGGTAGACACCAGCATACCATGTATAAGGTTCTCTACTGTGTGAGGGAACGTGTATACGGCTCTCTGCTGTCTGGTGTACCGTGTATAAGGCTCTCTGCTGTGTGGCATAACGTGTATAAGGCTCTCTGCTGTGTGGCGTAACATGTATACAGCTCTCTGCTGTGTGGCGTAACGTGTATACGGCATTATGTCGCCTTTCGGAATCCCGAAAGGCGACATAATGCCGGCATCAAAATACTGACGGAGCTCAGGATTCCGGCGTTAAAATACCAATGCCTGGAATCTTGAACGTTCTTCTAGAGGGACGCGCTCGCCTCCTGCCGCGGTGGGTGGGAGATTAAGTTTAGGCATTACAAGGGGGTTTAGGGTGCAGGGACGGCAAAGGGATGGTTAGGTACCGGGAAGGGGGGGCTTAGGGTTAGGCACCAAGCAGGAAGGGTTAGGGTTAGGCACCAAGCAGGAAGGGTTAGGGTTAGGCACCACCGGGGAGGGTTAGGGTAGGGGGCAGGGGAGGGTTAGAGTACTTTCTGGGGGGCTGTCGGTATTCTGATGGTTGGGATGCCGCTGTCTGTATTATGACCGACGGCATCCCGTCCATCGGTATATCATACCAAATCCTGGCGTAAGGTGTATAAGGCTCTCTTCTGTGTGACGTACCATGTATAAGGCTCTCTACTGTGTGGCGTAACGTAAATTGTGAGTACTATTGTGTGGCGACACCCCTTTTCAGTGAGATAAAACACAATTTTTTGGGTGACGCGCTTTCCCTTTTTTTAATATGGGAGGGGGGCCCAATGCGTATTGTTGCACCTAGGCCCACCATTTTCTAGTTCCACCACTGCACACCACAGATCGGATCTCTCTTCCGATCCGATCTGTGGTGTTGTCCTCCCGTCCGCACTGCAGCTGCGGCCGTACAAACAGGACAGCTTAGCGACGGTTCAGCTGTCCAATAACGTATGAGTGAAGTAGGCTGCCCCAATGGCTGAGCGGCAGGCTGCTTCATTCATACATGATTGGAGAGCTGATCCGTCGCTCTGCTGTCTGTGCGGTTGGCGGGGACGGGAGCGCAATTCGTTCACTGGATGGTATGTGAGTGACATCCCCCCCCCCCCCCCCCGGTCCTCCTCCTCCTCTCTTGAATAGGGGCCCCACTGTTTTAAGTACCCCGGGCCCCCCAGCGACTTAATCCGGCTCTGACTGGGTGTCATGCTCGTTGCCAGCGGTTTCATGCTCTTGGTTCCATGCACGGTGCCAGGGGTTTTCATGCTCAGGGTGTCATGCTCGTTGCCAGGGGTTTCATGCACTGAGTGTCATGCTCGTTGCCAGGGGTTTCATGCACTGGGTGTCCTGCTCGTTGCCAGGGGTTTCATGCACTGGGTGTCATGCTCTTTGCTAGGGGGTAGTGCTTGTTGCTAGGCCCGTGCTCCCAGTGCCACATATGCCCCCAGTGCCAGATATTCCCCCACAGTGCCAGGAATATGCCCCCAGTGCCAGATATTCCCCCACAGTGCCAGGTATATGCCCCCAGTGCCAGATATTCCCCCACAGTGCCAGGTATATGCCCCCAGTGCCAGATATTCCCCCACAGTGCCAGATATTCCCCCACAGTGCCAGGTATATGCCCCCCAGTGCCAGATATTCCCCCACAGTGCCAGATATTCCCCCACAGTGCCAGGTATATGCCCCCAGTGCCAAATATTCCCCCACAGTGCCTGCTCCCCCCCCCCCGCTCCTTTGTGTTGGAGGGACACGGAGCGCACAGCGCGCGCCTCTCCCGTGTCCCTCCTGGCTCTCAGGACGGTCTAATAAGGAAAGTGCCGGTTCGTGAGCCAATCAGAGCTCACGAACGGCACTTCCTTTATTAGACCGGTCGGAGAGCCAGGGAGGGACACAGGAGAGGCGCGCGCTGTGCGCTCCGTGTCCCTCCTTACAGCAGCGGAGGGAAGGAGACCGCAGATTGACATGCGGACGCTCGTCCGCATGTCAATCTGTGCAAAGTCAGTGGCGCCCCCGCAGCCCCTCGCCCCCAAGCCACCGCGAGGACTGCGGGGGCAGTAGTTACGCCACTGATTATGGGTAGAAATTGCATGCGGGGAAAAAGGAATAAAAAAGTTAGTATTGGGTGTATGCTATAGGCCGCCTGGTATCAACGTATCTGATGAGGAATTGTTACTAAAGCAAATTGAAAGAGCAGCAGGAGTAGAAGACATAGTAGTGATGAGAGATTTTAACTATCCAGAGATAAACTGGAAAAACGATTCATGTGATACTGCTAGGGGCAATATGTTTTTAAACACACTACTTAGTTCAACTAATTGAGGAACCAATTAGGTACAACGCAATCTTAGATCTGGTATTAACAAACAATGGGGATTTGGTATCAGGTATTATAGTAGGGGAACCCATAGGAAACAGCGACCACAATATGGTCACATTCAATATCAGTTTTCATAAACAGCCCTATACTGGCTCAAGTAGGACTCTAAACTTTAGCAAAGCAAATTTTGAAAAGATGAGGGTATTTTTCAGGGATATTGAATGGGAAGGTTTGTTTTTAGGAAAAAATACTATGGGGAAATGGGAGGTACTAAAATTCCTGCTAGCTAAAAATACACTCAAATGTATTCCTACGAGCAGCAAAAAAAGGAATAAAAATCATAAACCGATGTGGCTTAACAAAAAGATAAAGGAACTTATGGGCAAGAAAAGGCGAACATTTAAAAAATACAAATCTGACGGGGAAGCAGAGTCATTTCAGCACTATAAGGAATGTTTTAAAATATGCAAAAAGGAAATAAGAGCGGCTAAAGTAGAAACTGAAAAACTAGTAGCAAAGGAAAGCAAAGCGAATCCCCAAAAATTCTTTAAATACATTAATAGCAAGAGATTAAAGAAGGAGAGTATTGGCCCTTTAAAAGACAAGTTGGGAGTCTTAAGCAAAAATGATAATGACATGGCGGACACACTAAATGAGTTTTGTTCAACAGTATTTACTAGAGAGGACCCAATTCAGGGACTAACACATAATCTCAATAATGAGAATATACCACTGATAGGTACTTATTTAAGCGAGGAAGTAGTCTGTGACCGATTAAAACATTTAAAGATTAATAAGTCACCAGGTCCCGATGGTATTCACCCAAGAGCTTCACTCTGAACTTGCAAAACCGCTATTTTTGATCTTTAAGGATTCAGTAATATCAAGTATGGTTCCCAAATACTGGCGTATAGCGGAAGTAGTGCCTATATTCAAAAAGGGAAGTAAAGCTGAACCAGGTAATTATAGACCAGTTAGTCTTACATCTATAGTGGGGAAAGTATTGGAAGGTATTCTAAGAGATAGTATTCAGAAGTTCCTTGAAGTCAATAAGGTCATTAAAAGGAATCAACATGGGTTTATGAAGGACAGATCCTGTCAAATCAACTTACTTGGCTTTTATGAAACAGTAAGCGCAAACCTAGATCAGGGTAAAGAGGTGGATGTAATCTTTTTAGATTTTGCCAAAGCATTCGACACTGTACCACACATGAGACTTATCTACAAGCTACAAGAATCAGGGCTAGGAAGCACAATATGCACTTGGGTCAAAAACTGGTTAGATAATAGGGAGCAGAGCGTTGTGGTTAATGGATCTTTTTCAACTTGGACTGAAGTGCTAAGTGGTGTGCCGCAAGGCTCAGTATTAGGACCACTATTGTTCAATATTTTCATTAACGACCTAACAGAAGGTCTAGAGAGCATGGTGTCAATTTTTGCAGATGATACCAAATTGTGTAAAGTTATAAATGCGGAGGGGGATGCTGAGTCGCTTCAGAACGACTTAGTTAAATTAGAAGCTTGGGCAGCGAAATGGAGAATGCGCTTCAATACAGACAAGTGTAAGGTAATGCACTGTGGTAAAAATAACAAAAATAACACCTACCTACTAAATGGGGTAAAATTAGGGGATTCTGTACTGGAAAAGGACTTAGGTGTCCTCATAGATAGCAAACTAAGCAGTAGTACCCAAAGTAGGACTGCAGCAAAGAAGGCTAATAAGATATTAGCATGCATAAAACGGGGAATTGATGCTAGGGATGAGAGTATTATACCCCCGTTATATAAATCACTTGTGAGGCCACACCTTGAATACTGTGTACAATTCTGGGCACCTTACTACAAAAACGATATGCTGGAGCTAGAAAAGGTTCAAAGGCGGGCGACCAGACTAATTAAGGGTATGGAGACGCTGGAATACGAGGAAAGGCTTGCAAGACTAGGCATGTTTACACTGGAAAAGAGGAGATTAACAGGGGACATGATCAACATTTACAAATATATAAGGGGACAATATACAGATCTTGCGCAGGACCTGTTTTTGGTTAGAGCAACACAGAGAACTCGTGGACACTCGCTCAGGTTAGAGGAGATGAGATTCTGCACAATACGGCGTAAAGGCTTTTTTTACGGTAAGGGCGATACGTGTTTGGAATTCCCTGCCTGAGGGAGTTGTAATGGCCGACTCAGTCAACACCTTTAAGAATGGGTTAGATAAATTCCTAATGGATAAGGATATCCAGGGTTACGGTGCATAGTCACGCACTATGGTTATTATAAAAAAGAGGGGTAAAACGTAACGGCAGTCATCAACTTCAGTCAAAATTTAATACAAAATAATCGTGCATAGGAGACCACAAATAGGTTGAACTCGATGGACAATTGTCTTTTTTCAACCTTAGATACTATGTTACTATGCTACAAATCCAGCCAGCCAGATGGTATGTTGAAGGAGCGTGAGTGAGAAAGTGTGTGTGTGTATCTGTGTGTATGTGTGTGTGTAGATGTGTGTGTGTGTGTATCTATGTGTATGTGTATCTACAGTATGTGTGTGTGTGTATGTATATGTGTATCTAATCAATGTGTATGTGTGTGTGTGTAGAAGGCAGTGTATATGGCACTGTGGGGCAATGTGTATCTGGCACTGTAAGGTACTTTGTATTTGGCACTGTGTATCTGGCACTGTAGAGCATATCTGGCACTGCGGGCATATGTGTATCTGGCACAGTGGGGGCATATCTGGCACTGCTGGCGAAATTTGTGTATCTGGCACTGTGGGGCATTTGTGTATCTGGCATTGTGGGGCATTTGTGTATCTGGCACTGTGGGGCATTTGTGTATCTGGCACTGTGGGGCATTCGTGTATCTGGCACTGTGGGGCCATATCAGGCACTGTAGAAGCATACTGTATCTGGCACGGTGGGGACATATGTGTACCTGGCACTATTGGGGTCATATGTTTATCTGGCTCCCCATATGTGTATCAAGCCCCCATTTTCATTGGCCACGCCCCATGTGGCATTTGGCCACAACCCATTTTTTGGCACTCGCACCTTCAGCGCGTGCATACAGTACCACTAAGGCATTTTTTCTACTTGCACCACTGGTGGGAGGGGGAGCATAATTTGTATAAATGGCACTTCTGAGGGCATTCTATATAACCGGCGCTACTACAGGTGCTATTATGTGTATAACTGGCGCTACTACAGGGGCTATTATGTGTATAACTGGCGCTACTACAGGGGCTATTATGTGTAAAACCGGCGCCACTACTGGGGACATTATGTGTATAAACAGCACTACTATGCGCAGGGTAATGTGAATAAGATTGTGCTACTGTGTGGCATAATTTGAAATGGGGATACTATTGTGTTGTCAAGCCCCTTCCTTGTGAGACCACACCCCTTTTTGCCACACGCTGTCCCTTTGTAAAATATGGGAGGGCGCAAATTTATTGTTTGCAGGGGGCGCCGAACACCCTAGCATCGTCCCTGACTGCCAGTTTCCACATACTGCTTATTATTTATTATTTGTCAACAGTATCTTATATAGTGCAGCATATTCCATTGCGCTTTACAATTGAAACAACAGTAACAGAACAAAACTGGGTAAAAACAGACAGACATAAGGGGGGTACTGACGGGAGAGATGTGTGCTGAGCGATCTTAACACAGACCGCTCAGCACACATCTCTCCCCATGCTCAGCCCAGCGCGATGTGCTGAGCGAGGGGGTGGGGGGCGGATAGGGGGCCGCTCACTTCAAACAACTGTGAAGTGAGCAACTCGCTAGATTGAGCCTGCATGCAGGCTCAATCTAGCACTGGCGATAGCGATGCGCGGGGCTGCACATCGCTATCGCTGTGGGGCATACACACTTCAGATCCGTGCTTAAAATCTAAGCAATCTAGTCAGATTGCTTAGATTTTAAACACGGATCTCTCCGTGTGTACCTCCCTTTAGAGGTAGGAAGGCCCTGCTCGTAAGCTTACAATCTATAGGGAAATAGGCATTGATACACAAAGATAGATGCTACCTATTGCATAATGGTCCACCATATTGCAGAGGTTCTTAATGGGCTGTACGATATGGTTACTCAACAATGTTGGGCAAGGGTCAGGAGGGCGTGAAAGTGAAGAAAGATAATATATGTGAGGTTATGTGTCGATTGTACAGAGGAGATGTAATTAGATAGTGAGGCATTAAAGGTTAAGTGGGTGGGTCTGGAAATTGATAAGCTTGTCTAAACGTGAGTTTTCAGGGAGGCTTTTGAAGGTTTGGAGACTAGAGGTGAGAGACTAGACTTTGGAGACTAGAGGTGAGACTCATTGGAAGAGCTGACCCTTGCATTTATTTACACATACAGCATTAATAAATGCCACTACGCATGTGATATGTGGCAGGATGTATTGCATACAATTGTTTTAAGCATCCTATAGCGGGTTGGGTATGAAATGCAGACTGTCGGGATGCCAGCGGTCGGAAGTCCAACTGCAGCATATCTACAGTCAAAATCCCGACAAGGGACGGTTAGCAGTCTAACCCTCCCCCTACTCTACCCTACCTTTTAGGTGCCTAACCCCCCCCCCACACACACACACACACACACACACACACACACACACACACACCCTAAACCTAACTGTCTCCCCCTTGCAGCCTAATCCTAACCACCCCCCACCTCCCCCCTGGTGGTACCTAAACCTAACCCACCTTCCCCACACCTTAGACCTAACTCTCCCCCCCCCCCCCCCCCCCTGCACCCTAACCCTAAGTCCTCCGGGGGTTGCCTAAACCTAACCCCCCCATCCCCGGCATAGTACTCACCCGCCTCGCTGCCTGGACGATCGGGATCCAGGCGGTCAGGATTCTAGCGTCGGTGCCCTGTCCCCTTTTGGTATTCCGCCATGGTTGATTCTATTTCGGAGTGGGAGAAGAGACCTTCTGACATATCTAGGGGAGGAGATACGTCACTAGGGAGAGGAGTTATGGGCGGACAGGGTACCCGAAAAGTACCCTCGCGGGCTCGCTTCGCTCGCCACGCTTCGGGCTCGGTGGCTCGCTCCGCTCCGCTCGCCACCTGATTACTAAAGGTAATAGTTGGTGGCGTGGATAGTAGAGGAACTATCCCGCTGGCCTAGCTCCTCCCCCTTGTGTCGTAACTCCTCCCCCAGACGGAAAAGGTCCCTTAGCCCACTTGATTCTAGCATCTACCATTCCGCCATTGGTATTCCTTCATGTGGCGGGATTCCGGTGCCGCTATCTCATGCGCCGGGATACTGACCGTCGGGTTTGTAATCACCCCCCAAGCAATTAGCACCCTAGGTAACCTCCTAGGTTCACTTAATGGTGTGGAATGAATTCTTATTAATGCCTGTTTATATTCACTAACATAAAAAAAAACTACAAAATACAAATAGTTATTTTGCTCAGGAAGAAACCACATGATGGCTTCACACCGTCTTTTACTTCTAACGAGAAAGCCACCGGGATCACAATTAATGTAAGCGACGTCTCTTTTACCTTTTATCACAGCGATATTCTCCTTGTTATTTTCCATGTACAGCTTCTGCTCATTATTTACTGAGATTAACTAAGGCTATAACTTAATTAAATCCAAACTTGATACAAGATCACTCATCTGTTCACTCGCCGTCCCTGTTTACTGCCGCTGAATGAATTTTCGAGCTGTGTAAATGAACATTTATTAGAGATAAGGATTCTTATTTGTGTGAGGGAGAAAGGATTCTACGTTCTGGGTCAAGGTTATTGAGGTCAATCACTGCAAAATGCTGACAGAATGCCTCTTCAGGGAGTAATCTGTATCTCTCATCTATCAGTGCAGTCATAGCATAGACTGTCTGCTCTGGGCTGCATTACAGAGCAAAATCAATGGATTCCATTGAAATATCTAAAAATGACCTGGCATATTGCAATGTCAGAGCCTGACAACGTCACACCATGAAAGGGAATTATGCGGTGCAGATGAATAGAGACTTGACAGAGAAAAGTTACAGCAGGGATCTGACGGAACGTTATGTTAACATTTGTGTTTGAATCATTATTGCTATACATTTTAAAATTGCGGAGGAGTTGGATGCTTGCATCATTGCCACAGTCATGCCTGCGGCTTTATGCTTATGTTACTACTGTGTAAGCCTGTCCCTTGTGTACAGTTGTGTGCCTTAATGTGACACCCACTTGGTGAATCTACTGTATAGAGGCTACAATCCCGCTTGGTGCTTCTTTAGACCACTAGATACTAGAGATGAGCGCCTGAAATTTTTCGGGTTTTGTGTTTTGGTTTTGGGTTCGGTTCCGCGGCCGTGTTTTGGGTTCGAACGCGTTTTGGCAAAACCTCACCGAATTTTTTTTTGTCGGATTCGGGTGTGTTTTGGATTCGGGTGTTTTTTTCAAAAAACACTAAAAAACAGCTTAAATCATAGAATTTGGGGGTCATTTTGATCCCAAAGTATTATTAACCTCAAAAACCATAATTTCCACTCATTTTCAGTCTATTCTGAATACCTCACACCTCACAATATTATTTTTAGTCCTAAAATTTGCACCGAGGTCGCTGTGTGAGTAAGATAAGCGACCCTAGTGGCCGACACAAACACCGGGCCCATCTAGGAGTGGCACTGCAGTGTCACGCAGGATGTCCCTTCCAAAAAACCCTCCCCAAACAGCACATGACGCAAAGAAAAAAAGAGGCGCAATGAGGTAGCTGTGTGAGTAAGATTAGCGACCCTAGTGGCCGACACAAACACCGGGCCCATCTAGGAGTGGCACTGCAGTGTCACGCAGGATGGCCCTTCCAAAAAACCCTCCCCAAACAGCACATGACGCAAAGAAAAAAAGAGGCGCAATGAGGTAGCTGTGTGAGTAAGATTAGCGACCCAAGTGGCCGACACAAACACCGGGCCCATCTAGGAGTGGCACTGCAGTGTCACGCAGGATGTCCCTTCCAAAAAACCCTCCCCAAACAGCACATGACGCAAAGAAAAAAAGAGGCGCAATGAGGTAGCTGTGTGAGTAAGATTAGCGACCCTAGTGGCCGACACAAACACCGGGCCCATCTAGGAGTGGCACTGCAGTGTCACGCAGGATGGCCCTTCCAAAAAACCCTCCCCAAACAGCACATGACGCAAAGAAAAAAAGAGGCGCAATGAGGTAGCTGTGTGAGTAAGATTAGCGACCCTAGTGGCCGACACAAACACCGGGCCCATCTAGGAGTGGCACTGCAGTGTCACGCAGGATGTCCCTTCCAAAAAATCCTCCCCAAACAGCACATGACGCAAAGAAAAAAAGAGGCTTTTTACTGATATTTGGTGTTTTGGATTTGACATGCTCTGTACTATGACATTGGGCATCGGCCTTGGCAGACGACGTTGCTGGCATTTCATCGTCTCGGCCATGACTAGTGGCAGCAGCTTCAGCACGAGGTGGAAGTGGATCTTGATCTTTCCCTAATTTTGGAACCTCAACATTTTTGTTCTCCATATTTTAATAGGCACAACTAAAAGGCACCTCAGGTAAACAATGGAGATGGATGGATTGGATACTAGTATACAATTATGGACGGGCTGCCGAGTGCCGACACAGAGGTAGCCACAGCCGTGAACTACCGCACTGTACTGTGTCTGCTGCTAATATATAGACTGGTTGATAAAGAGATAGTATACTCGTAACTAGTATGTATGTATAAAGAAAGAAAAAAAAACCACGGTTAGGTGGTATATACAATTATGGACGGGCTGCCGAGTGCCGACACAGAGGTAGCCACAGCCGTGAACTACCACACTGTACTGTGTCTGCTGCTAATATATAGACTGGTTGATGATAAAGAGATAGTATACTCGTAACTAGTATGTATGTATAAAGAAAGAAAAAAAAACCACGGTTAGGTGGTATATACAATTATGGACGGGCTGCCGAGTGCCGACACAGAGGTAGCCACAGCCGTGAACTACCGCACTGTACTGTGTCTGCTGCTAATATAGACTGGTTGATAAAGAGATAGTATACTACTAATATTATATATACTGGTGGTCAGGTCACTGGTCACTAGTCACACTGGCAGTGGCACTCCTGCAGCAAAAGTGTGCACTGTTTAATTTTAATATAATATTATGTACTCCTGGCTCCTGCTATAACCTATAACTGGCACTGCAGTAGTGCTCCCCAGTCTCCCCCACAATTATAAGCTGTGTGAGCTGAGCAGTCAGACAGATATATAATATATATAGTAGAGATGAGCGGGTTCGGTTTCTCTGAATCCGAACCCGCCAGAACTTCATGTTTTTTTTCACGGGTCCGAGCGACTCGGATCTTCCCGCCTTGCTCGGTTAACCCGAGCGCGCCCGAACGTCATCATGACGCTGTCGGATTCTCGCGAGGCTCGGATTCTATCGCGAGACTCGGATTCTATATAAGGAGCCGCGCGTCGCCGCCATTTTCACACGTGCATTGAGATTGATAGGGAGAGGACGTGGCTGGCGTCCTCTCCATTTAGATTATAAGAGACTGAGAGAGATTTACTGGAGCTGACTAGGAGGAGTACTGTTACTGTAGAAGTGTAGAGACTGAGTGGAGAGAGTTTACTAGTGAGGACAGTGCAGTTTACTTTATAATCCGTTCTCTGCCTGAAAAAAGCGATACACAGCACACAGTGACTCAGTCACATACCATATCTGTGTGCACTGCTCAGGCTCAGGCCAGTGTGCTGCATCATCTATATATATTATATATCTGTCTGACTGCTCAGCTCACACAGCTTATAATTGTGGGGGAGACTGGGGAGCACTACTGCAGTGCCAGTTATAGGTTATAGCAGGAGCCAGGAGTACATAATATTATATTAAAATTAAACAGTGCACACTTTTGCTGCAGGAGTGCCACTGCCAGTGTGACTAGTGACCAGTGACCTGACCACCAGTATATATAATATTAGTAGTATACTATCTCTTTATCAACCAGTCTATATTAGCAGCAGACACAGTACAGTGCGGTAGTTCACGGCTGTGGCTACCTCTGTGTCGGCACTCGGCAGCCCGTCCATAATTGTATATACCACCTAACCGTGGTTTTTTTTCTTTCTTTATAGTCATACTAGTTACGAGTATACTATCTCTTTATCAACCAGTCTATATTAGCAGCAGACACAGTACAGTGCGGTAGTTCACGGCTGTGGCTACCTCTGTGTCGGCACTCGGCAGCCCGTCCATAATTGTATATACCACCTAACCGTGGTTTTTTTTTCTTTCTTTATACATACATACTAGTTACGAGTATACTATCTCTTTATCAACCAGTCTATATTAGCAGCAGACACAGTACAGTGCGGTAGTTCACGGCTGTGGCTACCTCTGTGTCGGCACTCGGCAGCCCGTCCATAATTGTATATACCACCTAACCGTGGTTTTTTTTTCTTTCTTTATACATACATACTAGTTACGAGTATACTATCTCTTTATCAACCAGTCTATATATTAGCAGCAGACACAGTACAGTGCGGTAGTTCACGGCTGTGGCTACCTCTGTGTCGGCACTCGGCAGCCCGTCCATAATTGTATATACCACCTAACCGTGGTTTTTTTTTCTTTCTTTATAGTCATACTAGTTACGAGTATACTATCTCTTTATCAACCAGTCTATATTAGCAGCAGACACAGTACAGTGCGGTAGTTCACGGCTGTGGCTACCTCTGTGTCGGCACTCGGCAGCCCGTCCATAATTGTATATACCACCTAACCGTGGTTTTTTTTTCTTTCTTTATACATACATACTAGTTACGAGTATACTATCTCTTTATCAACCAGTCTATATTAGCAGCAGACACAGTACAGTGCGGTAGTTCACGGCTGTGGCTACCTCTGTGTCGGCACTCGGCAGCCCGTCCATAATTGTATATACCACCTAACCGTGGTTTTTTTTTCTTTCTTTATACATACATACTAGTTACGAGTATACTATCTCTTTATCAACCAGTCTATATATTAGCAGCAGACACAGTACAGTGCGGTAGTTCACGGCTGTGGCTACCTCTGTGTCGGCACTCGGCAGCCCGTCCATAATTGTATATACCACCTAACCGTGGTTTTTTTTTCTTTCTTTATACATACATACTAGTTACGAGTATACTATCTCTTTATCAACCAGTCTATATATTAGCAGCAGACACAGTACAGTGCGGTAGTTCACGGCTGTGGCTACCTCTGTGTCGGCACTCGGCAGCCCGTCCATAATTGTATATACCACCTAACCGTGGTTTTTTTTTCTTTCTTTATACATACATACTAGTTACGAGTATACTATCTCTTTATCAACCAGTCTATATATTAGCAGCAGACACAGTACAGTGCGGTAGTTCACGGCTGTGGCTACCTCTGTGTCGGCACTCGGCAGCCCGTCCATAATTGTATATACCACCTAACCGTGGTTTTTTTTTCTTTCTTTATACATACATACTAGTTACGAGTATACTATCTCTTTATCAACCAGTCTATATACTGTATTAGCAGCAGACACAGTACAGTGCGGTAGTTCACGGCTGTGGCTACCTCTGTGTCGGCACTCGGCAGCCCGTCCATAATTGTATATACCACCTAACCGTGGTTTTTTTTTCTTTCTTTATACATACATACTAGTTACGAGTATACTATCTCTTTATCAACCAGTCTATATATTAGCAGCAGACACAGTACAGTGCGGTAGTTCACGGCTGTGGCTACCTCTGTGTCGGCACTCGGCAGCCCGTCCATAATTGTATATACCACCTAACCGTGGTTTTTTTTTCTTTCTTTATACATACATACTAGTTACGAGTATACTATCTCTTTATCAACCAGTCTATATATTAGCAGCAGACACAGTACAGTGCGGTAGTTCACGGCTGTGGCTACCTCTGTGTCGGCACTCGGCAGCCCGTCCATAATTGTATATACCACCTAACCGTGGTTTTTTTTTCTTTCTTTATACATACATACTAGTTACGAGTATACTATCTCTTTATCAACCAGTCTATATATTAGCAGCAGACACAGTACAGTGCGGTAGTTCACGGCTGTGGCTACCTCTGTGTCGGCACTCGGCAGCCCGTCCATAATTGTATATACCACCTAACCGTGGTTTTTTTTTCTTTCTTTATACATACATACTAGTTACGAGTATACTATCTCTTTATCAACCAGTCTATATATTAGCAGCAGACACAGTACAGTGCGGTAGTTCACGGCTGTGGCTACCTCTGTGTCGGCACTCGGCAGCCCGTCCATAATTGTATATACCACCTAACCGTGGTTTTTTTTTCTTTCTTTATACATACATACTAGTTACGAGTATACTATCTCTTTATCAACCAGTCTATATTAGCAGCAGACACAGTACAGTGCGGTAGTTCACGGCTGTGGCTACCTCTGTGTCGGCACTCGGCAGCCCGTCCATAATTGTATATACCACCTAACCGTGGTTTTTTTTTCTTTCTTTATACATACATACTAGTTACGAGTATACTATCTCTTTATCAACCAGTCTATATATTAGCAGCAGACACAGTACAGTGCGGTAGTTCACGGCTGTGGCTACCTCTGTGTCGGCACTCGGCAGCCCGTCCATAATTGTATATACCACCTAACAGTGGTTTTTTTTTTCTTTCTTTATACATACATACTAGTTACGAGTATACTATCTCTTTATCAACCAGTCTATATATTAGCAGCAGACACAGTACAGTGCGGTAGTTCACGGCTGTGGCTACCTCTGTGTCGGCACTCGGCAGCCCGTCCATAATTGTATATACCACCTAACCGTGGTTTTTTTTTCTTTCTTTATACATACATACTAGTTACGAGTATACTATCTCTTTATCAACCAGTCTATATATTAGCAGCAGACACAGTACAGTGCGGTAGTTCACGGCTGTGGCTACCTCTGTGTCGGCACTCGGCAGCCCGTCCATAATTGTATATACCGCCTAACCGTGGTTTTTTTTTCTTTCTTTATACATACATACTAGTTACGAGTATACTATCTCTTTATCAACCAGTCTATATATTAGCAGCAGACACAGTACAGTGCGGTAGTTCACGGCTGTGGCTACCTCTGTGTCGGCACTCGGCAGCCCGTCCATAATTGTATATACCACCTAACCGTGTTTTTTTTTTCTTTCTTTATAGTCATACTAGTTACGAGTATACTATCTCTTTATCAACCAGTCTATATTAGCAGCAGACACAGTACAGTGCGGTAGTTCACGGCTGTGGCTACCTCTGTGTCGGCACTCGGCAGCCCGTCCATAATTGTATATACCACCTAACCGTGGTTTTTTTTTCTTTCTTTATACATACATACTAGTTACGAGTATACTATCTCTTTATCAACCAGTCTATATTAGCAGCAGACACAGTACAGTGCGGTAGTTCACGGCTGTGGCTACCTCTGTGTCGGCACTCGGCAGCCCGTCCATAATTGTATATACCACCTAACCGTGGTTTTTTTTTCTTTCTTTATACATACATACTAGTTACGAGTATACTATCTCTTTATCAACCAGTCTATATATTAGCAGCAGACACAGTACAGTGCGGTAGTTCACGGCTGTGGCTACCTCTGTGTCGGCACTCGGCAGCCCGTCCATAATTGTATATACCACCTAACCGTGGTTTTTTTTTCTTTCTTTATACATACATACTAGTTACGAGTATACTATCTCTTTATCAACCAGTCTATATTAGCAGCAGACACAGTACAGTGCGGTAGTTCCCGGCTGTGGCTACCTCTGTGTCGGCACTCGGCAGCCCGTCCATAATTGTATATACCACCTAACCGTGGTTTTTTTTTCTTTCTTTATACATACATACTAGTTACGAGTATACTATCTCTTTATCAACCAGTCTATATATTAGCAGCAGACACAGTACAGTGCGGTAGTTCACGGCTGTGGCTACCTCTGTGTCGGCACTCGGCAGCCCGTCCATAATTGTATATACCACCTAACCGTGGTTTTTTTTTCTTTCTTTATACATACATACTAGTTACGAGTATACTATCTCTTTATCAACCAGTCTATATATTAGCAGCAGACACAGTACAGTGCGGTAGTTCACGGCTGTGGCTACCTCTGTGTCGGCACTCGGCAGCCCGTCCATAATTGTATATACCACCTAACCGTGGTTTTTTTTTCTTTCTTTATACATACATACTAGTTACGAGTATACTATCTCTTTATAAACCAGTCTATATATTAGCAGCAGACACAGTACAGTGCGGTAGTTCACGGCTGTGGCTACCTCTGTGTCGGCACTCGGCAGCCCGTCCATAATTGTATATACCACCTAACCGTGGTTTTTTTTTCTTTCTTTATACATACATACTAGTTACGAGTATACTATCTCTTTATCAACCAGTCTATATATTAGCAGCAGACACAGTACAGTGCGGTAGTTCACGGCTGTGGCTACCTCTGTGTCGGCACTCGGCAGCCCGTCCATAATTGTATATACCACCTAACCGTGGTTTTTTTTTCTTTCTTTATACATACATACTAGTTACGAGTATACTATCTCTTTATCAACCAGTCTATATATTAGCAGCAGACACAGTACAGTGCGGTAGTTCACGGCTGTGGCTATCTCTGTGTCGGCACTCGGCAGCCCGTCCATAATTGTATACTAGTATCCAATCCATCCATCTCCATTGTTTACCTGAGGTGCCTTTTAGTTGTGCCTATTAAAATATGGAGAACAAAAATGTTGAGGTTCCAAAATTAGGGAAAGATCAAGATCCACTTCCACCTCGTGCTGAAGCTGCTGCCACTAGTCATGGCCGAGACGATGAAATGCCAGCAACGTCGTCTGCCAAGGCCGATGCCCAATGTCATAGTACAGAGCATGTCAAATCCAAAACACCAAATATCAGTAAAAAAAGGACTCCAAAACCTAAAATAAAATTGTCGGAGGAGAAGCGTAAACTTGCCAATATGCCATTTACCACACGGAGTGGCAAGGAACGGCTGAGGCCCTGGCCTATGTTCATGGCTAGTGGTTCAGCTTCACATGAGGATGGAAGCACTCAGCCTCTCGCTAGAAAAATGAAAAGACTCAAGCTGGCAAAAGCAGCACAGCAAAGAACTGTGCATTCTTCGAAATCCCAAATCCACAAGGAGAGTCCAATTGTGTCGGTTGCGATGCCTGACCTTCCCAACACTGGACGTGAAGAGCATGCGCCTTCCACCATTTGCACGCCCCCTGCAAGTGCTGGAAGGAGCACCCGCAGTCCAGTTCCTGATAGTCAGATTGAAGATGTCAGTGTTGAAGTACACCAGGATGAGGAGGATATGGGTGTTGCTGGCGCTGGGGAGGAAATTGACCAGGAGGATTCTGATGGTGAGGTGGTTTGTTTAAGTCAGGCACCCGGGGAGACACCTGTTGTCCGTGGGAGGAATATGGCCGTTGACATGCCAGGTGAAAATACCAAAAAAATCAGCTCTTCGGTGTGGAGGTATTTCACCAGAAATGCGGACAACAGGTGTCAAGCCGTGTGTTCCCTTTGTCAAGCTGTAATAAGTAGGGGTAAGGACGTTAACCACCTCGGAACATCCTCCCTTATACGTCACCTGCAGCGCATTCATAATAAGTCAGTGACAAGTTCAAAAACTTTGGGTGACAGCGGAAGCAGTCCACTGACCAGTAAATCCCTTCCTCTTGTAACCAAGCTCACGCAAACCACCCCACCAACTCCCTCAGTGTCAATTTCCTCCTTCCCCAGGAATGCCAATAGTCCTGCAGGCCATGTCACTGGCAATTCTGACGAGTCCTCTCCTGCCTGGGATTCCTCCGATGCATCCTTGCGTGTAACGCCTACTGCTGCTGGCGCTGCTGTTGTTGCCGCTGGGAGTCGATGGTCATCCCAGAGGGGAAGTCGTAAGCCCACTTGTACTACTTCCAGTAAGCAATTGACTGTTCAACAGTCCTTTGCGAGGAAGATGAAATATCACAGCAGTCATCCTACTGCAAAGCGGATAACTGAGGCCTTGACAACTATGTTGGTGTTAGACGTGCGTCCGGTATCCGCCGTTAGTTCACAGGGAACTAGACAATTTATTGAGGCAGTGTGCCCCCGTTACCAAATACCATCTAGGTTCCACTTCTCTAGGCAGGCGATACCGAGAATGTACACGGACGTCAGAAAAAGACTCACCAGTGTCCTAAAAAATGCAGTTGTACCCAATGTCCACTTAACCACGGACATGTGGACAAGTGGAGCAGGGCAGGGTCAGGACTATATGACTGTGACAGCCCACTGGGTAGATGTATGGACTCCCGCCGCAAGAACAGCAGCGGCGGCACCAGTAGCAGCATCTCGCAAACGCCAACTCTTTCCTAGGCAGGCTACGCTTTGTATCACCGCTTTCCAGAATACGCACACAGCTGAAAACCTCTTACGGCAACTGAGGAAGATCATCGCGGAATGGCTTACCCCAATTGGACTCTCCTGTGGATTTGTGGCATCGGACAACGCCAGCAATATTGTGTGTGCATTAAATATGGGCAAATTCCAGCACGTCCCATGTTTTGCACATACCTTGAATTTGGTGGTGCAGAATTTTTTAAAAAACGACAGGGGCGTGCAAGAGATGCTGTCGGTGGCCAGAAAAATTGCGGGACACTTTCGGCGTACAGGCACCACGTACAGAAGACTGGAGCACCACCAAAAACTACTGAACCTGCCCTGCCATCATCTGAAGCAAGAAGTGGTAACGAGGTGGAATTCAACCCTCTATATGCTTCAGAGGTTGGAGGAGCAGCAAAAGGCCATTCAAGCCTATACAATTGAGCACGATATAGGAGGTGGAATGCACCTGTCTCAAGTGCAGTGGAGAATGATTTCAACGTTGTGCAAGGTTCTGATGCCCTTTGAACTTGCCACACGTGAAGTCAGTTCAGACACTGCCAGCCTGAGTCAGGTCATTCCCCTCATCAGGCTTTTGCAGAAGAAGCTGGAGGCATTGAAGAAGGAGCTAAAAGGGAGCGATTCCGCTAGGCATGTGGGACTTGTGGATGCAGCCCTTAATTCGCTTAACAAGGATTCACGGGTGGTCAATCTGTTGAAATCAGAGCACTACATTTTGGCCACCGTGCTCGATCCTAGATTTAAAGCCTACCTTGGATCTCTCTTTCCGGCAGACACAGGTCTGCTGGGGTTGAAAGACCTGCTGGTGACAAAATTGTCAAGTCAAGCGGAACGCGACCTGTCAACATCTCCTCCTTCACATTCTCCCGCAACTGGGGGTGCGAGGAAAAGGCTCAGAATTCCGAGCCCACCCGCTGGCGGTGATGCAGGGCAGTCTGGAGCGACTGCTGATGCTGACATCTGGTCCGGACTGAAGGACCTGACAACGATTACGGACATGTCGTCTACTGTCACTGCATATGATTCTCTCAACATTGATAGAATGGTGGAGGATTATATGAGTGACCGCATCCAAGTAGGCACGTCACACAGTCCGTACTTATACTGGCAGGAAAAAGAGGCAATTTGGAGGCCCTTGCACAAACTGGCTTTATTCTACCTAAGTTGCCCTCCCACAAGTGTGTACTCCGAAAGAGTGTTTAGTGCCGCCGCTCACCTTGTCAGCAATCGGCGTACGAGGTTACATCCAGAAAATGTGGAGAAGATGATGTTCATTAAAATGAATTATAATCAATTCCTCCGCGGAGACATTGACCAGCAGCAATTGCCTCCACAAAGTACACAGGGAGCTGAGATGGTGGATTCCAGTGGGGACGAATTGATAATCTGTGAGGAGGGGGATGTACACGGTGATATATCGGAGGGTGAAGATGAGGTGGACATCTTGCCTCTGTAGAGCCAGTTTGTGCAAGGAGAGATTAATTGCTTCTTTTTTGGGGGGGGTCCAAACCAACCCGTCATATCAGTCACAGTCGTGTGGCAGACCCTGTCACTGAAATGATGGGTTGGTTAAAGTGTGCATGTCCTGTTTTGTTTATACAACATAAGGGTGGGTGGGAGGGCCCAAGGACAATTCCATCTTGCACCTCTTTTTTCTTTTCTTTTTCTTTGCATCATGTGCTGATTGGGGAGGGTTTTTTGGAAGGGACATCCTGCGTGACACTGCAGTGCCACTCCTAGATGGGCCCGGTGTTTGTGTCGGCCACTAGGGTCGCTAATCTTACTCACACAGCTACCTCATTGCGCCTCTTTTTTTCTTTGCGTCATGTGCTGTTTGGGGAGGGTTTTTTGGAAGGGACATCCTGCGTGACACTGCAGTGCCACTCCTAGATGGGCCCGGTGTTTGTGTCGGCCACTAGGGTCGCTAATCTTACTCACACAGTCAGCTACCTCATTGCGCCTCTTTTTTTCTTTGCGTCATGTGCTGTTTGGGGAGGGTTTTTTGGAAGGGACATCCTGCGTGACACTGCAGTGCCACTCCTAGATGGGCCCGGTGTTTGTGTCGGCCACTAGGGTCGCTAATCTTACTCACACAGCTACCTCATTGCGCCTCTTTTTTTCTTTGCGTCATGTGCTGTTTGGGGAGGGTTTTTTGGAAGGGACATCCTGCGTGACACTGCAGTGCCACTCCTAGATGGGCCCGGTGTTTGTGTCGGCCACTAGGGTCGCTAATCTTACTCACACAGCTACCTCATTGCGCCTCTTTTTTTCTTTGCGTCATGTGCTGTTTGGGGAGGGTTTTTTGGAAGGGCCATCCTGCGTGACACTGCAGTGCCACTCCTAGATGGGCCCGGTGTTTGTGTCGGCCACTAGGGTCGCTAATCTTACTCACACAGCTACCTCATTGCGCCTCTTTTTTTCTTTGCGTCATGTGCTGTTTGGGGAGGGTTTTTTAGAAGGGACATCCTGCGTGACACTGCAGTGCCACTCCTAGATGGGCCCGGTGTTTGTGTCGGCCACTAGGGTCGCTAATCTTACTCACACAGCTACCTCATTGCGCCTCTTTTTTTCTTTGCGTCATGTGCTGTTTGGGGAGGGTTTTTTGGAAGGGCCATCCTGCGTGACACTGCAGTGCCACTCCTAGATGGGCCCGGTGTTTGTGTCGGCCACTAGGGTCGCTAATCTTACTCACACAGCTACCTCATTGCGCCTCTTTTTTTCTTTGCGTCATGTGCTGTTTGGGGAGGGTTTTTTGGAAGGGACATCCTGCGTGACACTGCAGTGCCACTCCTAGATGGGCCCGGTGTTTGTGTCGGCCACTAGGGTCGCTTATCTTACTCACACAGCGACCTCGGTGCAAATTTTAGGACTAAAAATAATATTGTGAGGTGTGAGGTATTCAGAATAGACTGAAAATGAGTGTAAATTATGGTTTTTGAGGTTAATAATACTTTGGGATCAAAATGACCCCCAAATTCTATGATTTAAGCTGTTTTTTAGTGTTTTTTGAAAAAAACACCCGAATCCAAAACACACCCGAATCCGACAAAAAAAATTCGGTGAGGTTTTGCCAAAACGCGTTCGAACCCAAAACACGGCCGCGGAACCGAACCCAAAACCAAAACACAAAACCCGAAAAATTTCAGGCGCTCATCTCTAATATATAGATGATGCAGCACACTGGCCTGAGCCTGAGCAGTGCACACAGATATGGTATGTGACTGACTGAGTCACTGTGTGTATCGCTTTTTTCAGGCAGAGAACGGATATATTAAATAAACTGCACTGTGTGTCTGGTGGTCACTCACTATATAATATATTATGTACTCCTGGCTCCTGCTATAACCTATAACTGGCACTGCAGTAGTGCTCCCCAGTCTCCCCCACAATTATAAGCTGTGTGAGCTGAGCAGTCAGACAGATATATATAATATTATATATAGATAATAGATGATGCAGCACACTGGCCTGAGCCTGAGCAGTGCACACAGATATGGTATGTGACTGAGTCACTGTGTGCTGTGTATCGCTTTTTTCAGGCAGAGAACGGATTATAAAGTAAACTGCACTGTCCTCACTAGTAAACTCTCTCCACTCAGTCTCTACACTTCTACAGTAACAGTACTCCTCCTAGTCAGCTCCAGTAAATCTCTCTCAGTCTCTTATAATCTAAATGGAGAGGACGCCAGCCACGTCCTCTCCCTATCAATCTCAATGCACGTGTGAAAATGGCGGCGACGCGCGGCTCCTTATATAGAATCCGAGTCTCGCGATAGAATCCGAGCCTCGCGAGAATCCGACAGCGTCATGATGACGTTCGGGCGCGCTCGGGTTAACCGAGCAAGGCGGGAAGATCCGAGTCGCTCGGACCCGTGAAAAAAAACATGAAGTTCTGGCGGGTTCGGATTCAGAGAAACCGAACTCGCTCATCTCTACTAGATACACCACTGAACTATGCACCAGTCCTATGCTATATGCAGAATCCCCGTCAGGCGTCAGAGTATGTCCTCTGGTCTGAGAGATTAAGCGTCTGAGGGGCAGATTTATTAAGCTCGGTGAAGTGATAAAGTGGAAGGTAGTAAGGCACCAGCCAGTCAGCTCCTAACTGTCATTTTTCAAACCCAGCCTGTGACATGGCAGTTAGGATCTGATTGGCTGGTCCTTTATCACCTTCCACTTTATCACTTCACCGAGCTTAATAAATCTGCCCCACAGTTCTCAACCAGTTACTTCAACACTCCTGAAACACACCCATAAGTATCTCCATACATCTGAATAGCAACCTCCCAGTCAGCCCAGGAACGCCCTATACATTTCTACTGCAACTCTGTATACACACACACCATGGGATGGGGACACGGTTATATGAGGGGCAGTCGGGAGACTGCCGGTCGCTATACCGATGCTGGGATCCTGAATGGTGAATAGCCCTACGGTCGGCGCCCGCCGGTCCGCATGTCGACCAACAGGGACTATTCCCACTCGTGGACACATATAGAGTGGGAATAGAACCACTGCGTAGTGAGTGCAGCGTGCCCACAAGGGTCTTCGTTGCGCTCCTCCCCCCCACCAGCCATCTAAATGCCTAGATCCCGCCGTCTGTATGGTGATCCCAACCGCCGGTCACACAAACCCAACCCGTGGGATGAATATGCTTTGTCACTTTCTAGCTACTTAAACGCATAAACACTTGAAAAACATTGACCATTTGCGTGAACATTGGCATGGCTTCCATCTCAGAATTGGGCCCAAATGTATTAAGCCTTAAAAAGTGATAAGGTGAAGATGGATAAAAAGGTGATAAAGTACCAGCCAATCAGCTTCCTAACTGCCATGTCACAGGCTGTGTTTGAAAAATGACAGTTAGGAAGCTGATTGGCTGGTCATTTATCACTCTTTATCCGTCTCCACTATATCTCTTTTTAAGACATAATACATTTGGGCCTGGGCCCTTTATAATTAGTTTTAGCCCATTATCTATGAATACATAGAAAGTCCATTTGGAACAGTTTGATGTGTTAGTAAGCTGGCTAGGGACCATTAATCCAGCATTGGTGAGGAAGAACTTGACACAGGTGCATTTATGGAGCCCACCTTACTGCTAATAGCTGAAGTTGGCTCTCTGGACTGCAAAGTTTAATGAGTGTTTGATCTCTGGCAGGAACCCTAAGTTACAGTCCACAGGCTAACCCTAATAGACAGTTTATGACAGTGTACAGGCTAAGAGTCTATAGGACACGGTAATGACACAATCTTAGACAAGCCAAGCCAAGAGTCATCAAGGGCATCTCAAACTTGAAGTTTAAATACTGGTAATGGTCAGCTTATCAAACAGACTGGTGTCGTTAGGAATAGGCTTACCTGTAACAGATAGTCAGTCAACAAATGAGAATCAGGCACAAGTCAGGTCAGTAATGGGTATTCAGGTGAGCTGCAATGCCTGTTTCTTTCTGTAGGTAATGTAATGTACTCTGACCTCTGACATTAGCTGACGCGATCACAACATATTCTGTAAAACAAAGAGGCATGAGGAGTGAAGACACCAAGGGGCCTATTCATGAAGCAGTGAGAAGAGTGGAGAAGTGAGCCTGTGGAGAAGTTGCCCATGGCAACCAATCATCTGCTCCGTACAATTGTATAGTATGCAAATTTTAGATGTTACTTCAATGCTGATTGGTTGCCGTGGGCAAATTCTCCACTGGCTCACTTCTCCACACTTTTCACTGCTTCATGAATAGACCCCCAAACAAAGTAAAGTGAAATGTTACTGAAACCCAGTGATGTCACAGCTGTGAAGGCATCAGTTCTAGCAAGTGTTTTTTTAAATAGAACTTCTCAACTAAAAGATTAAGGGGCGTATTTATTAGTGATGAGCGGATTCGGTTTTACTCGGTTCTCAAAACGGCATCTTATTGGCTCACGGATGTCACGTGTTTTGGATAGCCAATAAGATGCCGTTTTGAGAACCGAGTAAAACCGAGTAAAACCGAGTAAAACCGAACCTCGCTCATCACTAGTATTTATTAATATTATTTTTACACAAAAAATGTGAAAAAGGGTGTTTTCACACCCTTTTCACATTATTTTAGTATCACTCAAATGTATTAAATGGCTTTTGGAGCAGTTTGTGTGAAAAACTGCTCCAAACCCTTTAATTCACTTTTGTTTAGTAACCAGATTGCATTCCCCATAGCTATAATTGTTAATGTGATCTAACCAAACCGACAAAAAAATAAATAAAAGGGGAACATTGTGATTAGCCCCAAAGGGCTCACTGCGGATTGTGTACTTCTGCACAGCTGTGTAGGGAGCCAGCAGTGTGATCAGTTCTATGTGTCTCATGGACACGCTACCTGATCACTGTGCAAAAAAGTAAAAAAAAAACACCATACTCACCTCCGCAGGGTCCGATGATCGGTGCTCCGGTGCAGGTTTCCAGTCCTTGGGGCTCCCTGCTGCTCTTGTGACCTCCAGTGCAGTAAAGTGGTGCTGCAAAGTGGCAGCTCACTTTACAGCACTTGAGGTCATAGCAGCAGAGAGCCCCGATGACCCGCAAACCTCCTGGAGCTCTGGCCACCGATCCCCAGGTTTGGTAAGTAACTATTTTTTTACTAAAAAATACCCCGATAATGCTGCGGAATGGAATTGCAGGTACAGAACTTGCTCGCATGCGATAATTGATAAATCACTGCAATGTACTCAAGTATCGCATTGCGAGTTTGGGTGATGGCCGATATTATCTCAGAACATCCGCATCTGAGGATGCAGATGTTGATAAATCGGCTCCTTAGGCTTGATGCATAGTTGCCTGCAAGTCCTCATTACCATCCAGATACGCCTCTTTATCTGCAAGTGGAGAGGTGAAGGAATTGCATAGTACTCAACAAAAGTCTTATTGCAAAACAGACCAGTGTTCAATTGTTTTTAACTGTTAGGGTCCCCATAGATTTGCTAGTATGTGGAGGGGGTGTTGATTAAAATGTCCCATTTGGGGAGACATTTCCTTTAAAATAAATGAAAATGAAAATGCTCAGTATGAGTTAAATGACGACCCAAACAGAAAGCACAGTGCGAATCGTGGACAACCAATCAGAATACTCAGTGACAGCTAAAATAACCATGGTATTATAATCAAGTAAGTGTCTTAAAATCCAATAAGACTTCCCAGCTGTACTTTATCAAGTTGTGATCCTTACAGTAATTTGTGTCTTAGACCTCAGCGACGATATTGGTAACACTGACTTGATAAATGCTGGTTCAGATAGACCACAAAATGACTGTACCCAATCTGAGTAAATTCTAATAAGGACAGTAAATGGATATGCTGGTGATTGGTGATATTAGCACAACTACTGTATATAATATGAAGAAGACTGTGAGTCATAGAGCAGGCTAATTCCCCTCTATTACTGGTAGCTAGATGCATCTGGAAAGGAGTGAAATATATCAGGCAATTTCGGTCTGAATAAAATAATTGTTCATGTTCTGTTTTCTATCTCTAACACTAATAATGTTAATTAAATACAGCCTGTTATGTATTCACAACACTCTTGTTCCGAAATGTAATTCTAGATAGAAAACAATGACGCAGTGGGTGTCACCAATCTCCAGACAGAGCTATGGGCCTGTTTTGTTCATATGTTTGTAAATCCAGTCATCAGGACAGAGAGACATGTGAGTTCACTGCTGTGCTGTTTATTCCATCACCAACTCCAGACACACTGCACACTGGACCACCCACTTCCCAGCATCCCACTGGTCCTTGGGACCATCACTGAAGATTCAGGCTTACAAAGATTAGTAAGGGAGTGTCTACAAATATTAAGCATTCTAATACACTAACATCAAATCCTCTTTTCTTTAAAGATAAGCCCTATACGCTTCAATGCAACAATTAACAACGTCATATTAAGAACATCATCTAACACGTATCAATGAGTCTCTCAGGTCTGCATATTTCCCTTTTGGGTCTTTCATACACAGTCTGTGTTTCATCGACCATATTGGACCTTTCTAGAATCGTGGTTGGTTCACCATTATCAGGATCATCATACATGTCAGATGAAGGGTATTCTTCAGTCATGTTGTCTTCATTATGGTTAGGTTGAGATCTTAAATCCACCCGATTTCTTCTTACTTCCGTTCCACGCTCTGTACGTATAGTATAAGATCTTGGTGCTACTTGTGCTTGCACAATACCTTTCTGCACCCAAATACCTTTCTCGTGATCTCTGAGACGGACTTGGTCACCCGATTTTAGATCAGATAAGCTTTTTGTTCGTCTGTCATGGAACAGTTTCTGTTTCGCCTGTTGACGTTCCTTACTCAGTCCGACCAACGCTGAGTTATGTGTATTAAGCAGTTCATCATGTATCGGGAGATTTGCTCTAATCCTCCTTCCCATCAGCATTTGTGCAGGAGAAAGTCCATTCTGTAAAGGTGTACTGCGGTAGATTAAAAAACTTTTGTAGAAATCTTCTTTACCTTCTTGAGCTTTTTTCATGAGACTCTTTACAGTTTTTACTGAACTTTCCACCAACCCATTTGAGCGTGGATAGTGGGGACTTGACGTAGTATGGACAAATTCCCACTCATCAGCAAATTGTCTAAATTCAGCACTGGAAAACTGAGGATCATTGTCAGTGAACACTTCCATAGGAACACCATGCCTTGCAAAGATTGACTTCATGCAATTGATTACTTGTGAGTGTGACCAACGCTCCACTTATATGAATAATACGGGGGTGGCGGCAGTACGTGTGTGAGGCTAAACCCAAATACCTCCAATAAATAACGTATAGCAAGAATTTACACAACTGCGCCTGCGTGCATATAGGATGTCAGAAATAAGTGGTTTAAGTGAAAAAAGATCACAGGATGATATTTTTTGAAAATAAAACTGACATTTATTCTTATAAATGGTGTTTGGGCAAATTTGCCTCTTTACAAGTATATAGATTTAATACTTTTGAGGTGGGGAATGGAAAATGAAGAAATAGAAAAATAATGAAAATAAAAAATGAAAATACAAAAAAACAATATTGGGATACAAGCAAAAATATGAAAAAATATATATCAGGTCAGACTGTTCGTACTGCACCTGTGTATTATGAAAAAAGATTTGAAAAAGGGTTTGAAAAAATGAGATTCCAAATATGTGGTGTGAACAGAGTGTGGCGTCCCACCTCTTTTCCACCTTACTGTGGTTTGATAATGTTTTAAACTGCAGACTGTGCGGATACTTCTGGATTATCAGGAATGTTCAAATTCCAGTTATAACTAGAGATGAGCGCCTGAAATTTTTCGGGTTTTGTGTTTTGGTTTTGGGTTCGGTTCCGCGGCCGTGTTTTGGGTTCGACCGCGTTTTGGCAAAACCTCACCGAATTTTTTTTGTCGGATTCGGGTGTGTTTTGGATTCGGGTGTTTTTTTCAAAAAACCCTAAAAAACAGCTTAAATCATAGAATTTGGGGGTAATTTTGATCCCAAAGTATTATTAACCTCAAAAAACATAATTTACACTCATTTTCAGCCTATTCTGAACACATCACACCTCACAATATTATTTTTAGTCCTAAAATTTGCACCGAGGTCGCTGTGTGAGTAAGATAAGCGACCCTAGTGGCCGACACAAACACCGGGCCCATCTAGGAGTGGCACTGCAGTGTCACGCAGGATGTCCCTTCCAAAAAACCCTCCCCAAACAGCACATGACGCAAAGAAAAAAAGAGGCGCAATGAGGTAGCTGACTGTGTGAGAAAGATAAGCGACCCTAGTGGCCGACACAAACACCGGGCCCATCTAGGAGTGGCACTGCAGTGTCACGCAGGATGTCCCTTCCAAAAAACCCTCCCCAATCAGCACATGATGCAAAGAAAAAGAAAAGAAAAAAGAGGTGCAAGATGGAATTATCCTTGGGCCCTCCCACCCACCCTTATGTTGTATAAACAAAACAGGACATGCACACTTTAACCAACCCATCATTTCAGTGACAGGGTCTGCCACACGACTGTGACTGATATGACGGGTTGGTTTGGACCCCCCCCAAAAAAGAAGCAATTAATCTCTCCTTGCACAAACTGGCTCTACAGAGGCAAGATGTCCACCTCATCTTCACCCTCCGATATATCACCGTGTACATCCCCCTCCTCACAGATTATCAATTCGTCCCCACTGGAATCCACCATCTCAGCTCCCTGTGTACTTTGTGGAGGCAATTGCTGCTGGTCAATGTCTCCGCGGAGGAATTGATTATAATTCATTTTAATGAACATCATCTTCTCCACATTTTCTGGATGTAACCTCGTACGCCGATTGCTGACAAGGTGAGCGGCGGCACTAAACACTCTTTCGGAGTACACACTTGTGGGAGGGCAACTTAGGTAGAATAAAGCCAGTTTGTGCAAGGGCCTCCAAATTGCCTCTTTTTCCTGCCAGTATAAGTACGGACTGTGTGACGTGCCTACTTGGATGCGGTCACTCATATAATCCTCCACCATTCTATCAATGTTGAGAGAATCATATGCAGTGACAGTAGACGACATGTCCGTAATCGTTGTCAGGTCCTTCAGTCCGGACCAGATGTCAGCATCAGCAGTCGCTCCAGACTGCCCTGCATCACCGCCAGCGGGTGGGCTCGGAATTCTGAGCCTTTTCCTCGCACCCCCAGTTGCGGGAGAATGTGAAGGAGGAGATGTTGACAGGTCGCGTTCCGCTTGACTTGACAATTTTGTCACCAGCAGGTCTTTCAACCCCAGCAGACCTGTGTCTGCCGGAAAGAGAGATCCAAGGTAGGCTTTAAATCTAGGATCGAGCACGGTGGCCAAAATGTAGTGCTCTGATTTCAACAGATTGACCACCCGTGAATCCTTGTTAAGCGAATTAAGGGCTGCATCCACAAGTCCCACATGCCTAGCGGAATCGCTCCGTGTTAGCTCCTTCTTCAATGCCTCCAGCTTCTTCTGCAAAAGCCTGATGAGGGGAATGACCTGACTCAGGCTGGCAGTGTCTGAACTGACTTCACGTGTGGCAAGTTCAAAGGGCATCAGAACCTTGCACAACGTTGAAATCATTCTCCACTGCACTTGAGACAGGTGCATTCCATCTCCTATATCGTGCTCAATTGTATAGGCTTGAATGGCCTTTTGCTGCTCCTCCAACCTCTGAAGCATATAGAGGGTTGAATTCCACCTCGTTACCACTTCTTGCTTCAGATGATGGCAGGGCAGGTTCAGTAGTTTTTGGTGGTGCTCCAGTCTTCTGTACGTGGTGCCTGTACGCCGAAAGTGTCCCGCAATTTTTCTGGCCACCGACAGCATCTCTTGCACGCCCCTGTCGTTTTTTAAAAAATTCTGCACCACCAAATTCAAGGTATGTGCAAAACATGGGACGTGCTGGAATTTGCCCATATTTAATGCACACACAATATTGCTGGCGTTGTCTGATGCCACAAATCCACAGGAGAGTCCAATTGGGGTAAGCCATTCCGCGATGATCTTCCTCAGTTGCCGTAAGAGGTTTTCAGCTGTGTGCGTATTCTGGAAAGCGGTGATACAAAGCGTAGCCTGCCTAGGAAAGAGTTGGCGTTTGCGAGATGCTGCTACTGGTGCCGCCGCTGCTGTTCTTGCGGCGGGAGTCCATACATCTACCCAGTGGGCTGTCACAGTCATATAGTCCTGACCCTGCCCTGCTCCACTTGTCCACATGTCCGTGGTTAAGTGGACATTGGGTACAACTGCATTTTTTAGGACACTGGTGAGTCTTTTTCTGACGTCCGTGTACATTCTCGGTATCGCCTGCCTAGAGAAGTGGAACCTAGATGGTATTTGGTAACGGGGGCACACTGCCTCAATAAATTGTCTAGTTCCCTGTGAACTAACGGCGGATACCGGACGCACGTCTAACACCAACATAGTTGTCAAGGACTCAGTTATCCGCTTTGCAGTAGGATGACTGCTGTGATATTTCATCTTCCTCGCAAAGGACTGTTGAACAGTCAATTGCTTACTGGAAGTAGTACAAGTGGGCTTACGACTTCCCCTCTGGGATGACCATCGACTCCCAGCGGCAACAACAGCAGCGCCAGCAGCAGTAGGCGTTACACGCAAGGATGCATCGGAGGAATCACAGGCAGGAGAGGACTCGTCAGACTTGCCAGTGACATGGCCTGCAGGACTATTGGCATTCCTGGGGAAGGAGGAAATTGACACTGAGGGAGTTGGTGGGGTGGTTTGCGTGAGCTTGGTTACAAGAGGAAGGGATTTACTGGTCAGTGGACTGCTTCCGCTGTCACCCAAAGTTTTTGAACTTGTCACTGACTTATTATGAATGCGCTGCAGGTGACGTATAAGGGAGGATGTTCCGAGGTGGTTAACGTCCTTACCCCTACTTATTACAGCTTGACAAAGGGAACACACGGCTTGACACCTGTTGTCCGCATTTCTGGTGAAATACCTCCACACCGAAGAGCTGATTTTTTTGGTATTTTCACCTGGCATGTCAACGGCCATATTCCTCCCACGGACAACAGGTGTCTCCCCGGGTGCCTGACTTAAACAAACCACCTCACCATCAGAATCCTCCTGGTCAATTTCCTCCCCAGCGCCAGCAACACCCATATCCTCCTCATCCTGGTGTACTTCAACACTGACATCTTCAATCTGACTATCAGGAACTGGACTGCGGGTGCTCCTTCCAGCACTTGCAGGGGGCATGCAAATAGTGGAAGGCGCATGCTCTTCACGTCCAGTGTTGGGAAGGTCAGGCATCGCAAACGACACAATTGGACTCTCCTTGTGGATTTGGGATTTCAAAGAACGCACAGTTCTTTGCGGTGCTTTTGCCAGCTTGAGTCTTTTCAGTTTTCTAGCGAGAGGCTGAGTGCTTCCATCCTCATGTGAAGCTGAACCACTAGCCATGAACATAGGCCAGGGCCTCAGCCGTTCCTTGCCACTCCGTGTGGTAAATGGCATATTGGCAAGTTTACGCTTCTCCTCCGACAATTTTATTTTAGGTTTTGGAGTCCTTTTTTTTCTGATATTTGGTGTTTTGGATTTGACATGCTCTGTACTATGACATTGGGCATCGGCCTTGGCAGACGACGTTGCTGGCATTTCATCGTCTCGGCCATGACTAGTGGCAGCAGCTTCAGCACGAGGTGGAAGTGGATCTTGATCTTTCCCTAATTTTGGAACCTCAACTTTTTTGTTCTCCATATTTTATAGGCAGAACTAAAAGGCACCTCAGGTAAACAATGGAGATGGATGGATTGGATACTAGTATACAATTATGGACGGACTGCCACGGTTAGGTGGTATAAAAAAACCACGGTTAGGTGGTATATATTATAATAATAATACAATTATGGATGGACGGACTGCCTGCCGACTGCCGACACAGAGGTAGCCACAGCCGTGAACTACCGCACTGTACACTGGTTGATAAAGAGATAGTAGTATACTCGTAACAACTAGTATGACACTATGACGACGGTATAAAGAAAGAAAAAAAATACCACAGTTAGGTGGTATATATTATAATAATAATACAATTATGGATGGACGGACTGCCTGCCGACTGCCGACACAGAGGTAGCCACAGCCGTGAACTACCGCACTGTACACTGGTTGATAAAGAGATAGTAGTATACTCGTAACAACTAGTATGACACTATGACGACGGTATAAAGAATGAAAAAAAAACCACGGTTAGGTGGTATATATTATAATAATAATACAATTATGGATGGACGGACTGCCTGCCGAGTGCCGACACAGAGGTAGCCACAGCCGTGAACTACCGCACTGTACACTGGTTGATAAAGAGATAGTAGTATACTCGTAACAACTAGTATGACACTATGACGACGGTATAAAGAAAGAAAAAAAAATACCACGGTTAGGTGGTATATATTATAATAATAATACAATTATGGATGGACGGACTGCCTGCCGACTGCCGACACAGAGGTAGCCACAGCCGTGAACTACCGCACTGTACACTGGTTGATAAAGAGATAGTAGTATACTCGTAACAACTAGTATGACACTATGACGACGGTATAAAGAAAGAAAAAAAAAATACCACAGTTAGGTGGTATATATTATAATAATAATACAATTATGGATGGACGGACTGCCTGCCGACTGCCGACACAGAGGTAGCCACAGCCGTGAACTACCGCACTGTACACTGGTTGATAAAGAGATAGTAGTATACTCGTAACAACTAGTATGACACTATGACGACGGTATAAAGAATGAAAAAAAAACCACGGTTAGGTGGTATATATTATAATAATAATACAATTATGGATGGACGGACTGCCTGCCGACTGCCGACACAGAGGTAGCCACAGCCGTGAACTACCGCACTGTACACTGGTTGATAAAGAGATAGTAGTATACTCGTAACAACTAGTATGACACTATGACGGTATAAAGAATGAAAAAAAAACCACGGTTAGGTGGTATATATTATAATAATAATACAATTATGGATGGACGGACTGCCTGCCGACTGCCGACACAGAGGTAGCCACAGCCGTGAACTACCGCACTGTACACTGGTTGATAAAGAGATAGTAGTATACTCGTAACAACTAGTATGACACTATGACGACGGTATAAAGAAAGAAAAAAAAATACCACGGTTAGGTGGTATATATTGTAATACAATTATGGATGGACGGACTGCCTGCCGAGTTCCGACTGCCGACACAGAGGTAGCCACAGCCGTGAACTACCGCACTGTACTGTGTCTGCTGCTAATATAGACTGGTTGATAAAGAGATAGTATACAATACATACAACAATATACTACTATACTGGTGGTCAGGCACTGGTCACCACTAGTCACACTGGCAGTGGCACTCCTGCAGCAAAAGTGTGCACTGTTTAATTTTAAATTAATATAATATTATGTACTCCTGGGGGCTCCTGCTATAACAACCTGCAGTGCTCCCCAGTCTCCCCCACAATTATTATAAGCTTTGCCTTTTATACATTGATGTGCAGCACACTGGGCTGAGCTGAGTGCACACAGACTGAGTCACACTGTGTGACTGGCTGCAGCTGTGTATCGTTTTTTTTCAGGCAGAGAACGGATATAGCAGAGAACGGATATATTATATTAAAATAAATAAAAGTTAACTAACAACAACTGCACTGGTCACTGTGGTAAACTCTGTCTGACTCTGCACAATCTCTCTCTCTCTTCTAATCTAATTTCTAATGGAGAGGACGCCAGCCACGTCCTCTCCCTATCAATCTCAATGCACGTGTGAAAATGGCGGCGACGCGCGGCTCCTTATATAGAATCCGAGTCTCGCGAGAATCCGACAGCGTCATGATGACGTTCGGGCGCGCTCGGGTTAACCGAGCAAGGCGGGAGGATCCGAGTCTGCTCGGACCCGTAAAAAAAACATGAAGTTCGTGCGGGTTCGGTTTCAGAGAAACCGAACCCGCTCATCTCTAGTTATAACACAGTGGTTTTATGATTACAGTTTCTGGTGGAGGCAAGTTCTTATTTGGAACGGATGTGTCGCTGCGGGGTACCCCAATGTGGGTAGTAGTGGGATAAGGTGATCAGGGGAAAGGTAATAGAAAAAGCCCCGGACTCCCCGCTAATCTGCTCCGTTTTTCACAGCCGGAGGCGCCCGCACACACAGGCGTCTGCCGACCGTCAGTACCGGAGGGACGCGGTCATGCCTCTGGGGGGAAGGTATCACCGACTTCGGGACCCACAGGGGGACTGTCCGTCGTGAACCTTCCCTCCTACGGGGTCGATTACCTTTTCTCCTGCGCTTGATCCCGACGTATACTTCCACTCTTTTCTTCTGTCTTCTTTCAGCCTATTTGATCGGTGTTCCACTCGTAGGTCTGTCCCTTCTCAGCCGTGCGGCTCCGTTTTTCCTTCACAGGATCACTTGTATGTGTGGTTTGTTCCGTCCAGATTTCCTTCTAGGTGCTGCTGTATTGTATAATAGTAGTTATGTGATGATCTGCTCCTTCTCCAACGCGTATCGACCCGTTTGGGTCTTCCTCAGGGAGTCCGTGTTCGCCATCTTTTTTGAGGGCTTTTTATGCCCATACTACGTTATGTCATCCTAATGGGAGTGTCCATATTTTCTCTGCATGTGTTGGATACAATTGTATCTTTGAATTTGTAACATAAATTGACAGAATTAAATCTGAGTAATGGTTGATATTTTGTGGCTGTATGTAATACCAAAGAAAATAATAATAAAACATCCTATCTGATCCTATATTGTTTACGGTTTTGATGGGGAAAAAAGGAATGAAATAGATAGGATATAATGGAATTGAGATAAAAAAATAAAAAATAATAAATAAAAAACTCTTATTCTTTTTGTTCTTTTGTTTCAGAAATATATAATAACCGTTTTGTACGTCTTAATATAACAATAGGTCACCTGTTTTTTGTTTTGTGTTGGTATATAATATTAATTGCATTATGATAATGAAAGAAACCAAAACAAAATAATAGTGAATACCTGTGTGTTATAGTGTTGTAATAGAGATAAATCTGCGAGTAGAAGATATTGTTTTCAACTGGTTAAAATTTTCTCATCTTACTGCCATAATTGACTCTTGTATGGCTAACTGTTATCGCTTGGAATTGGTTATGAAAAATGTGATTTTATTGGTTCTTAAATAAAATACTTGTGTAGTGATTTTGGTTGCTAACTGGTTACTGGAAATGGGTAGTTATGCTGAAATTGTTAATTATTCCTGCACTGTATAAAAATATTTACAGATCTTAGTGTAGGTTAATTGTACACTAGGAGATGGTTCCCGTAGTGTAGGTTAATTGTACACTAGGAAATGGTTCCCGTAACATGGAGTATCTTCTTTTTATATAATGTATGCTTGCCATTGGTATAAAAGCTGGAGGGATGTTCAGGTTCTATACGCTTATCAGTTCATCACGATTGACCTCACTTCATTGTCTAAGTTTAGGCCTTGTGGTCTCAGTGTTTTTAGTGTGTACATCCACCTCAGTTCTTCTTTGTTTATTTTTTTCAAAAAATCTCCTCCTCTCCAGTTTGGTGGAACTAACTTAATTCCTAGTATTTTCAGACCTATCGGGTTGCTTTCATGTAGTTCTTTAAAATGTTGTGACAGATTGTGTGTTTCTAGACCGTGTTTGACGTTTCTGACATGTTCAGCTATTCTCGTTTTGAGGGGTCTTATGGTCCTTCCTACATACTGTAGTTTGCATGGGCATTCAGCTAGGTAAATCACCCCTTTACTGTGGCATGAGATATGTTCCTGTATATCGAAAACTTCTCCTGTTTTATTGGAAATAAAGTTAGTGACCCTTTTTGTGCTTACTCTCTGTGTTTTACAGTAGTTACAAGTGCCACAGTGAAAAAAACCTTTGTTGAGTTTTTGTCCTAACATGGTAGTCTGTGTTTTTTCTATTTTTCTAAGATGACTGTGTGACAATCTTGATTTCAGATCTGGTGCTCTCTTGTAGATGACTTTAGGTCTTGCTGGGAGTTTGTCTGCTAAAATGTCGTCCTCTAGTAGAATATGCCAGTGTTTATATAGGATTTTTTCTAGCTGCCTGTTGTTTGTATTGTATTGTGTGATAAATGCTGTTTTGAAAACTTCATTTGCTGTCTCCTTGTTTTTGTAGGTTAGGAGGGTATCTCTATCAGTTTCTTTTGCTTTTTCTAAATCTTTCTCTAGACTTTCTTTTTTGTATCCTTTTTCTATAAAATGATGTTTCATCTCTTCTGCTTGAATTTTGAAGTCCTCTAAATTTGTGCAGTTTTTTCTAATCCGTTTGAATTGTCCTAATGGTATGCTCTTTAACCAATTTGGGTGATGTGCACTGCTGTTTAGAATGTAGCTGTTCACATCCACACTTTTCTGAAAGGTTTTTGTATGAATCATGGAGTTTTCTATGAAGATTGTTATGTCTAAAAAGTTCGCTGCTGATTTACTGTGTTCTGTAGTGAAAATTAAATTGCTGTTGTTCGAATTGATGTATGTGAGAAATTCTAGTAGTCTTTCTTCTGTACCCTGCCAGATGAAAATCACGTCATCTATATATCTTCGCCATAGGACCAGGTTTGCTCCAAAACCATGCTCGCACCAAATGTTATTGTCCTCCCAGTGACTCATGAATAAATTTGCATAGCTCGGAGCAAACCTGGTCCCCATAGCTGTTCCCTTGGTCTGTCTGTAGTATGTGTCGTTAAACCAAAAGTAATTGTGTTCTAGAATGAATCTTATGCATTCTATGATGAATGTTGTTTGTCTTGAATCTAAATTCTCGTCTATGGATAGGAAATGTTTTGTTGCTGATAATCCCTGTTCTTGGTTGATTACTGTATATAGTGAGGTGACGTCACTTGTACATATCCAGTAATCATCTGACCAGATGACATCTCTCAGTGTTCTTATTATGTCCGTAGTGTCCTTTATGTATGATTTTTGTGTTTTTACATATGTTTGTAAGTATGAGTCTATGTATTGTGATAAGTTCGATGTGAGAGAGCCTATTCCTGATATGATTGGTCGTCCCGGTGGGTTGTGCCTATCTTTATGTACTTTGGGCAAGTAATAGAAAACTGGAAGTATGGGGTTGTCATTGTGTATGAAGTCATGTTCTTTTTTGTTCAAAATTCCTACGTCTACACCTTCTTTTAAAAGTATGTCCAAGCTTTTTTTATATTTAATAGTCGGATCTTGTGTGAGTGTTTCATATGTTTCCTTGTCACTTAAGATTCTAAGTGATTCGCTGATGTATGCTTTCTTGTCCAACAATACGACCCCCCCCCCCCCTTTGTCTGCAGGTTTTATCACTAGTTGTTGGTTGTCACTGAGATCCTTTAGCGCATTTTTTTCTTTTTTGTTCAGATTAAGTGTCATTGGTTTTGTTTCCATTTTGTCTATGTCTCTTGTTACCAAATGTTCAAATGTATTGATTAATGAACCTCTCATGTGTTGTGGGTAGAATGTGGATTTCGGTTTTAGATCTGAGTGTTTGTATGTTCTATCTGCATCTTTTTGTTCATTGAGTGTAATTGGTCCTTTGCTGTAATATTTGGCAAGTGTAAGTTTTCTTGTGAATTTGTGTAAATCTAGGTACGTTTTGAATTTGTTTAGCTGTTTTGTCGGTGCAAATTTGAGGCCTTTGTTTAGTAGAGAAACATGTTCCTTTGTCAAAGTTACTGGGCTCAGGTTGAATATACCATTGTTTTCTATCTCTGGTTGTTGTTCCTTTTGTGTCTCCCTATTTCTTCCACCTCTGCATCCTCGTCTAGTTCTATTAGTTTTCGTTTGTTTGGTGTTGTTGTTTTTTGGTTGCAGGACCGGAGTCCTGCACTCTTTCCTAAAAAATGGTCTGCACATGTTTCTTGTGTTAATGGTTCGTTTACTACTGTTTCTTTCTCAGTGATAGAAATGTCCTCTAGATTAGCTGAGACCTGAAAACCTTTTTCAAGGGACAGTCTAGCTAATTGTTCGTAGTCGATTTCTTCTTCAATACTGTATGTTGAAAATTCTGTCTCTAAAGTGCTGTCCAGAATTGAATGATATTGTGTGTCTTCTCTGCTTCTGTTGGTGGCTGTATTTACAGTTAATCTAAAAAATTTTTTGAGTGTAATCTTGTCATGTATTGTTGATACGTGAGATTTAATCTTTTGTATACAGGTGTGGTGTGTGACTGTTTTTTTGTTCTGTATAGGTCTGTCTTTCTAGGTGTTTTCAGTAGTGTGGATGTGTGCTTTTGTTTGGCTGTGGATTTTTTGTCTGGCTTCTTTTTGCCTATTTTGTCTCTTAGAATTTTCGATTCCTTGGTGGCTATTATGTCCTCCTCTGTTCGTCTTAGTCTGTTTTTGGATATCTTTTCTAGTTCTTGAAATTCTTTGTCTTCCTTGTGTTCTTCTAGAGCTAATTGTATGGAATCTATTTCTGTCTCTAGTTCTTTTAGTTCATTTTCGTGTGTATTAACAATTAACTGGATCAATTGCATGGAGCAATCTTGTAATATATTGTCCCATTTTTGTATGAACTGTGGATTGTCTTTATTGTGTGTTGGAATTTTTTTGATTCTAAGACCCTTTGGTATCAGTTTCTGTGATAAGTACCAATTAAGTGTTTTATTGTCCCACCATAATTTAGATTCTTTGGTGGCTAATCTTTCTAATTTAAGAAATAGGTCACAGAATTTGTTTACACTCTCGTGCGTAGCAGTGGTATGGTTTATGTTGTGAAAGATTTTGTCTGCCCTATTGGCTCTATCTTTTCTTAGATCAAGTATACCCATATAAGGAGCTGCTGATACTGGGTTTGTAAAACTGTTTCTTGTGAGTGTGACCAACGCTCCACTTATACGAATAATACGGGGGTGGCGGCAGTACGTGTGTGAGGCTAAACCCAAATACCTCCAATAAATAACGTATAGCAAGAATTTACACAACTGTGCCTGCGTGCATATAGGATGTCAGAAATAAGTGGTTTAAGTGAAAAAAGATCACAGGATGATATTTTTTGAAAATAAAACTGACATTTATTCTTATAAATGGTGTTTGGGCAAATTTGCCTCTTTACAAGTATATAGATTTAATACGTTTGAGGTGGGGAATGGAAAATGAAGAAATAGAAAAATAATGAAAATAAAAAATGAAAATACAAAAAACAATATTGGGATACAAGCAAAAATATGAAAAAATATATATCAGGTCAGACTGTTCGTACTGCACCTGTGTATTATGAAAAAAGATTTGAAAAAGGGTTTGAAAAAATGAGATTCCAAATATGTGGTGTGAACAGAGTGTGGCGTCCCACCTCTTTTCCACCTTACTGTGGTTTGATAATGTTTTATACTGCAGACTGTGCGGATACTTCTGGATTATCAGGAATGTTCAAATTCCAGTTATAACACAGTGGTTTTATGATTACAGTTTCTGGTGGAGGCAAGTTCTTATTTGGAACGGATGTGTCGCTGCGGGGTACCCCAATGTGGGTAGTAGTGGGATAAGGTGATCAGGGGAAAGGTAATAGAAAAAGCCCCGGACTCCCCGCTAATCTGCTCTACTAAACAAAGGCCTCAAATTTGCACCGACAAAACAGCTAAACAAATTCGAAACGTACCTAGATTTACACAAATTCACAAGAAAACTTACACTTGCCAAATATTACAGCAAAGGACCAATTACACTCAATGAACAAAAAGATGCAGATAGAACATACAAACACTCAGATCTAAAACCGAAATCCACATTCTACCCACAACACATGAGAGGTTCATTAATCAATACATTTGAACATTTGGTAACAAGAGACATAGACAAAATGGAAACAAAACCAATGACACTTAATCTGAACAAAAAAGAAAAAAATGCGCTAAAGGATCTCAGTGACAACCAACAACTAGTGATAAAACCTGCAGACAAAGGGGGGGGGGGGGTCGTATTGTTGGACAAGAAAGCATACATCAGCGAATCACTTAGAATCTTAAGTGACAAGGAAACATATGAAACACTCACGCAAGATCCGACTATTAAATATAAAAAAAGCTTGGACATACTTTTAAAAGAAGGTGTAGACGTAGGGATTTTGAACAAAAAAGAACATGACTTCATACACAATGACAACCCCATACTTCCAGTTTTCTATTACTTGCCCAAAGTACATAAAGATAGGCACAACCCACCGGGACGACCAATCATATCAGGAATAGGCTCTCTCACATCGAACTTATCACAATACATAGACTCATACTTACAAACATATGTAAAAACACAAAAATCATACATAAAGGACACTACGGACATAATAAGAACACTGAGAGATGTCATCTGGTCAGATGATTACTGGATATGTACAAGTGACGTCACCTCACTATATACAGTAATCAACCAAGAACAGGGATTATCAGCAACAAAACATTTCCTATCCATAGACGAGAATTTAGATTCAAGACAAACAACATTCATCATAGAATGCATAAGATTCATTCTAGAACACAATTACTTTTGGTTTAACGACACATACTACAGACAGACCAAGGGAACAGCTATGGGGACCAGGTTTGCTCCGAGCTATGCAAATTTATTCATGAGTCACTGGGAGGACAATAACATTTGGTGCGAGCATGGTTTTGGAGCAAACCTGGTCCTATGGCGAAGATATATAGATGACGTGATTTTCATCTGGCAGGGTACAGAAGAAAGACTACTAGAATTTCTCACATACATCAATTCGAACAACAGCAATTTAATTTTCACTACAGAAGACAGTAAATCAGCAGCGAACTTTTTAAACATAACAATCTTCATAGAAAACTCCATGATTCATACAAAAACCTTTCAGAAAAGTGTGGATGTGAACAGCTACATTCTAAACAGCAGTGCACATCACCCAAATTGGTTAAAGAGCATACCATTAGGACAATTCAAACGGATTAGAAAAAACTGCACAAATTTAGAGGACTTCAAAATTCAAGCAGAAGAGATGAAACATAATTTTATAGAAAAAGGATACAAAAAAGAAAGTCTAGAGAAAGATTTAGAAAAAGCAAAAGAAACTGATAGAGATACCCTCCTAACCTACAAAAACAAGGAGACAGCAAATGAAGTTTTCAAAACAGCATTTATCACACAATACAATACAAACAACAGGCAGCTAGAAAAAATCCTATATAAACACTGGCATATTCTACTAGAAGACGACATTTTAGCAGACAAACTCCCAGCAAGACCTAAAGTCATCTACAAGAGAGCACCAGATCTGAAATCAAGATTGTCACACAGTCATCTTAGAAAAATAGAAAAAACACAGACTACCATGTTAGGACAAAAACTCAACAAAGGTTTTTTTCACTGTGGCACTTGTAACTACTGTAAAACACAGAGAGTAAGCACAAAAAGGGTCACTAATTTTATTTCCAATAAAACAGGAGAAGTTTTCGATATACAGGAACATATCTCATGCCACAGTAAAGGGGTGATTTACCTAGCTGAATGCCCATGCAAACTACAGTATGTAGGAAGGACCATAAGACCCCTCAAAACGAGAATAGCTGAACATGTCAGAAACGTCAAACACGGTCTAGAAACACACAATCTGTCACAACATTTTAAAGAACTACATGAAAGCAACCCGATAGGTCTGAAAATACTAGGAATTAAGTTAGTTCCACCAAACTGGAGAGGAGGAGATTTTTTGAAAAAAATAAACAAAGAAGAACTGAGGTGGATGTACACACTAAAAACACTGAGACCACAAGGCCTAAACTTAGACAATGAAGTGAGGTCAATCGTGATGAACTGATAAGCGTATAGAACCTGAACATCCCTCCAGCTTTTATACCAATGGCAAGCATACATTATATAAAAAGAAGATACTCCATGTTAAGGGAACCATTTCCTAGTGTACAATTAACCTACACTACGGGAACCATCTCCTAGTGTACAATTAACCTACACTAAGATCTGTAAATATTTTTATACAGTGCAGGAATAATTAACAATTTCAGCATAACTACCCATTTCCAGTAACCAGTTAGCAACCAAAATCACTACACAAGTATTTTATATAAGAACCAATAAAATCACATTTTTCATAACCAATTCCAAGCGATAACAGTTAGCCATACAAGAGTCAATTATGGCAGTAAGATGAGAAAATTTTAACCAGTTGAAAACAATATCTTCTACTCGCAGATTTATCTCTATTACAACACTATAACACACAGGTATTCTCTATTATTTTGTTTTGGTTTCTTTCATTATCATAATGCAATTAATATTATATACCAACACAAAACAAAAAACAGGTGACCTATTGTTATATTAAGACGTACAAAACGGTTATTATATATTTCTGAAACAAAAGAACAAAAAGAATAAGAGTTTTTTATTTATTATTTTTTATTTTTTTATCTCAATTCCATTATATCCTATCTATTTCATTCCTTTTTTCCCATCAAAACCGTAAACAATATAGGATCAGATAGGATGTTTTATTATTATTTTCTTTGGTATTACATACAGCCACAAAATATCAACCATTACTCAGATTTAATTCTGTCAATTTATGTTACAAATTCAAAGATACAATTGTATCCAACACATGCAGAGAAAATATGGACACTCCCATTAGGATGACATAACGAAGTATGGGCATAAAAAGCCCTCAAAAAAGATGGCGAACACGGACTCCCTGAGGAAGACCCAAACGGGTCGATACGCGTTGGAGAAGGAGCAGATCATCACATAACTACTATTATACAATACAGCAGCACCTAGAAGGAAATCTGGACGGAACAAACCACACATACAAGTGATCCTGTGAAGGAAAAACGGAGCCGCACGGCTGAGAAGGGACAGACCTACGAGTGGAACACCGATCAAACAGGCTGAAAGAAGACAGAAGAAAAGAGTGGAAGTATACGTCGGGATCAAGCGCAGGAGAAAAGGTAATCGACCCCGTAGGAGGGAAGGTTCACGACGGACAGTCCCCCTGTGGGTCCCGAAGTCAGTGATACCTTCCCCCCAGAGGCATGACCGCGTCCCTCCGGTACTGACGGTCGGCCGACGCCTGTGTGTGCGGGCGCCTCCGGCTGTGAAAAACGGAGCAGATTAGCGGGGAGTCCGGGGCTTTTTCTATTACCTTTCCCCTGATCACCTTATCCCACTACTACCCACATTGGGGTACCCCGCAGCGACACATCCGTTCCAAATAAGAACTTGCCTCCACCAGAAACTGTAATCATAAAACCACTGTGTTATAACTGGAATTTGAACATTCCTGATAATCCAGAAGTATCCGCACAGTCTGCAGTATAAAACATTATCAAACCACAGTAAGGTGGAAAAGAGGTGGGACGCCACACTCTGTTCACACTACATATTTGGAATCTCATTTTTTTAAACCCTTTTTCAAATCTTTTTTCATAATACACAGGTGCAGTACGAACAGTCTGACCTGATATATATTTTTTCATATTTTTGCTTGTATCCCAATATTGTTTTTTGTATTTTCATTTTTTATTTTCATTATTTTTCTATTTCTTCATTTTCCAATCCCCACCTCAAACGTATTAAATCTATATACTTGTAAAGAGGCAAATTTGCCCAAACACCATTTATAAGAATAAATGTCAGTTTTATTTTCAAAAAATATCATCCTGTGATCTTTTTTCACTTAAACCACTTGTTTCTGACATCCTATATGCACGCAGGCGCAGTTGTGTAAATTCTTGCTATATGCAATTGATTACGACTATACTAGTAGTTGTATGTAGTGTCTTCACCTCAGGGTAGTTAGAGTAGTAATCAGTCACGACAATGTACGTTTTCCCATTACAATCAAACAAATCTGCGCCAACTTTCTAGTACGGTCTCTCTGGCACTGCGTGAGGACTCAGTGGCTCGACTTGTTGTTTCGGTCTATACGTAAGACATAATACACATGTAGCTGTAGTCTGTGTAATGTCTTGGTTCATTCTTGGCCAATACATAACTTCACGCGCTCTCTGCTTACATTTTTCTTCTCCTAAGTGGCCTTCATGTATCTTGCACAGAATAGTTTTTCTTAGTCGTGCAGGTATGACAAACCTATTGCCTTTGTATATAATACCATCGGCAACTGTAAGGTCACTGCGGTACATCCAATAATCATGGATAGACAGCGGGCACGCATGTTTTTCTGCTGGCCAACCTTTCAGAATTATATCTTTCAACACTTTCATTGTGTCATCTGTCTCAGTTTCTTTCCTAATCTGTTCTTGTCTTGCAAGAGACACTGGTAGAGAAGCTATGATCAAATTAACATAGGCTTCTATCTCTTCATCCATCAGACTTTTAGAACCTTCACTTTTGCCCACAGCACGAGAAAGTGTATCAGCAATGTACATGTATTTGCCGGGACAGTACAGCAAGTGTACATCATATTTCTGCAGTCTGATAAGCATTCATTGAATTCTCATGGGACAGTCATGTAATGATTTAATCATGATAGCTTCCAATGGCTTGTGGTCAGTTTCCACTATAAATGTTTGACCATACACAAACTGATGAAATCGCTCACATGCATATGTGATCGCTAGAAGTTCTTTTTCTATCTGAGCATACCTTGTTTCAGCACTTGTCAGTGCTCTTGATGCATAGATTACTGGTTGCCATGTATCCTCATGTTCTTGTAACAGCACTGAGCCTAGGCCAAATTGCGAAGCATCTGCTGAAATTCTTATTCTTTTCGCAGGATCAAAGAATTTTAGCACTGGTTGCTCTGTAATGATCTGTTTCAAGTTTTGCCAACTTTCTTCTTGTTCATGTGACCTCATCCACTCGTTATCTTTGTCCAACAACCATCTAAGAGAGGCTGTTCATTCAGAGAGTTGAGAAATAAACTTTCCTAAGTAAGTAATCATTCCTAGGAATCTTCTGATGTCGTCTTTGTTGTTAGGACGTTCCATGTTCACTATGGCTGATATTTTCCTTGGGTCTGGTTTTACATCTTGATCCGAGACAACGTCGCCCATAAAGGTAAGTGTATTCACGCCAAATTCACATTTGTCCTTGTTTAGCATTAGATTCACTTTCTTGACAAGTTCCATTACTTGTCTCAATCTAGAATTATGTTCTTCCTTTGTAGATCCCCAGACAATAATGTCATCCATCATTGTTTCAACACCTGGAATATGTTCAAAAATCATGTGTATCTTTTTGTGATATACTTCTGGAGCAGACAATATTCCATATGGTAATCGAAGAAATCTGTATCGACCTTCTGGTGTATTAAATGTACAAAGCTTTGAGCTGGCCTCATCTAGTTTCATTTGCCAGAATCCTGAAGATGCGTCCAATTCACTGAACCATTTTGCTCCCGCAAATTGCGACATGATTTCATCTCTGGTTGGTAGTTTGAAATGTTCTCGTTTAATAGCTTTGTTTAAATCTCTTGGGTCTAGACATATTCTGAGTTGTCCATTTTTCTTTTCAACAATTACTAAGGAGCTTACCCATTCAGTAGGCTAATCAACTTTCTGTATCACACCCAAGGCTTCCATGCGATTTAATTCTTGTTTCAGTTTTTCTCTCAGCGCAAACGGCACTTTTCTACAGGGGTGTATCACTGAAGAAACTTGCGTGTCTAAATTTATCTTATGCTCTCCAGGCAAACAACATAGACCTTCAAACAAGTCTCTGTATTCTGTAAACATTGAATTGCAGTCAGCTTCTACTTGTGATGTCACCATAAAAACTTTCTTTAGCAAGCTTAGTTTCTCACAGGAACTTAATCCTAGAATCGGTTGCACATTTTTATCCACAATCAGTAGAGATGTTTTAAACTGTTGTCCCTTATATTTCAGTGTCACTAAGCATGTACCTTTCACAGGAATTTCCTCCGCAGTGTACCCTGTAACTTTCACTTTGGCTGGATGAATTTTAGGTTTTACTCTGAAAGTCTTATAGTCTTGAAACAATATTAAATTCACGTGTGCGCCAGTATCAAGCTTAAAGGGAATGACAGTCACGTTTACAGTTAAAGGGACAATCCATTCTTTCTTATCTGCACTGCAAAGTTCAATGCAATCCACAAAGAATTCCTCTGTTTGTTTAATAGCATGCACATTGGTTGTTTCCCTTTTCATTTTACAGCATTTGGCAAAGTGATTAAGTCTACCACATTTCATGCAGGTTTTACCATAAGCGGGGCACATTTTAGGATTGTGAGCATTTGCACATCTACTACACATTTCCTTATTAGACTGTGGCTTAGACTGCTTCATTCTTGAGAATGGAGGTTTGCTTGGCTCTGTATTCTGCACTACATGGACAGCAGCATCAACTTCCTTGTGTATTGTTTTGGCTTGAAATCTAATTATTTCTGCAGATTTGCACATAGTCACTGCCTTTTCTAGTGTTAAGTCTTGCAGTCTCAGCAATCTCTCTCTGAGTGCATTATCAGGTATTCCACAGACAATACAATCTCTAATCAGTGAATCCTTAAAATCACCAAACTCACTGGTTTTACTGAGTGATTGCAGCTCTGTAACATACTGATCAAATCCATCTCCAGACTTCTGATCACATGTGAAAAACTTATATCTTTCATATGTCACATTTTTCCTTGGCACAAAATAATCCTCAAACTTTTGCATTATAGAAGATAGCACCATATTCTGCCCCTCATCAAACTGAAAACTATTATAAATGTCCAGCACATCCTCTCCTATCACATGGAGGAAAATGGATGCCTTAGTTTTGTCAGCCTCTGTATCAGCTCCACATGCAGCAAGATATATATTAAACCTTTGCTTAAATCTTTTCCAGTTTTCAGACAAGTTACCAGACATCAGCATGCCGGTTGGAGGAGCCAGTTTATCCATGGTTACTCATTGTTTGAAGAGAAGAGCACAAGGCAGGCTTTGCAGACACTGAGTATCACAGCCTTACAGACTTCTGCAAGATTCTTTCACACTCTGAGAGCACTAGCAGTCCAAGTTAAACCTCTTCTGACACCATGTTTTGTTCATATGTTTGTAAATCCAGTCATCAGGACACAGAGACATTCACTGATTCACTGATTCACTGATGTGCTGTTTATTCCATCACCAACTCCAGACACACTGCACTCTGGGCCACCCACTTCCCAGCATCCCCCTGGTCTTAGGGACCATCACTGAAGATTCAGGCTTACCCAGATTAGTAAGGGAGTGTCTACAAATATTAAGCATTCTAATACACTAACATCACAGGGCCTAATTCAAACCTGATCGCAGCAGCAAAATTTTTATCTGATGGGCAAAACCATGGGCCTAATTCAGATCTGATCGCTGGTCAGTGATGTTTGCTGTCCTGCGATCATATAGTCGCCGCCTACAGGGGGAGAGTTTTTTTGCTGTGCAAGTGTGTAGCAGAGCTGCACAAACTGATTTGTGCAGTCTCTGCACAGCCCAGGACTTACTCTTCCAGTGCAATGAGAGCAGGCTGAACGGGACTGGAGCTGACATCAGACACCCTCCCTGAAAACACTTGAGCCCGCCTGCGTTTTTCCGGACACTCCCTGCGGTGCATACGCATGCGCAGTTCGGATCTGATCACCCGCTGTGCGAAAACACAGAGCAGCGATCAGATCTGAATGACCCCCCATGTGCACTGCAGGACGGGCAGATATAACATGTGCAGAGAGAGTTACATTTGGGTGGGGTGTGTTCAAACTGAAATCTAGATTGCAGTGTAAAAATTAAGCAGCCAGTATTTACCCTGCACAGAAATAAAATAACCTACCTTAAGCTTCATTAGTTCCATAGTAGATCTGCCCCTGCAGAACATTTAGTGACACCTACAACTCTAAAAACCTGTCTTGCACAACTCAGACATAAGCCAGGTCGTCTACACGGGTCGCAAGTCCCAGGAAAACCTAATTGATTGGAGGGGAGCAGACCTGGAACTGTCAACCCAGGTTGGTACCTTTCAGACATATGCCCAACCTTGGTCATTTTGCTGCGACCCAGAGAATTCCCGGGTTTCTCGATATGTCTGAAAGGGGTACAAGAGAAGGGGGTTACATTCCTTCAGTTCACCATTGCTTTGTATGTGCCAATTTTTTTTAATGCACACTAGATGTATTATAGTTCCCAGAAATCAGATGTACTGTATGGCTGGTGCTATCCATCAATCGGAGTGCTGTAAAGAATCCTAAAGTGATTGATAAGCCAATGTTTCAGATGGATCAAAGCAGCAGTAGAGGTAGAGAAGTAAATTATTGGGGTCTACATTGTGCCATCACCACATATCTTTTTTCTATATTGAGTCCAGGGCAGTAGAGTGTCTGTCTGGGCCCAAAGACTTTTGGGCCCAGGCCTAATTTTAGGAGGTGTGGCATCAGTTTCCTGAGATGTGCGAAGTGCGTTGGAACTTCCAAACTTTTATTTTTTCCATCTTCCCAGGATTCATCTCTCACTTATCCAATGGCACTTTTTTTTTATTAAGCATCATATATGATAGACTAACATTACTTGAAAGAAACACGCACAAAAGTATGTTAATGTGTTACTTAGATTAAAAACATTCTGTGTTTCTTGAAATCATCGAGTTCTAGTTTCAACAATTTGTGCTCTTCTAAACTACCATCTGCACTGGAAATAAATACCAGATCACTTTACAAATAATTACCTATAAAACCTGACTTTGAATAGACGTTTGATTACTTTTGTATATTGGTGCTCGGATGTCAGTGTTTTAGTGATCGGAAAATTGCTTCTGTGTATTTACCAGAATCTGTAATTACAAGAACTATGTGTTCATCCATATACTTACCTTTCAGAAAATGAAGAATATTCTTAGCTATGATGAGTGCACGCCACAAAGGTTTGTACACTTTGGGGTTGAGTTGGATACCTTTAGTTTTATTATTTGCAAGAGACGAATGCAGCAGAATTTGCAGGACCTTCCTCAGTTCCACTTACAGTATGTGGTCTTTATTAATTTAGCATTAGCTTGATCACTGGAAATATACTACCAGCAGGAGAATGCATAGTGAGCTAAAGAGTGGTGGAGGATGAGACTTTGTGGGTACACACTAGCTTATGTGCATGCAAAACTCCAATAAGTCACTTTTTGGGTCAGGATTTACTAAGGGTATTCCTGATGAAACTGAATGACTAGGTCTGGGTGACAGCACATAGTTATTTCTTCTTCAGTCTCTATGACTACTGTATGGCAAAACAATCATTCTGGCGCCATTATCCAGGCAGGGCTGTAATGCTACTTAAAACGGCTTGCTATACCAGCATGTATGAAGGGGATGTAGCCAGGATCCCGACGTTCACAATCCCGATGAGTGACGATTGTGAGTATTAGGGTTAGTTTTAGGGTTAGGCACTAGTGGTAGGGTTACAGTTATGCTGCGGGATGGAAAGGCTAGGGTTAGGCTGCAGAAGGGGATGACGGTTAGAGTTAGGCTGCAGAAGGTGTGGGTAAGGATTAGGGTTAGGCACTAGGGGGAGGATTAGAGTTAGGCTGCAGGAGGGAAAGGCTAGGGTTAGACTGCGGAAGGGGACAGATAGGGTTAGGATGCTTAAGGGGATGGCTAGGGTAAGCCTGTGGGAGAGATTGGTTTGGATTAGGGTTAGGGTCAGGCACTGGGGGGGGGGGGGGGTAGAGTTAGGCTGCGGGAGGGGATGGTTAGGGTTAATCTGTGGAAGAGGACAGTTTGGGTTAGGCTGCTGAAGGGGATGTCTAGGGTTAGCCTGTAGGAGGGATAGGTTTGGATTAGTGTTAGGGTTAGGCACTAGGGTGAGGGTTAGAGTTAGGCTGCGGGAGGGGATGGTTAGGGTTAGTCTGTGGAAGAGGAGAGTTTGGGTTAGGCTTCGGGAGGGGATGGTTAGGGTTAGCCTGTGGAAGAGGATGGTTAGGGTTAGGCTGCTGAAGGGGATGGTTAGGGTTAGGCTGGAGGAGGGGTGGGTTAGGATTAGGGTTAGAATACTTACCAAAATCCATTGGGATTCTGCTGCCGTGATTGTGACCGTTGTGATCCAGACCAGAGAGATATTGAACCCAACCTTCATAAAGTTATAATGTCTGCAAGGTTAAAATGCTTTAAGTAGCATTACAACTGTGTCAGAATAATGGCGCTGGTATTCTCTCTTCAACATGGTCACCAGCGCCGTAACTAGGTGTGTGCTAGTGGTGCCTTGCACACAGCGCAGATGCGCTGGAGGTGCAGGACCACTAGCAACACCCACCTGGCCGCTCCGCCGCCACACTGAGGTGTCCTGGTCGCGTCTCCCTGCCTGTCACCGGCCGGCCCCCAGCTGCATTGCCCGGCTACCGCTCACATAGGTAGCTGGGCAGCGCTACAGCTCCCGCTCCGCTCCCCCCGTGTGCTGGGAAAGATGACATCTCTCCCAGCCTGCCCCCAGTCCATTCACAATGCCCTGCGCTGCCAAGAGCGCAGCGTAGGAAGACGGAAGAGGTGTGGAGAGGAGAGGCGCATCTATCATGCCGGCTCGTCACAGGTGGTGAGTATGACACTCTCTCTCTCTCTCTATCTCTCTCTCTTCTTCCTTTCCTTCCCCACCCATAATGTGTAAAAAGGGGGACTGCCTGCAGTAATCTGTAAAAAAGGGGGACTGCCTTCAGTAATGCGTAAAAAAGGGGGCCTGCTTGTCGTAATGCGTAAAAAAGGGGGACTGCCTGCCGTAATGCGTAAAAAAGGGGGACTGCCTTCCGTAATGCATAAAAAAGGGGTAATGCCTGCTGTAAAGCGTAAAAAAGAGGACTGCTTTCCATAATGTGTAAAATAGGGGGACTGCCTGCCGTAATGCGTAAAAAAGGGGGACTGCCTGCTGTTATGCATGAAAAAGAGGGACTGCCTGTCGTAAAGCGTAAAAAAGGGTGAATGCCTGCTGTAATGTGTAAAAAAAAGGGGACTGCCTGCCGTAATGTGTAAAAAGGGGGGACTGCCTGCCGTAATGTGTAAAAAGGGGGGACTGTCTGCCGTAATTGTAAAAAAAGGGGTACTGCCTGCCGTAATGTGTAAAAAATGGGGACTTCCTGCTGTAATGTGTAAAGAGGGGGACTGCCTGCCGTAATGTGTAAAAAAAGGGATCTCTGATAATGTGTAAAAAAGGAGGGCTCTGTAGCTGTATGCGTGAAATAGGGTGACTTTGTTGTCGTAATGTGTAAAAAGGGAACTGTGCTGCCGTAATGTGTAAAAAAGGGGGTCTCTGTTGCTGTAACGTGTAAAAAGAGGACTCTGCATTTTTTTCACTGGCCCTGCTCTGTATATGGGGGGGGGGGGGGGGCGCCGATGCTGTTTCTTGCACATAGCGCTAAAATGCCTAGTTGCGGCACTGATGGTCACTGTCAACATAGTATAGTAAGTTATGCCTTTGGAACTGCAGTGAAACCTTGCATACATTTCTTAATTCAGCTAAGATTCTTTGAGAAATTCATATTACGTCTTTGAACGCATTTAATAAATGATCCTTTTTTACGGTACCAGTGCTCTCCGCATATTCCTATTACAGTTTCATGATTGGTACCAGTCATATATTGCATAGAGCATAGATTAAAGCAATGTAATGAAAGTGCATAAATATTTTGGAATTGCTAAAGAATGACATTTTGCACATTTCATTTGGAAAAACTGCTTTGCTCTTATCAGTTCTCCGACGCCAAAATCCACACTAGAGCTGGCACTCGGAGACAAACTTTAATAAAAAATAAAAACAGAACCCACTAATATCGATGCATTCCAATGCGGCAAATTCAAAGCAGAAGAGAGCCGAGGAATCACAGAAAATAATACGCTGTAATGGAAAGTCTCAAGGATAACTGCAGTAATGCATGATTTTCATTAGACTCCAGCTAGGTGTACTGCGGAAAATGTGCTGTACCTCTTCTGTCTGAGGTTACCGTTTCCCATTGTTCTATAACATAAACATCAGTCTTGCTGAAATATCACATTCTCTGATCACTGATCTGTTTCCCAGGGTTTACTGTGAAATAACAAATTGTCAACAAAAGCAAAGGTGCCCGTCTAGCCAATAAATCAGCAAAATAATTTGCTTGAACACAACAAAAATAAGCAATGTGAATTGTTAGAATGAATACTTTCCTTTGCAAGAATTAGATTAACATGTGTATCTGTGCAGGTGAAGAATACTTAATTATTTTTGTGTCTCTTTAACAACATTAATCAAGGTAATGATGTATTTGTTGCAATGCATTGAGGTTTTCATTATATTAGAGGTGAACTAGGGAACAACAGCTGTACTGCTTGTCTTCGGAGAGAAACAAAAATGTATTTGATGTCAGTAGCTGCCATTTCTCTACATAATTAAGTGCAAACCTGCATATACTGTACATACAGTAGTTCATTGTTCCACTATATAAATGTTACTGTTTTGCACATTTATTTTACCAAACTTATTACGATAAATAAACAAATTCTTCTGTTAGGATGGATTTTGTCTGCAACCAGATGGATTTTGTGCCACAAAATGAATTCGGTGGATATCAAATATATTTTGTGCCACAAAATAAATATTAAACACCTTATTTAGAGTTGGCCGCAACTTGTTTGGGTTTTATTTATGTTTTCCTAGCGAGCTGAACTACAACAAGGGGGGTGGGGGTTATACTGTAGGTGGCAAGTAGACGGGGTCAAAGTATAGTGAGGCCGTGTTGGGGGCGTCTTGTCACGAATTGCAGCTGAGATGGCTGGCCAAAAGTTACACATGCTCCTGTTTGCAGGAACGTGACTTCCATGTACTCAAACCCTGCTGTAAGTTGCCAGCTGATGGTGGTGGTGGTGGTGGTGGTGGCGGCGGCCATAGGTTGTGTCTGCTTTCTAAAATGCATCTAAGTCACACCCATTATTGCAAATAAAGTTAAAGTGCTGCAATTGTGATTTAAAAGCGAGATTACCTTTTACTGAATTCATGTTTTACAAAACTAAAATCTGTTTACTACTGAGTTTGGAAAGAGGAAGGTTGTCCATTAAAGAAAGGAAAAAATGTATTTGCACTTCACATGCGTCATCCAACTTGGCCGCTCACTCTCCATCTATGTACTGTGGGACTAATTCATATTTGTACGCAAACACAATGGTTTGCATACAAAATATGAAGTTAGGGGGGACAGGCCACGGTCAACTGTAGCTTGATTGACATGCTGCAGTACTTGGGGGACAGATGGCACATCCCGAACCGTTCTTCAAAGTGGGGGCATCAACCCCGTTTTGAAGGTGTGACATTACCAGGGTCTGCACCGATGGATGAGACTTCCTGGACCTGGGTGTCTGGATCTGATGGCCTGTCTGCATAAGCTTCAGTTTCCGCAGGCTGGCCGGCCGGTGCCTAAATCCATTGGGAATCACGACCTATGGTCGCGATGGTGATCCAACTGAGATCAAACAGGAGGTGTCTATCTCCTACAGAAACCTCCTGCTGCATTCAACTTTTAATGACACGGAATTGTACAGCTGCTTCCTTGCGGCTGTGCAATTCATACCAATGTGAATCAGGCCCTGTATACCTATGCATTGTGTGTTGGCAGAGGGTTCTGGGCTATCTGGTGCAGTGACGTCAGTCCATACACTTAGTGACTTAAACAGTAATGCAGATTTATTTAGTGACACAGGTGGCACAGATGTAACACTGATAGTGGTAATCAGGAGCCCATATATCACACAGGGTAACAGCATTAGGTAATAGTACTTATCAGGAGATATCTGTGGTGGTGAAGCATGGAGGACTGCACAGCCGTGCAGTCTGACTCCCACTGTAGAGAAGATGATGCATGCACTGGAACACTGTGAGTCTCTGTAGCTGAGATCTGCTCCCAGTCTCAGCTCTGCACACTTGTACACCAGGACTCAGTCTCACTTTGTGTCACACTCTTCCTGAGATGGAGGAACAGGAACTACTTAATATAACTCCGCCTCCGAGTGACTCCTGGCACTAGAGGTCTAACACTAGGGGATGAACCCATAGACTGATACACAGAAGGAGACAGGTACAGAGTGCACCATATCTTAACATTGTGTACTGCCATTTCTCTAACGTCCTAGTGGATGCTGGGAACTCCGTAAGGACCATGGGGAATAGCGGGCTCCGAAGGAGGCTGGGCACTCTAGAAAGATCTTAGACTACCTGGTGTGCACTGGCTCCTCCCACTATGACCCTCCTCCAAGCCTCCAGTTAGATTTCGTGCCCGGCCGAGGTTGGATGCACACTAGGGGCTCTCCTGAGCTCTTAGAAAGTTATAGTCTTAGAATTTGTTATTTTCAGTGAGACCTGCTGGCAACAGGCTCACTGCAGCGAGGGACTAAGGGGAGAAGAAGCGAACTCGCCTGCTTGCAGCCGGATTGGGCTTCTTAGGCTACTGGACACCATTAGCTCCAGAGGGATCGACCGCAGGCCCAGCCTTGATGTTCGGTCCCGGAGCCGCGCCGCCGTCCCCCTTACAGAGCCAGAAGCAAGAAGATGGTCCGGAAAATCGGCGGCATGAAGACATCCTGTCTTCACCAAGGTAGCGCACAGCACTGCAGCTGTGCGCCATTGCTCCTCATACACACTTCACACTCCGGTCACTGAGGGTGCAGGGCGCTGGGGGGGGCGCCCTGAGGCAGCAATAAAAACACCTTGGCTGGCTAAAATACCTCAATATATAGCCCCTGGGGCTATATATGAGGTAAATACCCCTGCCAGAATCCCATAAAAAGCGGGAGAATAGGCCGCGAAAAAGGGGCGGAGCCTATCTCCTCAGCACACTGGCGCCATTTTTCCCTCACAGCTCGGCTGGAAGGAAGCTCCCTGGCTCTTCCCTGCAATTCTACAGTACAGTAAGAGGGAAAAGAGAGGGGGGGCATTAAAATTGGCACTGTATACAGTATATTATATAAAAAGCAGCTATTAGGGACATAACTCAGTTAGTCCCTGTATATATATAGCGCTCTGGTGTGTGCTGGCATACTCTTACTCTGTCCCCCCAAAGGGCTTTTGTGGGTCCTGTCCTCTATTTGAGCATTCCCTGTGTGTGTGGAGTGTGTCGGTACGGCTGTGTCGACATGTTTGAGGAGGATAATGATGTGGAGGGGGAGCAGATGCCTTTAGCAGGGATGTCACCCCCTGGGGGTCAGACACCTGAGTGGATGGTATTATGGCAGGAAATGAGTGCACGTATAGACTCCTTACATAAAAAATTTGACGACATGCCGACTGTGGGACAGCCGAGTCTTCAGCTCGTGCCTGTCCAGGTGTCTCAAAAGTCATCAGGGGCTCTGAAACGCCCGTTATCTCAGGTGGCACAAGTAGATGTCGACACGGATACTGACACCAGTGTCGACGACGATGAGTCAAATTTAATGCCCGTTAAGGCCATTCACTGCATGATTGAGGCAATGAAAGAGGTGTTAAATATTTCTGATTTACATCCAGGTACCACAAAAAAGGGTATTATGTTTGGGGAGAAAAAACTACCTGTAGTTTTTCCCCCGTCAGATGAATTAAATGAAGTGTGTGAAGAAGCGTGGGCTTCCCCTGATAAGAAATTGGTAATTCCTAAGAAGCTACTAATGGCGTTCCCTTTCCCGCCAGAGGATAGGTTACGTTGGGAAACACCCCCGAGGGTGAATAAAGCGTTTACACGTTTGTCTAAAAAGGTGGCACTACCGTCCCAGGATACGGCCGCCCTTAAGGAACCTGCTGATAGAAAGCAGGAGGCGATCCTGAAGTCTGTATATACACACTCAGGCATTATACTCAGACCAGCTATTGCGTCAGCATGGATGTGCAGTGCTGCCGCTGCGTGGTCAGATAAACTGTCAGAAAATATTGACACGTTAGACAGAGACACGATCCTGCTAACAATTGACCATATAAAAGACTCAGTCTTATACATGAGAGATACACAGAGGGAAATCTGCCGGCTGGCATCTAAAATAAGTGCATTATCTATCTCTGCTAGGAGATGCTTATGGACTCGCCAGTGGACTGGAGATGCAGATTCCAAAAGGCACATGGAAGTCTTGCATTATAAGGGGGAGGAATTATTTGGGGATGGTCTCTCCGACCTAGTTTCCACAGCAACGTCTGGGAAGTCAGCATTTTTACCCCATGTCCCCTCACAGCCTAAGAAGGCGCCATTTTATCAGGTTCAGTCCTTTCGGTCCCAGAAAAACTAGCGGGGAAAAGGAGGGTCTTTTCTGTCAAGAGGCAGAGGCAGGGGAAAAAGGCTGCAGCAAACAGCAGGTTCCCAGGAACAAAAGTCCTCCCCCGCTTCTTCTTCCAAGTCCGCCGCATGACGGTGGGGCTTCACAGGCGGAGCCAGGTACGGTGGGGGCCCGCCTCAGGAATTTCAGCGATCAGTGGGCCCGCTCACAGGTGGATCCCTGGATCCTCCAAATAGTATCTCAGGGATACAGGCTGGAATTCGAGGCGACTCCACCCCGCCGTTTCCTAAAATCCGCCTTGCCGATTGCTCCCTCAGACAGGGAGGCTGTGCTAGCAGCGATTCACAAGCTGTATTCCCAGCAGGTGATAATCAAGGTACCCCTACTTCAACAAGGCCGGGGTTACTATTCCACACTATTTGTGGTGCCGAAACCGGACGGTTCGGTGAGACCCATTTTAAATTTGAAATCCTTGAACACATACATAAAAAAATTCAAGTTCAAGATGGAATCGCTCAGGGCGGTTATTGCAAGCCTGGACGAGGGGGATTACATGGTATCCCTGGACATCAAGGATGCTTACCTGCATGTCCCCATTTACAATTCTCACCAGGAGTACCTCAGATTTGTGGTACAGGACTGCCATTACCAATTCCAGACGCTGCCGTTTGGACTCTCCACGGCACCGAGGGTATTTACCAAGGTTATGGCGGAAATGATGATACTCCTTCGAAAAAAGGGAGTTTTAATTATCCCATACTTGGACGATCTCCTAATAAAGGCACGATCCAAGGAACAGTTGTTAGTGGGAGTAGCACTATCTCAGGAAGTGCTGAGCCAGCACGGCTGGATTCTGAATATCCCAAAGTCACAGCTGGTCCCCACGACACGTCTAATGTTCCTGGGAATGATTCTGGACACGGCCCAGAAAAAAGTGTTTCTCCCGGAGGAGAAAGCCAGGGAGTTGTCTTCTCTAGTCAGAGACCTCCTAAAACCAAAACAGGTATCGGTGCATCACTGCACGCGGGTCCTGGGAAAGATGGTAGCTTCTTACGAAGCAATTCCATTCGGCAGGTTCCATGCCAGGATTTTTCAGTGGGACCTGTTGGACAAGTGGTCCGGATCGCATCTTCAGATGCATCGTTTAATAACCCTGTCTCCACGAACCAGGGTGTCTCTTCTGTGGTGGCTGCACAGTGCTCATCTTCTGGAGGGCCGCAGATTCGGCATACAGGACTGGGTCCTGGTGACCACGGATGCCAGCCTACGAGGCTGGGGGGCAGTCACAAAGGGAAGAAATTTCCAAGGACTATGGTCAAGTCAGGAGACTGCCCTTCACATAAATATTCTGGAACTAAGGGCCATTTACAATGCCCTAAGTCAAGCAAAATCCCTGCTCCTACACCAGCCGGTGCTGATCCAGTCAGACAACATCACGGCAGTCGCCCATGTGAATCGACAGGGCGGCACAAGAAGCAGGACGGCGATGGCAGAAGCCACAAAAATTCTCCGATGGGCGGAGAATCATGTACTAGCACTGTCAGCAGTGTTCATCCTGGGAGTGGACAACTGGGAAGCAGACTTTCTCAGCAGGCACGACCTCCACCCGGGAGAGTGGGGACTTCATCCAGAAGTCTTCCAAATGATTGTAAATCAATGGCGTCGTCCACAGGTGGACATGATGGCGTCCCGCCTAAACAAAAAACTAGAGAAGTATTGCGCCAGGTCAAGAGACCCTCAGGCGATAGCTGTGGACGCTCTAGTGACACCGTGGGTGTACCGGTCAGTTTATGTGTTCCCTCCTCTACCTCTCATACCAAAGGTATTGAGAATAATAAGAAAGCGAGGAGTAAACACAATTCTCGTGGTTCCGGATTGGCCGAGAAGAGCGTGGTACCCGGAACTTCAAGAGATGATCTCAGAGGACCCGTGGTCTCTGCCGCTCAGACAGGACCTGCTGCAGCAGGGCCCCTGTCTGTTCCAAGACTTACCGCGGCTGCGTTTGACGGCATGGCGGTTGAACGCCGGATCCTGAAGGAAAAGGGCATTCCGGAGGAAGTCATTCCTACGCTTATTAAAGCCAGGAAAGATGTTACGGCAAAGCATTATCACCGCATATGGCGGAAATATGTTGCATGGTGCGAGGCCAAAAAGGCCCCAACAGAGGAATTTCAACTAGGTCGATTTCTGCATTTCCTGCAAGCAGGAGTGAATATGGGCCTAAAACTGGGCTCCATTAAGGTACAGATCTCGGCTCTGTCGATTTTCTTTCAAAAAGAACTAGCTTCAGTACCTGAAGTTCAGACATTTGTGAAAGGAGTGCTGCATATTCAGCCCCCATTTGTGCCTCCTGTGGCACCTTGGGATCTCAACGTGATGTTGAGTTTCTTAAAATCACATTGGTTTGAGCCACTAAAAACCGTGGATCTGAAATATCTCACGTGGAAAGTGGTCATGTTGTTGGCCTTGGCTTCAGCCAGGCGAGTGTCAGAGTTGGCGGCTTTATCATGTAAAAGCCCTTATCTGATTTTCCATATGGATAGGGCAGAATTGAGGACTCGTCCCCAGTTTCTCCCTAAGGTGGTGTCAGCGTTTCACCTGAACCAGCCTATTGTGGTGCCTGCGGCTACTAAGGATTTGGAGGACTCCAAGTTGCTAGACGTTGTCAGGGCCCTGAAAATATATGTTTCCAGGACGGCTGGAGTCAGAAAATCTGACTCGCTGTTTATCCTGTATGCACCCAACAAGCTGGGTGCTCCTGCTTCTAAGCAGACTATTGCTCGTTGGATTTGTAGTACAATTCAGCTTGCACATACTGTGGCAGGCCTGCCACAGCCAAAATCTGTCAATGCCCATTCCACAAGGAAGGTGGGCTCATCTTGGGCGGCTGCCCGAGGGGTCTCGGCTTTACAACTTTGCCGAGCAGCTACTTGGTCAGGGGCAAACACGTTTGCAAAATTCTACAAATTTGATACCCTGGCTGAGGAGGACCTGGAGTTCTCTCATTCGGTGCTGCAGAGTCATCCGCACTCTCCCGCCCGTTAGGGAGCTTTGGTATAATCCCCATGGTCCTTACGGAGTTCCCAGCATCCACTAGGACGTTAGAGAAAATAAGAATTTACTCACCGGTAATTCTATTTCTTGTAGTCCGTAGTGGATGCTGGGCGCCCATCCCAAGTGCGGTTTATCTGCAATACTTGTACATAGTTATTGTTAACTAAATCGGGTTATTGTTGAGCCATCTGTTGAGAGGCTCTATTGTTTCATACTGTTAACTGTGTTTCATATCACGAGTTGTACGGTGTGATTGGTGTGGCTGGTATGAGTCTTACCCGGGATTCAAAATCCTTCCTTATTGTGTACGCTCGTCCGGGCACAGTACCTAACTGAGGCTTGGAGGAGGGTCATAGTGGGAGGAGCCAGTGCACACCAGGTAGTCTAAGATCTTTCTAGAGTGCCCAGCCTCCTTCGGAGCTCGCTATTCCCCATGGTCCTTACGGAGTTCCCAGCATCCACTACGGACTACGAGAAATAGAATTACCGGTGAGTAAATTCTTATTTTTTTCCATCTTATGTACTTACAATAAAGCTACAATACAGTAGGGTTGGGGTTACGTGGCCGGAGCACAGGATCCCGGTGATCAGCATACTGATTCCGGCCAAAAGAATGCCGGCAGGGGGGAGAACGCAACGAAGTGACTGCTCGCTGTGCTCGCCACAGGTTCTATTCCCACTGTATAGATGTTGTGAACACCCACGAGTGGAAATAGTCTTCGTGATCCCGGCAATGGTATGCTGACCACCGGGATCCCATGCGCCGGCCATGTAACCGCATCCCGTACAGTACACCTCCTGTCATATTCCTGGCACATTTGCTCCTGTCACTTGCATGCAGAGGGAGTCACATTTGCTACCTAAGTAGAGTTGGTCCATTTAGTGTATGTAGCAAATTCCTTCCTTTGTGGCAAAAGTTAATTTGAGTAGTTGTGGGATATCCCTGAAAACACAATTTTTTGGGGTGTACCTGCAAATACTTAGTACAGTATCACGCGAGTGTATGTACAGGGGATCTCAGCAGATATACTGTACCATATTGCTGGTTGCCAAGCTCAGGAATGATTTATTTGCATTCCAAAGCTTGGATCCAATAATCATTGTACCATTGACCACTGTAGCTGTAGGAATGGCTGATGCCCATGGTCTACCGTCCATGGTCAGTAGACCATGGACATAATTTTATATGAATGCCACAGTATTTAAAAAAACAAATAATGACAGCTAGATTTACAGGGAAGTTTGAGTTTTGACCAGGAAAAAGACAAATAAGACCAGGAAGTCTGCAATTTAAAAGTGGAAAGACTGAGAAGGATAGTTATGCAAAACCTATACACCAGTGTTTTTTAACCACTGTGCCATGGCACACTAGTGTGCACTGAGCAGTCTCTATGTAGTAGTAGAGCTAGGTACATTAGTGTTTTGCTGCTACTGAGGCCCTGGAACGATCAATACTGGTGGGTTTAGTGGATGCAGAGCCAATTCTAATTTTGGTCCCGGGCAGTGTTGGGCTTTTCTGGCTTTCTCAGATGTGGCTCAGGCATTACCTATGGAGAAGCTGCAACATGACATCCTAGGACACGCAACTGCACCATGCATCACCATTATATTTGAGTGTGCATTGGCAATATTTAGATCTTGTTCAGTGTGCCGCGAGTTGTAAAAGGTTGAAAATCTCTGATATACACAGATACACAATTCCGCTGCTCTGGGCTCGGGCTAATGTGGCATTTTCAACAGATCCTGCCTGGAATATAGAGCAGATGACAGAATTAGAAACTAGAACACATTCAACAGACAGCTCGGAGCGCTGTGCATAGCAGATGTGTGTGTGGAATTTTACTGCACCTTGTACTAGGAGCTGAGTGACGTAGGCCTTTTATATCCTGCCTGACATTAATCCCAAAGTCCTGCCAACATGGAATGTTTGACAAGGCATCATAAATGAATGAAATCTATGGCCAGAGTGACTAATGGGGTCAAGTCTCGTCTCCTCTTAGTTCCATTAACTAGGCTTTATGTACTGAGCAGCGGCGTTACCATGAAGCAGCCATTTTGTTCCAGAGTATATCTGAAAGTGAAATTGTAATTGGTTTAGAGATCCTATTGCTAAGTTATAAATTATTAATCACATGCAGTGATGGTGAAATAAACACATAAAAATCCACTTACAGTAACCTAGAGCATCCTGCACTCTCATCCTTTGCAGGATTAAAAGAACATAGCAAGAGTTCAAGTGGAGCGACTGCTTTGTTTTCAGCTATCAGCGTGTGATAGCGCCCAGCCTGATATGTAGTGAAAGCTCAGCAAAAAGATGTCTCTCCCCTGTGGTAAGAGGATATGGCGTATTTTCAGCATTTATCCACCCTGTGCAGACAGGGAAAGCTTCTCCAACTGATATATTAGCGGTATACCCTGGCCTGCTGCTACTTATTAGTGCACTGAAGTAAAATGACTTCTCTAGTCTGGAACAGCTGTCTGTTTATATATTACTAAATATGTTTTCTGGTGCGCAGCCTTGGATGTCGACCGCGGCCCTGTGCAGAGGAAAGGGAGTGAGGCTTTTTAGGCCAGCTAAAGCTTGGCAGCCGAGTTTTCTGAAACACAGCAATATATCAAATTAAAGGATGGGTTGTAGAGCTGTTTTCTTACACTACCATTAACTGTATTGACTATCCCAAGTTCAGCTTTTAATTAAATGGAAGGCAAACAGTGGAAATTGACTGGAAACATTGAATGTCTTTGGAAAAGGCAATGACTTGGCACTCATTTGCTGCCTCTCATGAGCAATGCTACAGCACAATAGGGTTAATTTTATATGCACTCACTTTGGGGCTGATGCAGAATCAGTAGCAAAATGGATGAGTCCTAAAAAAAATTGCATCCTAAAAAGAAGAGTTTTTTCCTCCAATGTGTTGAGCTGGAGACGCAATCCAGCCAGCGACAGTAGCATATGTGATGTACACAACGCAGACACTTACCATTTCTTTTGTGTGTAATAAATACATTTACTATTAGGCATAAATTAAACTGCTATAGGGTCTATGTACTAAGGGCCTAATCAGACCTGATCGCTGCTGTGCGTTTTCGCCGGCGGTTTTGGGACGCCGTTTTGGGGGTGCAGTCCGGGCAACGCAGGCGTGCCCGGATCATGCGGGGGGGGGGGGGGGGGGTGCAGCAGCTTTGTGATGTCACACGCAGCCGTTGTGACCCGAAGAGCGACAGGTAGCTCACTGCCAGCGTGAGGGAGCTACTCTTCAGGTACAAAAGTATCGCCACCATGCAATGCTTTTGTACCTGTGCGGCAGGGGAAGGGCTAGACATGCGGAGCAGACTAGCCCTGTGCTGGGCGTCCCCCCGCATGTCAGGGTGGCTGATCATAGCCGTGCAAAATTTTGCACGGCCACGATCATGTCTGAATTAGGCGCAAAAGGGCCTTCTTCAGCTTCAGTTGTAGCAAAACTGAAACTGCTATCTCTCGAATGCAGCACAAGGCAAGGCTACCCAGCATAATAATGGTGGCCAGCAATGCGATCGCAATACAGTTGCGATCGCATCACTGATTTTGGGCAGACCACCACCTGTGCAGCCTGGCTGCGAAGGCAGTCAGGACACCACCATTTTTCCCGTTGCACCGGCCGCATGGGACATATCACTGACACCCCGAAAGCGGTCCAAGCCCACCCCCATTTTAGCCGCATCGTCCCAGCAACGTTGCATCACCACCCCCGACCACCCCGCAAAACACTTTCCTGAGGTGCGGGTCCTGCACGCGTGCAATGCCACAGGAGCCCAGGAAGTGCGTATGCATCTTACATGCGTTCACTACTGAATAGGGTCCTAAGGACCAGATGTACAAAGCCTTGAAAAGTGATAAATTTCAAGGTGTTAAAGTACCAACCAACCAGATACGAACTCTAATTTTTCAAACCCAGCCTGTAACATGGCAGTTAGGAGCTGGTTGGCTGGTACTTTATCACTGTGCAATTTATCACTCTCCAAGGCTTGATAAATCTGGGCCAGAGTTACAGTGGGCAGAGATAATGCACCAACCAACCTGTTCCAAGCTGTCACATAGTGGCGCCAGGAGCACTGGAGAGCGGGTGCTAATTACCAGGGTCTGGGGTTGTTGGAGTAGCCTGGCGTCTGCCCGCGCTGGGCCTCTGTTAGCTGCTAAGTGGGCATGTACAAATGCAAATAAATTAGCATTAGCCACCAGTGATTAATTACATTCTTTTGTATTTTATCAATATGAGACATTGGAAAGAGTGCTCCTTTGCTTTTCCCAAGACAGTCCCAATTTTGCAATTTGAAATCTTATTTATTTTCCCAATTTAAAACTCACCTTCTTTATATGTATGGATTAGTGACATAATGTCAATAAAACCTTAGTATATACCCTGAAATGAAACAGAAGTCAGCTCGTATCAAATGAACACACTATATATTATTTATTAACAGTTTCATATATAGGGCAGCATATGCCTTTGCACTTTACAATTGGAACATCAGTAATAGAACAAAGGGGGTAATTCCAAGTTGTTCGCAGCAGGATTTTTGTTAGCAATTGGGCAAAACCATGTGCACTGCAGGGGAGGCAGATATAACATGTGCAGAGAGAGTTAGATTTGGGTGGGGTGTGTTCAATCTGCAATCTAATTTGCAGTGTAAAAATAAAGCAGCCAGTATTTACCCTGCACAGAAATAAAATAACCCACCCAAATCTAACTCTCTCTGCACATGTTATATCTGCCCCCCCTGCAGTGCACATGGTTTTGCCCAACTGCTAACAAAATTCCTGCTGCGATCAACTTGGAATTACCCCCATAGAGGCAAAAGGGCCCTGGTACACAAGCTTACTATCTATACCTATTGCACAATGGTTCTGCCAGATTGCAAGGTTCTTGGGCCGTATGATATAAGGGTCTATGTACTAAGCTTTGGATGGAGATAAAGTACCAGCCAATTGGCTTCTAACTGTCATTTTTCAAACCCAGCCTGTGGCATGGCAGTTAGGAGCCGATTGGCTGGTACTTTATCTCCGTTGACTTTATCTCCATCCAAGGCTTAGTAAATAGACCCCTAAGTTACATACAGTAGCTATGTTGGCATTTGTGTCAGGAGGGTGTGAAAGAGAATAAAGTTAAAATTTGTGAGGTTATGCATGGACTGTATAGCATACCTCCCAACTGTCCCAATTTTCACGGGACAGTCAAATTTTCTGGGGACTGTTCCACTGTCCCATCCGCGGGTCGCAGTGTCCTGCTTTGGGAGGGGCAGTTGGGAGGCTCCTGTCACGTGCACAGCGTCTATTCAGGGGGGACTGGGGGCATGCCAGCAGCTCACAGAGCGCTGGTTATGCCCCCTTCAGTGACGGCAAATGGGGGCGTGACTCGTGATCGCGGCAGTCCTGCGAGACCACACCCTTTCCAAATAAGCCACACCTCTTTGATCGCTGCAGTGTTGTGTGACCACGCCCCTTTACAAATAGGCCATGCCCCTTTTTCAGGAGTTCCTCTTCAAGATATGAACATTTTGGGAGGTATGGTATAGAAGGGATGTAATTTGGTAGGATAGCTTACTGTATGAAGGTTATGTGAGTGGTTCTGGAATTTGATAAGCTTGCCTGAAGAGGTGAGTTTGCAGGTAACGCTTGAAGGTTTGGAGACTAGATGAAAGTGTTTTTGTGCGTGGGAGGACATTCCACAGAGTGGGTTGAGGCCGAAAAAAGTCCAGCAATCGTGAATGGGAGTGAGTAATTAGTGTGGATAAGAGACATAGGGGGTAATTCAGACCTGATCGCTGCTGTGCGTTTTCGCACAGTGGGCGATCAGATCTGAACTGTGCATGCGTATGTACCTCAATGCACTGGCGCGTCGCACAAAAGCATCGGGCATCGGTGCCTAGCAACACGGTGGGGCGAACAAACAATCACTTGGGCGATCGCAAGGTGAATGACAGGAAGTGGCCGTTTGTGGGTGGCAACTGACCGTTTTACAGGGGAGTCCGGAAAAACGGAGGAGGGACCGGGCGTTTTCAGGGAGGGTGACCGACGACCGCTCCGGCCTCGATCAACAGCAAACAATCGCAGCGTGTGAGTAAGTCCTGGGCTGTGCAGAGACTGCACAAACTGATGTTTGTTCAGCTCTGCTACAAAAGCGATTGCACACCTGCACAGCACTTTACCCCTCCCCCTGTAGGCGGTGACTATCTGATCACAGGGCTGCAAAAAACGCACCCTAGCGATCAGGTCTGAATTACCCCCATAGATCTTGTGCAGAGTGGAGAGGTTGGGTAGGGCAATATTTTGAGATAAGCAAAGAGATGTATGATGGTGTAGTTTGGTTAATAGCCTTGTGTGTATGTAAGTCTTTTATATTGAATACAGTAATACCGGTGACCAATGGAGGGACTAACAGAGTGGGTCAGCAGACAATAAATGGTTGGCAACGAAGATCAGCCTTGCAGCTGTATTCAAAATGGGCTGTAGTGCTGTGAATCTATTTTTGGGAAGTCCTACAAGGAGACTATTGCAATAACCAGTAATGAATGCATGGATTAAAGTTTTTGCAGTGTACGATATGGTCGTATTTTGGATATGATTCTTAGATGTATGCAACATGATTTTGAGACAGAATGAATGTGGAAAACAAAGGACAGGTCATTCAAAGATGACACCTAGGAAGCGAGTTTATGGGGTAGAGTTGAATATTGAGTTCTCAACAGTGACAGAGATATTAGGTTGGTAACTACTATTGGTCGGTGGAAATATAATTAATTCTGTTTTGTAAATATTAAGTTTGAGGTGGCGAGATGACATCCAAGATGAAAGGGCTAGAAAGGCTTTCACCTGCATGGCCCAATACAGATGGTGACCAATCTGGGGAGCATAGGAAGATTTGAGTATAATTGGCATAAAGATGATACTGAAATCCGAATGAGCTGATTGGATTGCCAAGAGATGTGGTATAGATTGACAAAAGCAGAGGACCTAAGACTGAGTCTTGCAGTACTCCAACTGAGAGAGGTAGCGAAGTGGATTCAGAGAAACAAACACTGAAAGAGTGTTGTTAGTACAAAAACTCAAGTGACCAGGTTCTGGGATACAATGTGTTAAATATGGAGGCTGACACAGGACATTTCAAAAAGGATAAGGATTTATTTATCTAAATTACAACAATAAAAACATACAAGTACTCAGTTACAATGATAAGAATACTGTAAGTTAAATACTCAGCTGTTTTCTCAGATGTATAAGGGCTGTCCCAGAAAATGGTCATCGGTTATAAGTAGTTTCAAAGTAATTAGATTCAGTTGTCTTCAGGGTCCCGTCTTATAACTCCATCACAAGTTAAAATCTAAAGTAGGTTTGTAGAAACTGAATTCCGCTGAAGACAGAACCAGCTTTATTCTGAACTGATTTGCTATGTGTAAACCTCTAGGCTTTATAGCATGCCATTAGAAACACTCTAACATTGTCGTAAAATATATTACTTTTAGTGTCTGTGAAGCTGGGTGCAGTAGTCGTTCACATAAGATAATTTATCTTAAACCTGACAGATTCCCCTTTCACACACACATAGGAACATAATACCCCAAACATAGCTTACTAGACAGTTTTCATCTGAGATACTGATACATAGAAACATATTTATTATAATCAGCCAGTCCAAAAAGCTGTCTACAGTTCCCACTTAACATAGAAACATAGAATTTGACGGCAGATAAGAACCACTTGGCCCATCTAGTCTGCCCATTTTTTTATCCTTTAGGTAATCGCAACCCTTTTTGAACCTTAATCCTTTGTAAGGATATTCATATGCCTATCCCAAGCATGTTTAAATTGCTCTACAGTCTTAACCTCTACCACCTCTGATGGGAGGCTATTCCACTTATCCACTACCCTTTCTGTGAAATAATTTTTCCTTTAAAATAAATATATATATTTCACAGAAAGGGTAGTGGATAAGTGGAATAGCCTCCCATCAGAGGTGGTAGAGGCTAAGACTCAAGACTGTAGACACTTACTATGTCTTTTTACAGTGAGTCAAAGGTGATAGAGAGCTTGTTATTCAATATCTCAGTATAAGCAATAAAGTCATACATAAGCAAAATGGAGTCATACACATGGAGCCACGCTAATTGTGGCTTCATCTGTGACTGGGAGCACCCGGTGAGGTGGACTGCCGGGAATGAACGGGGCGGGCGTGCATCATAGAAACGCACGTGACCCATTTAAAGGTGGGGGTGAGCATCTCTGTGCGCTCGACGGCGTGCCAAGGTGCAGGCGTGCCTAGGCACGACACTCGCAATGACCATGGCTCCATCTGTACATGAAAAACATGGAGTCAAAAAGCAGTTAAAAATATCACCCCATACAAAGAGCGATTAGATAGGTAGGATGAGAACCAAGAAAGGGCTGTGTTCTGATGACCTAGGGATTGTAGTGTTTGTATGAGAAGAGAGTGGTCAACAGTGTAAAAAGCAGCAGAGAGATCTAGAAGAATAAGAAGTGAGTAATGACCTTTAGACTTACAGTGACCAGGTCATTCACGACTTTAGTCAGTGCTGTCTCTGTGACGTGTTGGGAACAAAGGGGGTCATTCCGAGTTGATCGTAGCTGTGCAAAATTTTGTACAGCTACGATAAACTTTCCTGACATGCGGGGAGATGCCCAGCACGGGGCTAGTCCGCCCCGCATGTCAGTCCGGCACCCCCTCGCAGAAGTGCAAAGGCATCGCACAGCGGCGATGCCTTTGCACTTCAGGAGTAACTCCCAGCCAGCGCAGCTTTAGCGAGCTGGCCGGAAGCTACTCCTCACTCCCTGGCCCGCAGCGGCTGCGTGTGATGTCACGCAGCCGCTGCGGCACGCCCCCCATTCGGTCTGGCCACGCCTGCGTTGTCCGGACCGCGCCTACGAAACGGTGGCCAAACGCCGCCGTTTCGCCCCCTCCCACCCATCGATCGCCTCTGCCTGTCAATCAGGCAGAGGCAATCACTGTCCTGACACGGCCGTCGGCCGTCCCGCAGGCGCCGGCGCATGCGCAGCAGGGACCCGTTCGCTCTGCTGCGTGAAAACGCAGCGAGCGAACGGGTCGGAATGGCCCCCAAAAGTTTGACTGGGGTGGGTTCTATAAGTTGTGTGAGTTAAGAAAGTGTGTGAGGCTAGTGTAGGTGAGTTTCTCAAGTAGCTTTGAGAGGCAAGGGACCTGAGAAATGGGATGATAGATTGAGAGAGTGTTTGGGTCAGAATTTTGTGTTTTTTTTAAAATGGGAGTAATCTCTGCATGCTTGAACAGTGATGGAAAGATACCAGAAGATAGAGAGAGATTGCAGTTTTTAGTTAAGGTTGGGATGAGAACAGGAGACAGATCTTACCTGATTTGTGAGGGCATTGGATCAAAGGGAGAGGTAGTAAAGTAGGTAGATGAGAAGAGTGTAGGTACTTCAACTTAATTTTGTGGGTTCAAATAAAGAGAAGGTGCCAGAGGGTTCAGGTGGAGAATTCAGCAGGTGTTTGGATGAGCATATATAATTTTATTTTGAATGTTATAAATCTTATCCTTGAAATATGAAGCAAGATCTTGTGCACTAGCTGCTGGGATTGGTGAGAGATAAGGAGTGATTTACATGTAAGAGTGGTAGATATTCTTATATGTGGGGAAGTCGCTAGTAGTATGAGATGTAAAAGCTTTTGTAGGTGTCTTGTTAATTTGGAGTGTCACAGTTGACATCTAAGCCTAAGTGGAGTATAATAGGTAGCTGGAGTCACTTCATCGAGGGTTATTTATAGAGACTTGTCCAGGTGTGATACAGCAGACTCAGGAGAGGTGAATGTAGAAATTGGTGAGAGCAGTTGTTCCAGAGAGGTGGATAGTTGTTGAAAATTAAAAGTGTTCATACAGTATTTCTGCAGGTTTGAGGAAGAACAGTAGACTTCAGTGACATTCAGTTTGAAGTAATGGAGGAGAGCATGTAGGTGATAAGGTTGAGATCTGAGAGAGGGAATTGAGTGTTAGTGAATTCATAAACTGAGCATAATCTGGTGAATACAAGATCAAACCAGTGGTCCTCCTGATGAGTAAATGAGTTAGTCCATTGGGAGAGGCAGAAAGAAGTTAGAGAGAATAATTTGGAGGCATTAGCAGATTGTGGACTGTCAAAAAGGATACTGAAATCACCCATAATGATAGTGGAGATCTCAGAGGATAAGAACTTAAGAGCCACGCAGAAAAATGTTCCAAAAATTGTTTGTCTTGCACAGGTAGGCGATAGATGGCAGTAACACAAAGAGAGAAAGGGGTAAAAATCCTGATAGACTGTACTTCAAATGATGTAAATGTGAGTGGTAGACCCTGTAGTAGAACTGTATATGTGAGAAATTGGGACAGTAATATTCTAACACCACCTCCTTTTCTGTTACCAGGCCTGGAGATGTGCAAGAAGTGAAGACCGCCATGTGAAAGTGCTGCAGGAAAGGCTGTGTCTGAATGTGTGAGCCATTTTATGTTATAGCCAGCAGGTTGAGAATTTTTGAGATGAAGGTGTCATTATTGGATGCTAATTTCTTGCAAACAGAGTGTGCATTCCATAAGACCCATTTTAGTGACTTGGAGGGTGATGGGAGAAATGTGATGTTTATGAGGCTAGCTGGATATATATTGCATTGTGAATCAGCTGAATGTGAGTGGGACATGTGGTTGGGGCCTAGAGTTGGTGATCTGTAACCAGCAAGTAGAAGCAGGAGAGAGAGCAGAGCAGAAAGAGAGATAAGTCAAAATTAGTTGTAGGAGGTAATAGGATAAGGATGTTATATTCAATGCAAATAGATAAGAAAAAAGCTAATGATTGTTAATAAGAGGACAGTGGTTTACAGATGCTGCAATGTGCACAGAGGGATGAGTTGCAGGGAGAGTTAAGGATGTAATAGCCTTAGAGAAGAGAGCATGGAGTGAGACTATATATATGCCACAATTTCTTCAGAAACTGACATCCTTAGGAACCCAAGTGCAAAAAAGTGCTGCCTGGCAGACAGTGTCAGGCTCGGGTATAAAGGGCCCACCAAGAGCCCAAGCCGAAAGGGTGTGGACAGCCACCCAAGAGAGTGTGTGCAGCCACCAAAGAGGGACTTGGCCAACCATTAGCACTCATCATCTGTGTCTACATCTATACTGCCTCATGGTTTCTCCACATCACTTGCTTGCTGTCTTTCTCTTCTGCACTATGAGTACCATCATTTCATGTAATGCAGACATTCTCATAGGGGTCAATCAGGTGCAGATAAAAGAGGTGGCAGTATACATATCGATCAATGTTTTTGCACTGCGCATGCATATGAGCCGCAGATCACATGTTCAGCAAGTGTGGTCGCAGCAAGATTTTAGTCGCAAAGTGAGTAACAGGAAGTGGTCATGCAAACGCAGGTATTTAATGGCTGTTCAGAAACCATTTTCTGGACGTGTATATAGTAGCAGCTGTGATTACACTTGTACTGAACAGGCCTTTTGCGTTCCAGGAGAGTTCAGCCTTAGAGTCTTCAGAGGCACTCAGGCTCTGCGTGGCGACCCAATATGTGACAATGTTAGCAATGTTTCTGAAATCATGCGTTGCCGTAAGATGTGATTGGTGTGGGCGTCCTTTTGCACGGGTTAGCTTCTGCCCATATTAATATATAATCGCAACTGCATACACCAAATTATTGCCACAGGAGTAGGAAGAACAACCGCACCTTAATGACCCTTATTGTGCTGAATTATACTGGAAGTATTACTCAACGTGTGAGGCACATGGGATTTTAGACATAACCGTTTTCACCCTTTCAAGAGACATCATTTATAAAGTAAGTGGTGGCAGTTTCTAAATATTGCCAACAAAAATCTATTTGAGCTGCCAGAGGTATTAGTATATACATATTAGTGAGAGGATATGTAGGGAATCACGTTTCACCATGCATACACAGTGTACTTCATATGTTTTTGTGGGAAGCAGTTAACACACAGGATCCCAGCGATCACAATCCCGATGCTGGAATACCGCACAGCGGTACAATGCCTGCAACGGAATACCGGCGAGGTAGGTGATTCTCCCTCTATGGGTGTCCACGACATCTGCAGTGTGCCGCAGCGTGGTGAGCGCAGTGAACCTGCAAGGGGCTTACTAGCGCTCACCCCGCTGCCGGTATACTGGTGGCCGGGATGCCGCTGTCGGTATACTGACGGCCGGCATCCCGGCCATCTGTAATTCATAACGTACCCGTTTTTACATATATGAAAATAAAAATGACTGATGTATATTTTCCCATCAATTTACCATGGCCTTCATTACTCCTTTTATTGAATAAAAACTCTTGAGAAACAGGTGCACATACTTCTGTATAAGCAATAGAACAACAATGCATCCAGGTATAAGTGGATTAAAGCCACTGCATCTCATCATATTCTGATTTCATTGATTGTGTTCACAATTCCTTTCATTGCCCTGGAATATGCATGATATATTTTAGTTCTAGTTGTATGTAGTCTGCATGATTATTCGCTAATGTATGAATATACAATTTTGTAGAGAGTCTGAACAGCTGTGTTCTGTTCTAGACTAGCTGGCTATACATTAACTATAGTATGTGCATTGTTACATTTCATCTCCTGGATCCTGCATAAATTACTTAGTGAAAACAGGAGGGGGCGCCCCAGGATCTACCAAAAAGCATTCAAAACTGGAAAATGAGTCGTCGTGGGTTTCACATAGTATGGCAGGCAGCAATACATTGTATGACCAGTGTCTCACAGACTGTATAGCTCAGATTATTACAGCAAACGATTCCATAACAACTGCTGGGATTTCACTATCTCCCTCTCTTGACCCCACTGATTTCCATCAAGACAGCTAAGCCGCTGATTGCATACTTGGTCTAATCCTAGCATGAGTATAAGGCCTGCAATCAGCAGTGCTCACAAATGAAGACTGAAGTGTCATTGCATTGGGCTCTTATTGTTACTCTACATTTCCTAAACCCAGAAGAGTAAATGCACATGGGAAAATGAAAGATGTTTTCCTTACTATGGAAGATATCCCGATAATAATAACGCTCTCACAGTTGTAATATTCAGCATAATCTGGTGTCCCTGAAAGGAAATGACAGTGCCGCAATGTCCCTGTGCATTCTGTTGTGTGCCACAAATAAAGTGATCGGATCTGAACTGTGCGCAGTTGCACTATTCGTCTAAATGAGTGGTTCTCAAGCATTTTCCAACCTGGTACTCCCTGGTGGTCCATTTGCATTATTTGTACTCCCAAATGACAAAAAATATGTAGCCCATGTTCTATCTGATGCAGGCATACAGGGAAAACTTTTATTTTGTTACCAGGGTCTTTCTGTGATGGATAGGGCATTGCTTTACTTATGTGTCTAATTATTACCTGAACGTCCCACCCCACAATTACAGAACATTTTTCTGGTACCCTTGAATGCCACAGTAAATACCCCTAGAGTAACTAGAAACCCTGGCTGAGAAGCACTGGTTGACATTAATTAGATGTTCCTCAAATAATTTCACAAGTTTAGCCTCACACAGTGGCAGAGACATGGGTCAGAAGACTAGGCACCCTTTCTGCTTTTCAGAGGCTATGGTGGCACTGGCGTCACAAGGTGGGTGCGGCCCGCACCCGTTTGTCATCCGCCGAGTGGTGACATCCAAGTGCCGGCTCCTGCTCAGTGACAGGAGCTGGGTGATGCACTGTAACATTACGTGCAGCAACCCGGCTCCTGTCACCATGTAGGAGCTGGCACTGCAGACACGTTAGTCTCTGGGAGCAAGCAGCAACTCCCGGATCCCCAGAGTACCGAAAATGGGGGCCGGGGTGCTTAGCCACGCCCCCTCCGTGAAGCCACCCCCCCACGGGTCGTCCACAAAGCCACGCCAACTGCCGCACCGGGTTCAGGAGAGGTGAATGACGCCTCTGTATAGTAGTACTGTATGACTGGACCCCAATCCAAATTTTGCTATGCAACCAAGGGATTCTGGCCCTCATTCCGAGTTGTTCGCTCGTTAGTGGTTTTCGCAACGGAGCGATTTGTCGCAAACTGCACATGCGCAATGTTCGCAGTGCGTCTGCGCCAAGTAAATTTGCCAAAAAGTTAGGTATTTTACTCACGGCTTAACGAAGAAATTTCTTCGTTCTGGTGATCGGAGTGTGATTGACAGGAAGTGGGTGTTTCTGGGCGGAAACTGGCCGTTTTATGGGTGTGTGCGGAAAAACGCTGCAGTTTCTGGGAAAAACGCGGGAGTGGCTGGAGAAACGGGGGAGTGTCTGGGCGAACGCTGGGTGTGTTTGTGACGTCAAACCAGGAACGAAACTGACTGAACTGATCGCAGTGGCAGAGTAAGTCCCGAGCTACTCAGAAACTGCAAATAAATTTCTATTCGCAATTATGCGAATCTTTCGTTCGCAATTCTGCAAAGCTAAGATTCACTCCCAGTAGGCGGCGGCTTAGCGTGTGCAAAGCTGCTAAAAGCAGCTAGCGAGCGAACAACTCGGAATGAGGGCCTCTGTCTCTAATGTTACCAGACCAGCATGTATTCTGCACACAAATGTGGTACCCTGGAACATGGGCCCTCATTCCGAGTTGTTCGCTCGCAAGCTGCTTTTAGCAGCTTTACACACGCTAAGCCGCCGCCTACTGGGAGTGAATCTTAGCTTCTTAAAATTGCGAACGAAAGATTCGCAATATAGCGAAAAGACATCTCTGTGCAGTTTCTGAGTAGCTCGAGACTTACTCGGCATCTGCGATCAGTTCAGTGCTTGTCGTTCCTGGTTTGACGTCATAAACACACCCAGCGTTCGCCCAACCACTCCCCCGTTTCTCCAGCAACTCCCGCGTTTTTCCCAGAAACGGTAGCGTTTTTCCGCACACACCCATAAAACGGCCAGTTTCCGCCCAGAAACACCCACTTCCTGTCAATCACATTACGATCACCAGAACGAAGAAAAAACCGTGAGTAAAAAACCTAACTGCATAGCAAATTTACTTTGCGCAGTCGCACTGCGGACATTGCGCATGCGCACTAAGCGGAAAATCGCTGTGATGCGAAAAAATTTACAGAGCGAACAACTCGGAATGACCCCCATTGTGTGTACCCCTTTAACAGTGTAAAAACGGTGTTTGCAGCTTGCAGAGTGTCATACTGGTACAGCAGGGGTTAAAGAAAGGACCAGAGTCATGTCACATGTCCTGTGCTGGTGAGGTGGTGAGAGCCGATTGGATAAAGAGAAAGAGAGCAAGTGGAGCCTTGTGAGATGAAGAAGGAAGAAAGCCATTGAAGGAGCTGGATGTGTTGTGAGGAGCAGAGCGGTAGAAGCTAAAACGGGGTGAACCGGATGGCGGTGGAGAGCAGTGCTGCAGAGCTACAGCAGCGGCGTGCTTCTGTTAGTGCAGAGAACCAGGAAAGCGGGCGTGAGACACTGCACCTGGGTACCGGACACTGCCAGGCCTATACAGAGGTACAGACGCTGCAGCCATCTTGAGAAGCTGAAAACTGCTGAGACAGGTCCAGCCAGTGAGCGGAACAACCTGAGAGGTTAACAGTGAGTTAACAAAGACTGTTTGTGTTGCAGACTGCAAATAGGTGAGAACAAGACCCAACTGTCCATTTGTCACGCATACTGCTCACGACTGCATGGACAGAAGGGGTGCTACCAGGCCCTTAATAGAACATCCCACAGAGTAGCCCCTGCTTGACAACTACCAGGACAGAGGCCTTACTTGTAAGAGGAACTTAAAAGAGGAATATTAAGTTGCTTAAGGAGTAAAGACTGACAATGAATATTGAGTTGCTTTAAGCAGTAAAGACTGAGTTATTTGTTCAAGGAATAATTACTACAGAGAAAGCTGCATTGTTAGAGATCCTGAGATACCTTCGCTATTTACATACTTTTTTCCATATTAAAGAACAGTGACATTTTTTTACTAATAAAACCCAGGATTAATATTGCTTCACTAGTGCCATTTCCCCCATTGCAATACTGTGGCACTTTAGGATCTCCATACCTTGTGCAACAAGAACAGTTACTCCACAGCCCCATTGCAACACTGATGCTGTCTGATCTAAGAGCTCCAATGTAAAATTGCCGGTGAAAATTAAGACATTCTTAACAGGGATAGTTAGAAAAGTAGTAAATGCTATTGAACCAGTATTTTTTAATCACTTTCTTCATTGTCCTCATTATTTTCTTCTTTTTCTTGGAGTATGCAAGGATCTGTGATTAGATTGATAGAACCATTGAATTATTGAATGTTCCAGTGTATTGTGAGCTGTAACCAAATGTGATTTTCCTGTCTTATTTAATGCACTATTATAATTGTGATAGTCCAATTTTGCCCATAACTAATCACCATCTTTAATCCAGAGTTCTTTGCCATTCAATAAAAGAAACATACTGTTGGAATTGTTGTCAGTACACTACTGTTGTGTATCAATCTATGCTACCTCTCTGAGCAAGGTACCATGAATAAAGTACAGGGGAGAACATCTTAGGGAAAGGGTCTGTCACATAGACAACGAACACCTGTGATATCTCTTCTAACCACGTAGACACACCTGCCAACCCTGCAGTGTTACAAATATAACATACAGTACATAAGCTACATGACTGCAGACTTCCCTATAGAAAAAGCCTCATACTATACATAAAACTATTTACCTTTAGGGGTACAGAGAGGATTTTTTGGGCCCCATTGCAGCCACCCTTGTAAGATTCTTGAGCATAGCCCAGGGTGATATCTGCAGGGACCTTCCTTGGCTGTGAGCACAGCTAAGGAAAAACCCAGCATTGCATTCACAATATAGGATGGGTATATTTGTGTAGGTAATAGGAAGCTATTGTACTGGCACTTTAATACTGGATGGATGCATCTGTGCACGTCACCTGACACCGTATCATCATTTTTTTTTTAAACGACAGGAGATCCAACACAGAGGGTGAGATCCAAATGATATATGACGACCAATTTCCTTTCTAAAATGATCTCCGTTATCGCACATATTGTGCCCATAGTAATCAGGTTTAGCTGTGCAAAGGGTTGGGTGCTTCGCTACTCCGGGAGTAGCGAGCTGAAATAATGATACAACGTCCCTGAGGGCAGAAACAGAATGGGTGTGTAAAGGGGTGAAAAGAATTGAATCCCGCCCATAGAATAAGAGAAAATATATGGTGTGTGCAACTCAAGAGGCAATTTCTTAACACTTGGGAATGACTTTGGAAATAAGGGCAGTCAGTCGGGTAGTGATTCCTGTATTATAGTACTTTTGGTGTGGTATAATAAATCGACAATGTTATGGTCGACAGTCAATAGACCAACGCCAAATGGTCAACATACATTAGGTCGATAGGTACAAAAGGTCGACATGACAATGGTAAACACAAACATGGTTGACACATGTTTTTTGTTTATTTTGGAACAAATCTTGTATATTCCATGTTCTGTGACCACCATCAGTACCCTTAGAATCAGTAATTGTGTACCCTTGTGGGCTCGCTTTACTTGGTGTATAGGGGATTAAGTCTGACTGCCCAGTCTCAGTTAATCCTATTAAAGGTCAAGATAAACATGGACCCATCTGTACCGCTGCTTGGTGAATCTTTAGGCACAACCATCGTTTGCACCATTGAAACTAGCACCAGTCTTATGGCAGGTGCAGATTATTTACATCCTATGTGAGTGATTAAGAGTCAGTATATGCAACCACTTCCGCAACATTCCTATAACACGCCCATACTGTATGTAGGACCATCTCCGTGTGTCTGAATAGCCCCCCAGTCATCACCCAGGAAAGCTCAATACATTTTCAATGTAGTCCTCCGTGAGTGTGTCGGAAATTGCAACTACGAATTGGGAAGCATGTACAGTGTGACTTAGATGCTCCGCAGTGGAAAAAAAGATCACAACTACGTTCGACTTTGGCATAGAGTGTCCCATGGTGGCCCATAGTGTCCAAAATACTTAAGATTAGTCTTATTTGTCACAAAAGGGATTGGTATAAATTCGCAGGTTAAGCATAACAATGCATGGTACAAGGTCACTTGTGTCAGACCTCTATCTTTTGCCTGAGCCGCATACAGAAGCTACATGAAATGCCGGCATCAGTGTCCAGGGTAACCATGCATTGGTATTTTTGTCGCATTAGTGATGTGAATAAGAAACTGTTTTTGGGGAATAGTCCGTAGCGGGACACTTGGCTCAGTTAAGTCTCAAAGGTCATGTTGCGTCATACGGGGCTATTTTCCGCGCGATCTGATTAGAAGTGTATGTGGATTCACGTCCACGTTTTAGAGGAGGGAGATGACGCATCATACAGCTGCTCCTCACAATCTGTAATAGGCTGTGAGAATGGCTCTGATCATGCTGACATACAGAAGCTGAGAGCAGTGACTTGAGTCACCTCTGTAATGCATTCTACCTATTTTAATAACTCCAGGGATATACAGGCAGGAGTCTGTGACACTTGAGGAATAGATAAATACTAACAGGAACATAACAAGATGATTTACTTCTGCCACACACTTTACAAGCATTCACATACACCGTAGCACCACACTGTAATACAAATCCAATCGATTTACTTATCCTAGGATGTTGTTCTAGTTTTGAATCATGAAGTTCTTCTAGATCAGATAATCGAAGGTCAAGAAGAATGTGCGAAAGGGTGGCAGATTTGTCTGAAGGAACATTGACTTCAGCTAGATTTTACAAGCTACAATAAAGTATGACGTAACAGGCCAGGACATAGAGCTTCTATTATCTGATCACCTGGAAGGCTTGGAACTATTTCAGGATCATCAAGATGTCCCAGAAGGAACCGGTGTGATAAATGGCTGTAGCAGTGAGAGCAATATGCCAGTTTGTGTGGCGGAAATTGCACGATTTTTCTGTGCGCATGAACAGAACAGTGGGAACAGTCCAGCATATATCCATGCAGTTCGTGTGATTCTGCCGCTTGTGTCGCTGTGCAGAGGCATCCCCAGGTGTTGTGACACCCGTTGCGCACTCTGCATTACTACACCCCTCCCCCCCACTCACCCCACTGGAGCCGCGGCCGCCCAAAAAAGGAGTGTGGCCTAATTTAAAGGGGAGTGGCCTTGCGGGTCTCCTCTTCTTCACTCCGGGGGCGTGTCCAGCTTCCTCTGAGATGCTATCTGCACCCGGAGATTAGGCAGCGCGCAGTGCCGGCTCCTTTTCTGTGACAGGAGCTGAGTGCTGCAGTAGATTATCACACTGCAGCACTCGGCTCCTGTCACTGCAGAAGAGCCGGCACTTTGGTGTCACCCCTTCCAAGGGTGACACCTGGGCGTGGGCCGAACCCCCAGCACCCGCCTTCTGACGCCACTGCCGCTGTAGTGTGCATGATAGTCAGGACATTGGCGTTCACTAATAGGCCACAGATAGTAAGTACAGTGTTTGTGCAATTGCGAGTACATACGGACGGATTCATGTATGCCTGAGTAGCCATATTATTTGCAGGTGGCCATGAACAAGTGCAAACAGCGGATGATGATGATGACGACGACGATCTGCAGCACTGGACAAACAGCTTGTGTTACCCATATGCAAATACTCCTCTAACACTGATTTCTTTGCTGTTCAGCCTTATATTATGCTTCTGTGTGTGTCTTTAAGCACAACGATATTTTTTTTTTATTCAAACGGTTAGTGCAGGTTCCCAAACTCTCCAGTTACAGTCCAGGTTTTCAGTTTATCCATGCTTGAGTCCAGGGGGTATGTCTACTAAAGTTTGATTTTGAGATCATTTTTATGAATCTACAAAGTTAACTGAAATCGATTCTATTTGATTTTCTAAATCCCTTCAAAAAACCCACATTTACTAATAATTGTATTCGATGTGGATTCATGCTTGGAAGAAATTTTGAGTTGAACTTATGAAATTCCTTCCAAAACAGAACATCAAATCCCCATTAATATCCCCAGCAACATTCTTCATTACTGCATATTGGTCCAAATGTATCACATGCACACTAATTAAAGGGGAAGGTCTCTCTATACACTGTTTTATGCATAAAAACCTAACTAATGATTACAATTTAGTGTTTTGTTTAAATACTTACAGCTGAAAAATGTGGCAATAAACTCAGCCCTAATTTGCTTTCCTGCCTGCCTTCCACTTTCTGTGCTCACATAGGGGCTAACAGACCTGATTGTTTGCTAGCAGTTTTTGCGGCGCTTCGATCCGGTCAGAATTGCGCATGCGTATTCACCGCAATGCGCAGGTGTGTCCCACATGTACAAAGTGGTTTGTTACTCTGCGATGGGTTTGTGCGAAGAATCCATTCGCACAGGCAAAAGCAAGGTGATTGACAGGAAGAATGTGTTTGTGGGTGTCAACTGACCGTTTTCTGGGAGTGGTTGGAAAAATGCAGGTGTTCCCAAGTGTTTGCAGGGCGGGTGTCTGACGTCAATTCCGGTCCTGGACAGGCTGAAGTGATCGCAGCTGCTGAGTAAGTCCTGGGCTACTCAGAAACTGCACAAAATCTTTTTGTACCACTCGGCTGCACATGCGATCGCACACTTGCACAGCTAAAATACACTCCCCGGTGGGCGGCGACTATGTGAACCCAGGACTGCAGAAAACAACTAGCGAGCGATCAGGTCTGAATTACCCCCATAGTCAGTGGTCGGTAACAAAACCTCTGCCTGCTCCCCTTTTTTTGCATAATCTGGGGGGGAGTGGTTTGTTTAATGTGCGATAATGCAATAGATGGCATCAGAGCACAATATCGAACACTTTTGCTAAATTATATAATATGCCTCCTGACATTTTTTTTTTTTAATAAAACAAAGATGCATTTTGTCATGGATTGGGTGGCTATATGTGTCTCTTTATACCTATGCTCAGCAGGAGTTTGTGAATTTGACAATGGAGTCAGAAGCCAGGAGCAACAGCCATAGCCTAAATAACCTTTTTGGTGGAAGAGGAAGAAATTAGAACAATATTGTCACAATTACTATTAGCTGCTTTATTAGAACATACTGGTATCTTACACAACAACCATCCCTCTGGAATTTGTCACACAAGAATTTTTACAGACAGGGAAGTATTTCTGAGGATGTAGGCATCACTGAACAAACCAGAATAGCCAGTAACAACACTCATGATTTTAAAATTCATTATATCATCCAGCCAAATTGTCCAATATTGTGTTCTGGTGCTATCTATTATTATTATTATTATTATTCTTTATTTATATGGCATCACCCAATTACAGAGTATATAAACAAATAATCAAAACAGGAAAACTGTTGAAGACAATATAGGACAAGCATGGAGTAAAAAAACATAGCTACATCAGTAGATGACACTGAAATAAGTATCAGGTGGCAGAAAACCATGGAATTGATGCAGTTGAAGATTATTAAAGTAAGAAAAGGATAAGCAGATGAGGGAAGAGGAGCCCATTCATAGAATAATTATGATGTCAATAAGTATAAATATGTGCACTATTCAACTCATGAAGCTACTGATGGTGCTGATTGATCCTCCAGGGCTATCTTAGTCAGGTGCACAACATACCATAACCTTGGACATCCATTATCACTACTTCCACACTGCCCTACATGCATTTTGGTACTTACAAAGTCCTCACTATCAATTTCCTACCATGAGAAAGGTGTTTAGGAGCCAAAATCAAATGTCTAACATCATTCTAAACATTTTGGGATTTGAAGTTTAAATTTTGAGTTTGATTTCAAGTTGATTTGCAAATCAAATTTTTGTAAATGAGGGGATTCTATGTTGGGCTATGGGAAAACATCAATGTTTTTCAGAAATTCGATTTCTATTGGGATGTGAGTTGAATTTGGCTTTAGAATCGATTTGACATTCGATTTGGTCTTTAGTAAATCTTTTCAATTCAAATCGAATGTAAATTGAATGCAAATCCCTTGAAACTCCAAAATCAAATTTTAGTAAATACAGTATACCCCCTGAGGATTACTAAGTTATAAATCTATAATTGTGCACAATTACTATTATAGATATATTTTTCATAATTATGAAATACATTCATATACTGTATATATCTATATATATATATATGTAAAAAAAACTTGTGTGCTGTATCCTGTTTACAATAAACTATTTATGTTAACGTTTTATATGTGCTATATGATACCTTCTTAAGATTTGTATATATTCTCATTTTTACTATATTAATAATTCAGGACTCACCATAGCAAGCTCACTTATCCTCACACCATCAATAAATAAATGATGGGGGTTTGGTTAGTGAATTGGCCAATGCACAGAAGCCTGCAAACCGATCGCCAAGGTACCCCACCTTCATGCAGGTCCAACACTATCACAGAGTCTCAAAAATTAAAACCTGGCAACTATATCACATAATATAAGTGCAAATATGCCCACTAGGTTTAATGTGCACCTGCCACATACCTTATGGATTTTAAAGGTACACTAGTCACCCGACACTGGCTGATAAATTACTAAGGAACAGCTGACACAGGTTTAGAATGATTGTGTTTACATACGGGTGCATGAAAAAGCTTGTGGCCACAGTTAATAAGAGTTAACCAAAGATTAACCCTGCAATATACAAACAAATATAAAACCACAGCAATTGCCACCTCAGAAGTCTGGTGCAATGTCTGCACTCACCTCTCATAGAGTGGGGTGCATGTAGCCCATGGCCACCTACTTAAATATATACAAACAGAAAACCCCCATAATTTATTTATTGATGTTGTGAGGACAAGTGAGCTTGCTATGGTGAGTGTTGAATTTTCTGTTTGTATATATATAAGAAGGTGTTTGTATATATATTATTATTATTATCCTTTATTTATATGGCGCCACAAGGGTTACGCAGCGCCCAATTACAGAGTACATAAACAAATAATCAAACAAGAAAACAGCAACTTACAGTTGATAACAGTATAGGACAAGTAGAGGGTGAATAAACATAGTTATATCAGCAGATGACACTGGAATAAGTATCAGGTGGCAGAAGACTGCTGGATTTGGTGCAGTTGAAGATTATTAAAGTAAGAAAAAGGATAAGCACATGAGGGAAGAGGGCCCTGCTCATGAGATCTTACATTCTAAACGGGAGGGGTAGACAGACAGGGGTGACACAGATGGGGTACATAGAGAGTGTGGAACAGAGGGTTAGGATGAGATTTGGCTGGGTTTGGTGAAGAAGTGGGTCTTGAGAGCCTGTTTGAAGTTTTGTAGAGAGGTGGAGAGTCTGAGGTGGAGAGGTAGGGAATTCCAGAGAAGTGGTGCAGCACGTGAAAAATCTTGGAGGTAGGAGTGGGAGGAAGTAATCCGTAGGCAGGAGAGTCGGCGTGCATTAGCAGAGTGAAGAGGACGGGTGGGAATGTAAAGGGAGATTAGGTCAGAGATGTAGATGGGAGAGGAGTGGGTGAGGGCTTTGTAAGCGAGTGTGAGAAGCTTGAAATGGATTCTGAAAGGGAAGGGGAGCCAGTGAAGGTCTAGTAAGAGAGGAGAGGTTGACGTAGTGCGTTTGGTGAGGAAAATGAGCCGGGCAGCAGCACTGAGGATAGATTGGAGTGGAGAGAGGTATTTGTCAGGAATGCCAGTCAGGAGGAGATTACAGAAGTCCAGTCTGGAGATGACCAGTGAGTGGATAAGAGTCTTAGGTGCATCCTGGGTCAGAAAGGGTCTGATCCTGGAAATATTTTTTAGATGAAAACGGCAGGTTTGTGAGAGGTGCTGAATATGTGGTTTTAAGGAGAGGGAGGAGTCAAGGATTACTCCAAGACAGCGCACTTGGGGGCTAGAGGAGATAGTAGTGCCATCAATAGATAATGAGATTGTAGGAGGTGAGGTTATGCGGGAGGGAGGGAAGATGATCAGCTCAGTCTTAGACATGTTAAGTTTAAGAAAGTGCTGGGACATCCAGGAGGAGGTAGCAGAGAGACAGTTGGAGATACGAGTGAGGAGATCAGGGGAGAGGTCTGGAGAGGAAAGATAGATTTGGGTGTCATCAGCATAGAGATGATATTGGAAACTAATGAGCTTACCTAGTGAGGACGTATAGAGAGAGAAGAGGACCAAGGACAGAACCTTGGGGTACCCCTACAGTTAGTGGAAGTGAGGGGGAGGGGGAGTCATGAGAGGAGACAGAGAATGAACGGTCAGAAAGGTAGGAAGACAGCCAAGAGAGGGCAGTGTCACGCAGACCAATGGAGTGAAGGATTTGCAGTAGGAGAGGACGGTCCACAGTGTCAAAAGCAGCAGAGAGATCAAGTAGAATAAGTAGAGAGTAGTGTCCCTTAGATTTAGCAGCATGGAGGTCATTGCATACTTTTGTAAGGGCAGTTTCAGTGGAGTGGAGAGGACGGAAGCCAGACTGGAATGGGTCAAGCAGTGACTGTGAGGAAAGAAAGGAAGTAAGGCGGTTGTAGACAATATGCTCAAGGAGTTTGGAGGCAAAAGGGAGGAGAGAGATGGGTCGGTAGTTGGAGAGAGTGTTTGGATCAAGGGTAGGTTTTTTAAGAATAGGAGAGATGAGTGCATGCTTGAAGGCAGAGGGGACAGTGCCTGATGAGAGGGAGAGATTGAGAAGGTGGGAAAGATGGGAACAAGCAGAAGGAGAGAGGTAATGGAGGAGGCGGGAGGGGATAGGGTCAAGTGGGGAGGTGGTGAGGGGACAGGAACAAATGAGGGCCATGACTTCCTCTCCAGATGCATGGGAGAAAGATGTCAGAGTTGGTGCGAGGGATGGGGAGGGGTTGTAAGGGATGGGAGAAGGCTGGTTACTGATGATCTGGTGTGATGTGATGTCCTGATGTATGGAGTTTTGGATGTGAAGTAAGTGGCAAAGTCAAGAGCAGAGAGTGAGGAAGGGAGACGAGGTGGAGGTGGGCAGAGGAGTGAGTTGAGAGTGGCAAAGAGGCGCCGGGGGTTGGAAGACTGGGAGGAGATGAGGTTCTTGAAGTATGACTGTTTAGCAAGAGAAAGGGCAGCACTGAAGAATGAGAGCATAAGTTTGAAATGGAGGAAGTCTGCCTTAGAGCGTGATTTCCTCCAGTGTCGCTCAGCAGTACGTGAGCATTTTTGCAGATATCTGATGCATTTGGTGTGCCACAGTTGAGGTGTTAATTTGCGAGGGTGAATAGTGGTTGGTGGAGCAACAGAGTCAAGAGCAGAAGTAAGGGATGCATTGTATGTGGAAGTGGCTTGTTCAGGGTATGAGAGAGAGAGAATAGGAGAGAGAAGTGAGTCAAACAGGGAGGAAAAGAATGTGGTGTCAATAGCCTCAATGTTACGCTTAGTGATGGTAGCCTTAGAAGGTAGAGATGGGGAAGTCGAGAGAGAAAGGTTAAAGGAGAGCAGGTGGTGGTTAGAGAGGGGAAATGGGGAGTTGGAAAAATCAGAAATATCACAGCGGTGAGTGAAGACCAGATCCAGTGAGCTCCCATTCACATGGGAGGGTGAGGAAGTCCACTGGGAGAGACCAAGTGAAGAGGTGAGGTTAAGGAGTTTAGAGGCAGGGGATTGTGTGGGGATGTCAATAGGGATGTTGAAATCACCTAGGATAATGGAGGGAATGTCAGAAGAGAGGAAGTGAGGAAGCCAGGAAGCAAAGTTGTCGATGAATTTGGAAGCAGTGCCAGGGGGGCGGTAAATGACAGCTACTCTAAGATGGACTGGTTGGAAGAGGCGTATAGTATGGACCTCAAATGTAGAGACTGTAAGAGATGGTTCTGGTGGTATGAGTTGGTAGGAGTAACTAGAAGGTAAAAGGACCCCAACACCACCCCCATGGTGACCCCCAGGTCGGGATGTGTGTGTGAATGCGAGGCCCCCAGCAGAGAGAGCAGCAGGAGAAGTAGTGTCAGAGGGCGTAATCCAAGTTTCAGTAATGGCTAGTAGGTGTAGGGAGTTGGAAATTAAAAGGTCATGAGTGGGGACCAGTTTGTTACAAACAGATCTGGCATTCCAGAGGGCACAGGATAGAGGGTATGAGTTTGTGAGAGAGATGTGAATGAGATTATCAGGGTTGCTGTAGCGATGAGGGGAGATTAAGTTTGAGGGCAGGGATGAGAGAGTAGTGATGGTACGGGTGCCTGAGCTAGGAGGGGAAACTGCAGGAGGTGGGCAGGGTGGGAGGTCAGTGTGATGTGGATGGGGGAGTGGGGAGGTGACAGGGAAGGGAGAGAGGGAGCAGGGCTGAGTTGTGGGGTAGAAGGACCATGGGGCAGAGGTGAATGTAAGTGGGGTAACAGGAAAGGAGGGGGAAGGAAACAGGGATGGAGGGGAGACAGAGGAGGGGAGAGAGGAGGAGGTGCAGGAGACTAGGGGGGAAGGATAAAGATACATGATTAGGTAGACACTAAGTGATGTATATATATATATATATATATATATATAAAATCTATCTATCTATCTATCTATCTATCTATCTATCTATCTATATATATATATATATATATATATATATATACAACTCCAATTCAGTCGGCACTCACAGAAGGGAAACAATTGCCCCGGTGTCCAGCTCACAGAAAGTCCATAGTTATCCAAGAAAAGCGGCACTCAGGGACTATCATATATGCAAAAAGTATATTGTAGTCAGATCTGACTACAATACACTTTTTGCATATATGATAGTCCCTGAGTGCCGCTTTTCTTGGATAACTATATATATATATACATATATATATATATATTACGCCAAGAACCATGGACTAGTATTTACTTACATTAAACATCTCAAATGAAATATATATATATACATACCTCCCAACATGACCCTCTCCAGGAGGGACAGAATACTCTGCTCCTGTACTTCCCTCTTAATTTATGATTGCCATCACCTGTGCTGAAACACCTTTCTTATCCATTAACCTGTTCACACAGGTGCTGGCAATCACAAATTGAGAAAAAAGTCCAGAAGCAGAGCATTGTGTCCCTCCTGGAGAGGGTCATGTTGGGAGGTATGTATATATATATATATATATATATATATATATACAGTATATAGCACTCCACTTTTTCCACATATTGTTATGTTACAGCCTTATTCCAAAGTGGCATAAATTCATTTTTTCCCCTCAAAATTCACACACAATACCCCATAATGACAACGTGAAAAAAGTTTTTTTCAAATGTTTGCAAACTTATTAAATATAAAAAACTAAGAAATCTCATGTACATAAGTATTCACAGCCTTTGCCATGAAGCTCAAAATTGAGCTCAGGTGCATCCTGTTTCCATAATCATCCTTGAGATGTTCTTGCAGCTTAATTGGAGTCCACCTGTGGTAAAATAGGATTTTGGTACTTACCGGTAAATCCTTTTCTCCTAGTCCGTAGAGGATGCTGGGGACTCCAAAAGGACCATGGGGTATAGACGGGATCCGCAGGAGCTTGGGCACACTGAAAAGACTTAAGACTGGGTGTGAACTGGCTCCTCCCTCTATGCCCCTCCTCCAGACCTCAGTTATAGGAACTGTGCCCAGGAGAGACGGACATTTAGAGGAAAGGATTTTTGTGTAAACTAAGGGCTACAGACATACCAGCCCACACCACAACCATACCGTACAACCGGAGTAACAAGAAACCAGATAACGGTATGAAAAAACTACAGCAACAAGCTGAAAACAGAAATACACAACCCATGTATAAACTAAGCGAACCCACAAGAGAACACTGCAAGAAAATAGTCCGCACTGGGACGGGCGCCCAGCATCCTCTACGGACTAGGAGAAAAGGATTTACCGGTAAGTACCAAAATCCTATTTTCTCTTACGTCCTAGAGGATGCTGGGGACTCCAAAAGGACTATGGGGTTTATACCAAAGCTCCAGACCGGGCGGGAGAGTGCGGACAACTCTGCAGCACCGACTGAGCAAATGCAAGGTCCTCATCAACCAGGGTATCAAACTTATAGAACTTGGCAAAAGTGTTTAAACCCGACCAAGTAGCCACTCGGCAGAGCTGTAAAGCCGAGACGCCCCGGGCAGCCGCCCAAGACGAGCCCACCTTCCTGGTAGAATGGGCTTTCACCGACTTCAGCACCGGTAATCCGGCCGAAGAATGAGCCTGCTGAATCGTAATACAAATCCAGCGTGCAATAGTCTGTTTTGAAGCAGGATGACCAATCTTGTTGGAAGCGTACAGGACAAATAGCGCCTCAGTTTTCCTGGCAACCGCCGTACGGGCGACGTAGATCTTCAAAGCCCTCACTACATCCAGAGACCTTGGAACTGCCCAAGCATCCCTGGCCACCGGTACCACAATAGGTTGATTAATGTGAAACGAGGAGACCACCTTCGGTAAAAATTGTTGACGAGTCCTCAATTCTGCCCTATCCGAATGAAAGACCAAGTACGGGCTTTTATGAGATAAGGCCGCCAACTCAGACACCCGCCTGGCAGAAGCCAGCGCCAACAACATGACTACCGTCCAGGTGAGAAACTTCAACTCAACCTTACGCAAAGGCTCAAACCAGGAAGACATGAAAAACTGTAAGACCACGTCCAGATCCCATGGGGCCACAGTAGGCACAAACGGAGGATTGATATGCAAAACTCTCTTCACAAACGTCTGAACCTCTGGGAGGGCAGCCAATTCTCTTTGAAAGAAAATAGACAATGCCGAAATCTGCACCTTGATGGAGCCCAACTTCATGCCTGCATCCACCCCAGCCTGCAAAAAATGGAGAAAACGCCCCAAATTAAATTCTTCCGCAGGAGCCCTCTTAAACTCACACCAGGAAACATACTTGTTCCAAATACGGTGATAATGCTTCGCCGTAACCTCCTTCCTAGCCTTGAGGAGAGTAGGTATGACCTCTCCTGGAATACCTTTACGAGCTAAGATCTGGCGCTCAACTTTCATGCCGTCAAATGCAGCCGCGGTAAGTCTGGAAACACGCATGGACCCTGCAACAACAGGTCCTCTCTTAGAGGAAGCGGCCAAGGATCTTCCACTAGTAATTCCTGAAGATCCGGATACCAGGCCCTTCTTGGCCAATCTGGAACTACAAGAATCGCCTGAACCTTTGCTCGCCGAATGATCCCCAGTACCTTTGGAATGAGAGGAAGTGGAGGGAACACATACACCGACTTGAACACCCACGGAGACACCAGGGCATCGACCGCACTGGCTTGGGGGTCCCTTGACCTGGAACAATACCTCGGAAGCTTCTTGTTGAGATGAGACGCCATCATGTCTATCAGAGGGAGTCCCCAACGCGTTGTCACTTCTGCAAACACTTCTTGATGAAGAGCCCACTCTCCCGGATGGAGATCATGTCTGCTGAGGAAGTCTGCTTCCCAGTTGTCTACTCCCGGAAGGAAGACTGCTGACAGGGCGCTCAGGTGCTGTTCCGCCCAGCGAAGGATTCTTGTGGCCTCCGCCATTGCCGCTCTGCTCCTTGTGCCGCCTTGATGGTTGATATGTGCCACCGCTGTGATGTTGTCTGACTGTACCAGGACAGGTCGACCCTGAAGAAGGCTTCTTGCCTGTAGCAGGCCATTGTAGATGGCTTTTAACTCGAGAACATTTATGTGGAGACCCGCTTCCTGGAACGACCATCTCCCCTGGAAGTTCCTGTCTTGGGTGACTGCACCCCAGCCTCGGAGACTCGCATCTGTCGTCAGAAGTACCCAATCCAGGATACCGAACCGGCGTCCCTCTATGAGGTGAGACCCTTGTAGCCACCACAGGAGGGAAATTCTGGCCCTGGGAGATAGACTTATCTTCCGGTGCATGTGCAGGTAAGACCCGGACCATTTGCTCAGCAAGTCCCACTGAAACACCCGGGCATGAAACCTGCCGAACGGAATGGCTTCATACGCCGCCACCATCTTCCCCAGAACGCGCGTACATTGATGGATGGACACAGTCTTTGGCCTCAGAAGTTCCCTGACCAACAACTGCAGTTCTAGAGCCTTTTCTTGTGGAAGAAAATCTCTCTGTAACTCCGTGTCCAGAATCATGCCCAGAAAAGACAGCCGGGTGGTCGGAATCAACTGAGATTTTGGTAAATTTAGCACCCAACAGTGCTGTCGAAGCACCGACAGCACCAAATCTATATTCCTTAGCAACCTTTCCTTGGACCTCGCCTTTATCAGGAGATCGTCCAAGTACGGGATAATTGAAACCCCCTGCTTGCGAAGGAGAACCATCATTTCTGCCATGACCTTGGTGAAAACCCTCGGGGCCGTGGAAAGGCAAAACGTCAACGTCTGAAATTGGTAATGAGAGTCCTGTATCGCAAACCTGAGGAAGGCCTGATGAGAAGGAAATATCGGGACGTGTAAGTAGGCATCCTTTATGTCGACTGACGACATACAATCCCCCCCTTCTAGGCTGGAAATCACAGCTTGAAGAGATTCCATCTTGAACTTGAAAACTTTCAAGTATGGATTGAGGGATTTTAGATTCAGAATCGGTCTTAACGAACCGTCCGGTTTTGGCACCACAAATAGGCTCGAGTAGAACCCCTCCCCCCGTTGTGACGGAGGAACTGGAACAATGACTGTCTGTTGACACAATTTTTGTATCGCTGCCAACACCAGCTCCCTCTCCGGCAGAGACGCTGGTAAGGGCGAAACGAAAAACTGGTGAGGGGGCACCTCCCGAAACTCCAGCTTGTATCCCTTAGATACAATCTCCAGGACCCAAGGATCGAGGCCTGAAAGAATCCAGACCTGACTAAAGACTCGGAGACGACCCCCCACCGGTCCGGACTCCCCCAGGGAAGCCCCAACGTCATGCAGTGGACTTGGTAGAGGCAGGGGAGGACTTTTGGTCCTGGGCGCCCGACACGGCAGGCAACTTCCTACCCCTTCCTTTACCCTTTGAAGCGAGGAAGGACGAACCCTTCCCACGCCTGTATTTATTAGGACGAAAGGACTGCATCTGCTGATGTGGTGCCTTTTTGTGCTGTGTGGGAACATAAGGAAGAAAAGAGGACTTACCCGCCGTCGCGGTAGAGTCCAGGTCCACCAAGCCGTCCCCAAACAAGACATTACCTTTGAAGGGTAAAGCTTCCATAGCTCTCTTGGAGTCAGCATCAGCATTCCATTGATGGATCCACAACGCCCTCCTTGCTGATATTGACATGGCATTGGCTCTTGATCCCAAGAGACAAACATCCCTCGCCGCATCCTTCAGGTAATCTGCAGCGTCCTTGATAAAACCAAGAGTCAGAAGAACATTATCTTTATCAAGGGTATCCATATCAGCAGCTAAATTCTCGGCTCATTTAGCAATAGCACTAGTCACCCACACCAACGCCACTGCAGGTCTGAGCAATGCGCCTGTATTAGCGAAAATGGACTTCAGGGACGTCTCCAGCTTGCGATCCGCTGGATCCTTGAGAGCTGCCGTGTCCGGAGACAGAAGCGCCACCTTCTTAGACAAACGAGATAGAGCTTTGTCAACATTCGGAGACGACTCCCATTTTTCCCTGTCATCAGAGGGGAAAGGATACGCCATGTAAATCCTCTTGGGAATCTGCCACCTCTTATCCGGCGACTCCCAAGCCTTTTCACAAAGATTATTCATTTCATGAGAGGGGGGAAATTTCACTTCAGGTTTTTTCCCTTTGAACAAACAAATCCTTGTTTCCTGCACCGCAGGTTCATCAGAAATGTGTAAAACATCCCTTATAGCCACAATCATGGACTGAATACTCTTCACTAAACGCGAATGCAAAGCCGCCTCAGAAAAATTGACCTCAGAATCAGAGTCTGTGTCGGTATCAGTATTTACCACTTGAGTAAACGGCCGCTTTTGCGAGCCTGATGGGGTCTGTACCTGAGACAAAGCCTCCTCTATGGACTTTTTCCACACCTGCGTCCGTGACTCAGACTTATCTAACCTCTTTGATAAAGAAGCTACATTCGTATTGATTGTACTTAATAACGTGAGTAAATCAGGTGTTGGCTGCGCCGACAGACCCAAATCCAGACCCACAACTGCACCCCCCACAACCTCCTCCGGTGAATCACATTCAGCCTCAGACATGTCGACACGTTCAATCGACACAGCGACTCACACTCAGAACGTCTCAGCTAGGGGACAGGCCTACAGTGAAGCCCAGAGAGAGAGAGACCCAGAGGGAGTATGCCAGCTCACACCCCAGCGCCTATATATCCCTATAGGGGATATATATGACCAGCGCTGCTTAAAAAATCAAATAATGCACCACACTGCGCCCCCCCCTGAAAAATCTCCCCGTTACTTGCGAGGAGTGATCGGAGGTCCGCCCAGCGTCTCCTTCAGCCGCGTGGAGGAGAGAGAAGATGGTGCCATGAGCCGCGCGCTAAGCTCCGCCCCTTCCCGGCGGGCTTCAGCGCGCCCTATTTGAAAATGCCGGCGGGGGCCGAGGAGCGGTGCCAAGGCACCGACAATGCTTCTGCCGGCTATCCGGACCCCAGTGACCTGCTGCCCAGGGCACCCCCAGCGCCCTGCACCCTGTGAGTGCCGTCAGTGATGTGTGTGGGAGCATGGAGCGCAGCGTCACCGCTGCGCTGTACCTGGTCACCGAAGTCTTCTGCCGTCCTGAAGTCTTCTGATCTTCTCATACTCACCCGACTTCTTTCTTCTGGCTTCTGTGAGGGGGTGACGGCGTGGTTCCGGGAACAAGCAGCTAGGCGCACCAAGTGATCGAACCCTCTGGAGCTAATGGTGTCCAGTGGCCGAGAAGCAGCGCCCTTAACTAAGAAGAAGTAGGTCTACTTCTCTCCCCTCACTCCCACGCTGCAGGGAGCCTGTAGCCAGCAGGTCTCCCTGAAAATAAACAACCTAACAAAAAGTATTTTCCAGAGAAACTCAGTAGAGCTCCCCTGTGACTGTCCAGTCAGTCCTGGCCACAAAGTCTAACTGAGGTCTGGAGGAGGGGCATAGAGGGAGGAGCCAGTTCACACCCAGTCTTAAGTCTTTTCAGTGTGCCCAAGCTCCTGCGGATCCCATCTATACCCCATGGTCCTTTTGGAGTCCCCAGCATCCTCTAGGACGTAAGAGAAATTCAGTTGATTGGACATGATTTGGAAAGGCACACACCTGTCTATATAAGGTCCCACACTTGACAGTGTATGTCTGAGCACAAACCAAGCATGAAGTCAAACGAATTGTCTGTAGACCTCCGAGACAAGATTGTCTCGAGGCACAAATATGGGGAAGGGTACAGATAAATATCTGCTGCTTTGAAGGTCCCAATGAGCACAGTGGCTCATCCATAAATGGAAGAAGTTCGGAACCACCAGGATTCTTTCTAGACCTGGCTGGCCGTCTAAACTGAGTGATCAGGGGAGAAGGGCCCAAGTCAGGGAGGTGACCAAGAACCTGATGGTTACTCTGTCAGAGCTACAGCATTCCTCTGTGGAGAGAAGAGAACCATCCAGTAGGACAACCATCTCTGCAGCAATCCACCAATCAGGCCTGTATGGTAAAGTGTCCAGACGGAAGCCACTCCTTAGTAAAAAGTACATGGCAGCCTGTCTGGAGTTTTCCAAAATGCACCTGAAGGACCCTCAGACCATGAGAAACAAAATTCTCTGGTCTGATGAGACAAAGATTGAACTCTTTGGGGTGAATGCCAGGCATCATGTTTGGAGGAAACCAGGCACCGCTCATCACCAGGCCATTGCCATCCCTACAGTGAAGCATAGTGGTGGCAGCATCATGCTGTGGGGATATTTTTCAGAATCAGTAACTGGGAGACTAGTAAGGATAGAGGGAAAGATGAATGCAGCAATGTACAGAGACATCCTGGATGAAAACCTGCTCCCGAGCGCTCTTGACCTCAGACTGGGGCGACGATTAATCTTTCAGCAGGACAACGACCCTAAGCACAAAGCCAAGATATCAAAGGAGTGGCTTCAGGACAACTCTGTGAATGTCCTTGAGTGGCCCAGCCAGAGCCCAGACTTGAATCCGATTGAACATCTCTGGAGAGATCTGAAAATGGCTGTGCACCGATGCTTCCCATCCAACCTGATGGAGCTTGAGATGTGCTGCAAAGAGGAATGGGTGAAACTGCCCAAAGATAGGTGTGCCAAGCTTGTGGCATCATATCAAAAAATACTTGAGGCTGTAATTGCTGCCAAAGGTGCATCAACAAAGCATTGAGCAAAGGCTGTGAATACTTATGTACATGTGATTTCTTAGTTTTTTTATTTAAAATAAATTTGCAAAAATCTCAAAACAACTTTTTTCACGTTGTCATTATGTGGTATTGTGTGTAGAATTTTGAGGACAAAAATTAATTTTTTCCTTTTTGGAATAAGGCTGTAAAAATAACAAAATGTGGAAAAAGTGAAGCACTGTGAATACTTTCCAGATGCACTGTAAATATATGCAAAAGCCCTCACTCACTCACTCACTCACTCACTCACTCACTCACTCACTCACTCATCACCAATTCTCTTACTTCCCGATATGTAAGGAAGCTGAAATTGAACATAGGTATTCTTCAGGTGGGAAATAGGAAAACTACGTAATTAGAATTTTAATAAACCTCCCCTAAGGGGATGAAAAGAGGGTTGACATAATTACGTAATTACTGATGTGTGGCTTGCATTGCGTGAACGATAATGCCCAAACAGACAATCAGATCAAAATTTGGATTGCACCTCCAGTGTATAAAAATTTAAGAAACTGCAAAAATGCAAAAGCACTCACTCACTCACTCACTCACTCACTCACTCACTCACTCACTCACTCATCATTAATTCTCTTACTTACCGATATGTTAGGAAGATGAAATTCAACATACTGTAGGTATTCTGCAGGTGGGAAAAAGGAAAACTACATAATTAGAATTTTAATAAACCTCCCCAAAAGGGATGAAAAGGGGGGTTGAGATAATGATGTCATTCCTGATGCGTGGCTTGTGTTGCAGGAACGATAACACACAAACGGACAAAATTTGGTTTGCAACTCCAGTGTGTAGAATTTACTAAACTACAAAAATGGTCCTGTCACTTTTTACACTATCTGCTCCGAGTGCTCCTCGGGTAATGCCAGAACCATGGATTAATATTAGAGATGAGCAGGTTTGGGTCCCCGAGAACCGAACCCCCGCCGAACGTCACGCTCCGAGCCGGTATTCGAGCCCGGCTCGGGACTTCCCGCCAGACTCGGAAACCAGAACAAGGCAAAACATTATCATCCCGCTGTTAGATTCTCGCGGGTTTTGGATCCCATATAAACAGCCACCATTTTCACTCTGGACTTGGAGAGTGAGGGAGACAGACCTCTGTCTCTCTCTACGGGTGGTGGTGTCGGGTGGGGTTAGTGTGTGCTCTGTAGGGGTGCTGCTGCAGTCACAGTGGTGTACCTGTGCTGTGTTAGGGGTGCTGTCCTGGCTGTCACTGGTGTTTTATGTGCTGTTACGTCCGGGTGCTGCAGCTGTACATTGGTGTTGCTGTGCTGGCTGTCACTGTGCTGTACAGGGTGCAGGGGCACTGTCCTCCTGTATGCTGGAAAATATAGGGGTGCTGCTGGCCATATGTTGTAAAAATTCAGGGGTGCAGTTGTTAAAAATTAAAAGCACACTGCTCCACTATGCTGTAAAATATAGGGGTGTTGCTGTTTGAATAACATTACACTGGCCCTACATGCCATTAAAATTCAGGGGTGAAGTGTTAAAATTAAAAGCACACAATTGTATGCTGTAAAATATAGGGGTGTTGCTGTTCAAATAACATTACACTGGCCATGTATGCTATAAAAATTCAGGGGCGCAGTGAAAATCAATGTACACTGGCCCTGTCTTGTATGCTGTAATTATTCTAGGGTGCAGTGAAAATCAATGTATACTGGCCCTGTCTTGTGGGCTGAAATAATTCTAGGGCGCAGTAAAAATCAATGTATACTGGCCCTGTCTTGTATGCTGTAATAATTTTAGGGTGTAGTGAAAATCAATGTACACTGGCCCTGTTTTGTATGCTGTAAAATGACAGGGGTGTTGTGAAAATACAGGGGTGCTGGCACTGTCTGCGGTTGCTATGTCTAGGACTGACCTTCACAAAACCACCTAGGAACATCCTCCCTTATACTTCACCTGCAGGGCATTCATCATAAGTCATTGTCAAGTTCAGAAACTTTGGGTAATAGCTTAAGCAGTCCACTGACACCAGGGGAGTCAGACCAATTATAGGTTGGGGGGGCAAGATAGATCCTCATTTTGGCACCTCTGGGGGCGGAGCCACCAGGGAGGAGGAGGCGATACTATGGGGATGAAAAGGAGGCAGCACCACGGTGGATGGAGGCCGGGAGTCCCACTGATGGAGGTGCTGCGATGGGGAAAGGAGGAGCATGGGACTGCAACATTGCGCTGGCAAGCACCATTGTGTAGGTGAGGCTGGCCCCCAGGACCTCAGGGGAGCAGGCAGGGTCAGCAATTGAAATATTGGGGCCCAGTATGCAGATATCTCTGGGCCCCTTCCCCACCTTGACCTCATACATTCCCATCCACTGCCATTACAATTCCCCTTAGGGGAGCAGGAGAGACAGGGGAGTGAGAGAGAAACAAAGAGGGTGTCGGCAAGAGAGAGAGGAGCAAGAGAGAGTGTCAGGGAGAGAGGTGCAAGAGGAGAGAGAGTGTTAGGGAGAGCAAGCATACGAGAGCAGGGCAGTACGGATGGTGTAATGGTTAGCATTACTGCCTCACAGCACTGAGGTCATGGGTTCGATTCCCACCATGGGCCTAACTGTGCGGGTACTCCGGTTTCCTCCCACAATCCAAAAATATACTGGTAGCTTAATTGGTTCCCAACAAAATTAACCCTAGTATGAATGTGTCTGTGTGTACATGTGCTAGGGAATATAGATTGTAAGCTCCACTGGGGCAGGGAATGATGTGAATGGCCAAATATTCTCTGTAAAGCGCTGCGGAATATGTGTGCGCTATATAAATAAATGGTAATAAATAATAAATAAATACGTGCACGCAGGGAGGTTCTGAGTACCTAAAAGCCCCCCATGCCACCGATCATGGCATGTAGGGGGACTCCTCTCAGGCCGATCTCCCATGGTGGAGCTTGAGAGGTGAGAGCCTGGCACATGGTAGTGGCGCAGTAATCCGTATCTTCACTCCCTGCCACTGCACTGACTTCAGAGCAGCAAGGTGATGTGTCCATGGCAGGGGCGGGTGGGCGCAAGTATTTAATAATGAATTAAGCTCTCCTTGACCAGCATGAGTGCAGGGACCATGGCGATGGAATGGCGCCAGCCTGTTTACTGTCTACATACCTCCCAACTGTCCCGATTTTCGCGGGACAGTCCCGTTTTTGGGGGACTGTCCCGCTGTCCCACCCGCGGGCCGTAGTGTCCCGCGGTGGGGGGGGGGCAGTTGGGAGTCTCTGTCTCTCGCTGCCCTGCTTAGCAGAGCAGCGTCTATTCACTGGAGTCAGAGGGAGAGGGGGCATGCCAGCGGCTCACAGAGTGCTGGGCATGCCTCCTCAGTGATGAAAACGGGGGCGTGGATCGCGATTGCGGGTCCTCCATGAAGCCACACCTCCTTTTAATATGCCACGCCCCCTTTTCGGGAGCATGCGCGCCACACAGGACAAAGTTGGGAGGTATGTGTCTATGTGGTGGTTGTGGTGCCTGTGTGCTATCAGTCCCTGGAGGGGAGGGTGGGAGTCTTGATGTATATACATATATATATATATATATATATATATGCAATACAAACAATTACCGGCACTCCACCTTAGAACATGATGCCTCCGGTGCCCTCCAGCTAATGTAGCAGTATATGTAAGGGGTGAAATGGCGGCACTCGGCGAGGACTTCGTCAGCAAAAGAATGAGACAGTAAGACCGTCTGAGCTTGTTAACGTTTCAGTATTTAAACTTTCCTGACGAAAGTTTAAATACTGAAACGTTAACAAGCTCAGACGGTCTTACTGTCTCATTCTTTTGCTGACGAAGTCCTCGCCGAGTGCCGCCATTTCACCCCTTATATATATATATATATATATAATATGAGGCATTAGTATGAGCCGAAATTCACATTACACCATGCAGTATGAGCCAAAATTCACATTATAGCACACAGTATGAGCCAAAATTCACATTATACCACACAGTATGAGCCAAAATTCTCATTATAGCACATGGTATGAGCCGAAATTCACATTACAGCACACAGTATGAGCTAAAATTCACATTATAGCACACGGTATGAGCTGAAATTCACATTATAGCACACGGTCTGAGCCGAAATTCGCATTACACCACACGGTATGAGCCGAAATTCACATTATAGCTCACGGTATGAGCCGAAATTCACATTATACCACACAGAAAGAGCAAAAATTCACATTATAGCACACAGTATGAGACGAAATTCACATTATAGCACACGGTATGAGCCGAAATTCACATTATAGCACACGGTATGAGCTGAAATTCACATTATAGCACATGGTATGAGCCGAAATTCACATTATAGCACACGGTATGAGCCAAAATTCACATTATACCACACAGAAAGAGCAGAAATTCACATTATAGCACACAGTATGAGCCGAAATTCACATTATACCACACAGAAAGAGCAGAAATTCACATTATAGTACACGGTATGAGCCGAAATACACATTATGCTCCACGGAATGAGACATAATTCAGGGAGAATGACAGCAGGGACGTAGGTACATGGAAAGGGGGGTGTAGTATGGTATGCCGGTGGCTGGAATCCCGGCGGCCAGCATACCAGCGCCAGAATCCCGACCGCCGGCATACCGACAGCTGGGCGAGCGCAAATGAGCCCCTTGCGGGCACGGTGGCACGCTACGCTATCTATTCTCCCTCCAGGTGGGTCGTGGACCCCCAAGAGGGAGAAAAGGTGTTGGGATTCCGGCGCCGGTATATGTGCGCTGGGATCCCAACAGCCGGGAACCTACATACCACCCGGGAGAGGGACAGGGAGAGTGACAGAGGGAGCGGGACATAGGGACAGGGACAGAGGGACAGGGAGAGAAGGTTTGGGAGAGTGACAGCAGGGACAAAGGGAGAGAGAAAGGCAGCAGGTTAAAATTACCTATTGAGCAGCGGCGATGCGGAGGAGGCTGTGGCTGTGGTCTGCAGTGCGGTGGATGAGGAGGATGTGGTCGGCGCGTGGCGTTGGAGGCTTCGGGCGTTGGAGATGATGCGGAGGAGGAGGCTGCTGGAGTTGGCGGAGGTGCAGAGGAGACTGAGGGTGGTGGTGATGCAGCGGAGGAGGCAGAGGGCGGCGATGGTGCAAGAGAGGAGGCGGCTGTGGTCGGCGACCTTTGGTGCTTTTCCTATGATTGCCACTACTATTTCAAATCTGCCACGGACTGGCAGACAATCAGGAGCGGCTGATCCTGATTGGCTGCCAGTTTGAGAGAGGTCTGTGACATGCGGATGCGGTGGCTTGGATCAACATCAGTCAGTGCTGCCCAATTTGAGCACTGTAATATATATATATATATATATATATATATATATATATAACAAAAAGAAATTTCCGGCACTCCAATGGTAACAATAAACTGTGCTGCGGTGCCCTCCTAGTCAGCTTAGCATAAGCCAACAATATACAAACGGATGTGTGGCGGCACTCACGCAGGCTGACTCAAATAGAAAAGTTTCTCTTTATTGCCGACATGTTTCGGGGAATCTCCCCGTCCTCAGGGCTTGACAAACAAGGTGTGAGACAAACTAAACATTTATACAATACACAGACAAAAAACATCAGTGTTCAAACTGTTCTCACCTGACCGCACGGCTCGACCGCCCGCCAGCCTCCGCAACTCACCTCCGTGTCGCTGGGCCATGACGTCACAACGCTCGGTGCGGCAGGGAGATTTCCATGGAAACCGGCAAACAATGCCTGCAGGCGCTGTAGTAACTACGGAGCCTGCACAGGTACAAGGTTAAAACAAAGTGAAACATTAAAACACATATATACCTTAGTGAACATCAAGATAGTGAATCTACCTTTTGCACCTACAAATGATATTATTCGTAAATCTACCTATTAAGGTTATGCAATTTAACTTCAATTAACTATTGAGATTTTATGGAGAACTGTACAGATAAAGGACCTATTGCTTTCTATTTACATATGAACTCAATCCCCATCCATAGGGATATGACTTAATCAAATATTCATAAAAAGCATTGCAGTCCCAAATTTTCATTGAGACCGCCAGGGTATTGGGTGCCCAAATTGAATATCCACCGGGACTCCTTTTGAAGGAGCAACCGATCCCTATTTCCACCCCTCAAAGTCGGAGGGGTATGGTCAATAAGGATGGCCCTAATGCTAGCCACCCCATGTTTAGCCCCTAAGCAATGGCGGGCAAATGGTTGGTCACTAGACCCTTTCTCAAACGCTTTTTTTATGGCGCTTCTATGGAGTGCCATCCTCTCTCTAAATTGTCGTATGGTCTTGCCCACATAGGCAAGACCACACGGGCAAGTAAGCATGTAGACAACATAAGTTGACGTACACGTAAGACGATGCTTAATAGGTAGCTTCCTGCCAGTTTGCGGATGGTTGAATGTTGTGCCTGTCAATAAGGTGTTGCACGTGGCGCAACCCAAACATCTGTAACATCCTGTTTTTGGTCTAAGGAAATGTGTGGAATTAGACCTAGTCATATTAGTAACATCAAGTTTTACTACAAAATTACCTATATTATTACCTCGAGTGTGACTGGGTAATAAACTAGTATCAGATAGACATTTTAAAGCTGGCTCAGATTGGATAATCGGCCATAATTGATTAGCTTTCTTAACTGCACGTCTAGAGCTAGTGGAGAACTTACTAACCCACGGAAGTTTGTTCGCTATGGATGTTGTTTTATTGTCCATAGACAAAATCTCTTCTCTAGATTTATTCAAAACAGCCTCCTTAGATTGCTGCAACTCCCTAACAGGATACCCTCTCTGTACAAATTTCTTAAGCATGTCATCCAAAGCCAAGCCAGCTTCAACAGGGTCCGAGGTAATACGCCTAACACGCATAAACTGGGAATACGGTAATCCCTTGCGTAATGCGAGTGGATGGAAACTTTGATAGTTTAATAAAGTATTTCTGTCCGTAGATTTAACAAAAAGGGACGTACTCAACTGACAGTCCCTAATGCGAATACAGACATCCAAATAATTAATTTGGTTCTCATCAATAATAAAGGTAAACTTTACTGGGTGTGACGTAGCATTGTGTTTACTCCATACCAATGACAAATCTGCCCTGGAGCCTTTCCAAAACACAATGAGATCGTCAATAAAACGTCTGTAGTACAACACTTGAGGACTAATAATAGGATCTAAATAGAACATATCCTTCTCTACTTGATACATGAATGCGTTAGCGTACGATGGGGCCACCGCAGACCCCATCGCACAGCCCGCTATTTGCAAATAAAAATTACCATCAAACATAAAATAATTTCTTTGTAACACCAGATCTAATAGGTGTAAGAAGAACGATATCTCAGGGCCCTGGTACGTCACATTATCCTCTATGAGTCTTCTCACTGCCTCCACACCTGCATCATGTGGGATGCAGGTGTAGAGGCTAGTGACATCAGCAGTACACAACAATGTATGTTCGGGCAATCTGCCCAGATGTTGTAATTGTAACAATAATGATGATGTATCTTTAAGAAAAGATGGCAAAGCCTGAATACAGGGATTAAGGAATGCGTCTAGAAAAACTGAGATTGGTTGATACAGAGAGCCCCTGGCCGACACAATTGGGCGACCAGGGGGTTTCTCCAACGTCTTATGCACCTTAGGCAAGGTATAAAACAGGGGTGCTAAAGGGAATTCAACCATAAGGGATGAGTAAATATCTTGTGTTATAATACCATGATTCTTAGAATCTAACAAAAAGGAATCTAATTCAAGTTTAAACTCCCTAGTCGGATCCTTGTGAAGACGTCTATATACTGTAAGGTCATTCAGCTGTCGTTCACATTCGATGACATAGTCCCCAATGTCTTGGACCACTATGGACCCCCCCTTATCCGCCTTGCGGATTACTATGTCTGTTCTATTAGACAGTTCTTTAAGCGTTGATCTTTCTTCTTTGCTTAAATTAAAGTATACCGGATCTTTCATGGCTTGTTGACCCTCCCTTTCCAGCATGCGGACAAAAGTCCTAATGGAGGAGTTCTGACTTGGGGGGTCAAAGTTTGATCTCGGAGCTATCTTCTGTAGTTGTGGGGGTATCTCAACTGATGACGTCTCCAAAGGTGCTGGTGCAGGTGATCGGTTGTTAAAGTATTCCTTACGTTTTAGTGTCCTATTCAGACGATACACTTCGGTTTTCCATTCTAAAGGATCAGTAATTGTCGTGGGGACGAAAGAAAGTCCTTTGGCTAAAAGTCCATATTCGTGGTCAGTAAGCGGTGTAGACGAGAGGTTAAAGACCAATTCTTTTAGGGACGTTGTGGTCTCGGCACGTAGGATCCTTTCATTCTGCCGCGACCTCCGCGTCCTCTGCCTCTTCCGCTTATTGGAGTACGGTTGGAACGGGTACGTACTCCCGCTTGGTGTGGCCCTAAAGGGACAGCTCCTTCAGTTGATGTTGAGGGGGCCGAAGTAGTGTCAGAATCACTAGCTGAGGAGGTCATCCCTGGCTGCTCCCTACGACGCCACATCTGTTGTTGACGTCTGTACGCCTGTTGTGTTTGATTAGGCCTGGAGCTGCCCAACCAGGGATATACTTGTCTCTGTTCGTAGTCCCTTTTAACTTTATTTAATTTATCCTTTTTAAATCTTATTAAATCTTGCCGATATTGTTTGATTTGGACATTGAGCTTATTAATCCAATCATTCGGCGTATCAGCAATGAGGTTTGCCTTATGTTGTTGCTCAAAGGCCTGGATCTGCTCCTTCACAAGACCCAACTCTCTGGTAGACTCCTCCACCACCAGTAAGATTAAGTCCATGGAGCACTTATTCAAGATTGCTACCCACCGACGACAAAATTGGGCGTTATAGCGGCCAATCGTCGGCGAGTTAGCAATCCTTAAACCCCTCGGTATCAGATTACTACGATAGTAATCCGACAATGTGATTCCATGATATGTGTAATCACATTCCCTTTGTTTTAGTTTAGACCACATCCGAAATAATTCTTCATTAGTATTGATTACAGGTTCATCAATTAATCTTCTTTCCACCAAGATAGCTTTAGCCTCCACATCTGAAAAACTTAGCCGTTCACGAGCATCCTGATGCACCAATTCCAAGTTCATATCCATATCAGTATTGACTTCCATAATTGGTATAAAGCTTTAGTGCTTAGTAATATAATAGGTACTCCTGGTGCACTAATCAGATGAAAGAAATAATTTAAAAAGCAGCATGGAACATAGCTGCACTGAATGTCCCAGTCCTGAGTATTGTTTAGTAATCGGGTGCCATGATAAGGATAGTCACAGCATAGTGGCCACCTGATATAACAAAAAGAAATTTCCGGCACTCCAATGGTAACAATAAACTGTGCTGCGGTGCCCTCCTAGTCAGCTTAGCATAAGCCAACAATATACAAACGGATGTGTGGCGGCACTCACGCAGGCTGACTCAAATAGAAAAGTTTCTCTTTATTGCCGACATGTTTCGGGGAATCTCCCCGTCCTCAGGGCTTGACAAACAAGGTGTGAGACAAACTAAACATTTATACAATACACAGACAAAAAACATCAGTGTTCAAACTGTTCTCACCTGACCGCACGGCTCGACCGCCCGCCAGCCTCCGCAACTCACCTCCGTGTCGCTGGGCCATGACGTCACGACGCTCGGTGCGGCAGGGAGATTTCCATGGAAACCGGCAAACAATGCCTGCAGGCGCTGTAGTAACTACGGAGCCTGCACAGGTACAAGGTTAAAACAAAGTGAAACATTAAAACACATATATACCTTAGTGAACATCAAGATAGTGAATCTACCTTTTGCACCTTGTTTGTCAAGCCCAGAGGACGGGGAGATTCCCCGAAACATGTCGGCAATAAAGAGAAACTTTTCTATTTGAGTCAGCCTGCGTGAGTGCCGCCACACATCCGTTTGTATATTGTTGGCTTATGCTAAGCTGACTAGGAGGGCACCGCAGCACAGTTTATTGTTACCATTGGAGTGCCGGAAATTTCTTTTTGTTATATCAGGTGGCCACTATGCTGTGACTATCCTTATCATGGCACCCGATTACTAAACAATACTCAGGACTGGGACATTCAGTGCAGCTATGTTCCATGCTGCTTTTTAAATTATTTCTTTCATCTGATTAGTGCACCAGGAGTACCTATTATATTACTAAGCACTAAAGCTTTATACCAATTATGGAAGTCAATACTGATATGGATATGAACTTGGAATTGGTGCATCAGGATGCTCGTGAACGGCTAAGTTTTTCAGATGTGGAGGCTAAAGCTATCTTGGTGGAAAGAAGATTAATTGATGAACCTGTAATCAATACTAATGAAGAATTATTTCTTATGTGGTCTAAACTAAAACAAAGGGAATGTGATTACACATATCATGGAATCACATTGTCGGATTACTATCGTAGTAATCTGATACCGAGGGGTTTTAGGATTGCTAACTCGCCGACGATTGGCCGCTATAACGCCCAATTTTGTCGTCGGTGGGTAGCAATCTTGAATAAGTGCTCCATGGACTTAATCTTACTGGTGGTGGAGGAGTCTACCAGAGAGTTGGGTCTTGTGAAGGAGCAGATCCAGGCCTTTGAGCAACAACATAAGGCAAACCTCATTGCTGATACGCCGAATGATTGGATTAATAAGCTCAATGTCCAAATCGAGCAATATCGGCAAGATTTAATAAGATTTAAAAAGGATAAATTAAATAAAGTTAAAAGGGACTACGAACAGAGACAAGTATATCCCTGGTTGGGCAGCTCCAGGCCTAATCAAACACAACAGGCGTACAGACGTCAACAACAGATGTGGCGTCATAGGGAGCAGCCAGGGATGACCTCCTCAGCTAGTGATTCTGACACTACTTCGGCCCCCTCAACATCAACTGAAGGAGCTGTCCCTTTAGGGCCACACCAAGCGGGAGTACGTACCCGTTCCAACCGTACTCCAATAAGCGGAAGAGGCAGAGGACGCGGAGGTCGCGGCAGAATGAAAGGATCCTACGTGCCGAGACCACAACGTCCCTAAAAGAATTGGTCTTTAACCTCTCGTCTACACCGCTTACTGACCACGAATATGGACTTTTAGCCAAAGGACTTTCTTTCGTCCCCACGACAATTACTGTTCCTTTAGAATGGAAAACCGAAGTGTATCGTCTGAATAGGACACTAAAACGTAAGGAATACTTTAACAACCGATCACCTGCACCAGCACCTTTGGAGACGTCATCAGTTGAGATACCCCCACAACTACGGAAGATAGCTCCGAGATCAAACTTTGACCCCCCAAGTCAGAACTCCTCCATTAGGACTTTTGTCCGCATGCTGGAAAGGGAGGGTCAACAAGCCATGAAAGATCCGGTATACTTTAATTTAAGCAAAGAAGAAAGATCAATGCTTAAAGAACTGTCTAATAGAACAGACATAGTAATCCGCAAGGCGGATAAGGGGGGGTCCATAGTGGTCCAAGACATTGGGAACTATGTCATCGAATGTGAACGACAGCTGAATGACCTTACAGTATATAGACGTCTTCACAAGGATCCGACTAGGGAGTTTAAACTTGAATTAGATTCCTTTTTGTTAGATTCTAAGAATCATGGTATTGTAACACAAGATATTTACTCATCCCTTATGGTTGAATTCCCTTTAGCACCCCTGTTTTATACCTTGCCTAAGGTGCATAAGACATTGGAGAAACCCCCTGGTCGCCCAATTGTGTCGGCCAGGGGCTCTCTGTATCAACCAATCTCAGTTTTTCTAGACGCATTCCTTAATCCCTGTATTCAGGCTTTGCCATCTTTTCTTAAAGATACATCATCATTATTGTTACAATTACAACATCTGGGCAGATTGCCCGAACATACATTGTTGTGTACTGCTGATGTCACTAGCCTCTACACCTGCATCCCACATGATGCAGGTGTGGAGGCAGTGAGAAGACTCATAGAGGATAATGTGACGTACCAGGGCCCTGAGATATCGTTCTTCTTACACCTATTAGATCTGGTGTTACAAAGAAATTATTTTATGTTTAATGGTAATTTTTATTTGCAAATAGCGGGCTGTGCGATGGGGTCTGCGGTGGCCCCATCGTACGCTAACGCATTCATGTATCAAGTAGAGAAGGATATGTTCTATTTAGATCCTATTATTAGTCCTCAAGTGTTGTACTACAGACGTTTTATTGACGATCTCATTGTGTTTTGGAAAGGCTCCAGGGCAGATTTGTCATTGGTATGGAGTAAACACAATGCTACGTCACACCCAGTAAAGTTTACCTTTATTATTGATGAGAACCAAATTAATTATTTGGATGTCTGTATTCGCATTAGGGACTGTCAGTTGAGTACGTCCCTTTTTGTTAAATCTACGGACAGAAATACTTTATTAAACTATCAAAGTTTCCATCCACTCGCATTACGCAAGGGATTACCGTATTCCCAGTTTATGCGTGTTAGGCGTATTACCTCGGACCCTGTTGAAGCTGGCTTGGCTTTGGATGACATGCTTAAGAAATTTGCACAGAGAGGGTATCCTGTTAGGGAGTTGCAGCAATCTAAGGAGGCTGTTTTGAATAAATCTAGAGAAGAGATTTTGTCTATGGACAATAAAACAACATCCATAGCGAACAAACTTCCGTGGGTTAGTAAGTTCTCCACTAGCTCTAGATGTGCAGTTAAGAAAGCTAAACAATTATGGCCGATTATCCAATCTGAGCCAGCTTTAAAATATCTATCTGATACTAGTTTATTACCCAGTCACACTCGAGGTAATAATATAGGTAATTTTGTAGTAAAACTTGATGTTACTAATATGACTAGGTCTAATTCCACACATTTCCTTAGACCAAAAACAGGATGTTACAGATGTTTGGGTTGCGCCACGTGCAACACCTTATTGACAGGCACAACATTCAACCATCCGCAAACCTGCAGGAAGCTACCTATTAAGCATTGTCTTACGTGTACGTCAACTTATGTTGTCTACATGCTTACTTGCCCGTGTGGTCTTGCCTATGTGGGCAAGACCATACGACAATTTAGAGAGAGGATGGCTCTCCATAGAAGCGCCATAAAAAAAGCGTTTGAGAAAGGGTCTAGTGACCAACCGTTTGCCCGCCATTGCTTAGGGGCTAAACATGGGGTGGCTAGCATTAGGGCCATCCTTATTGACCATACCCCTCCGACTTTGAGGGGTGGAAATAGGGATCGGTTGCTCCTTCAAAAGGAGTCCCGGTGGATATTCAATTTGGGCACCCAATACCCTGGCGGTCTCAATGAAAATTTGGGACTGCAATGCTTTTTATGAATATTTGATTAAGTCATATCCCTATGGATGGGGATTGAGTTCATATGTAAATAGAAAGCAATAGGTCCTTTATCTGTACAGTTCTCCATAAAATCTCAATAGTTAATTGAAGTTAAATTGCATAACCTTAATAGGTAGATTTACGAATAATATCATTTGTAGGTGCAAAAGGTAGATTCACTATCTTGATGTTCACTAAGGTATATATGTGTTTTAATGTTTCACTTTGTTTTAACCTTGTACCTGTGCAGGCTCCGTAGTTACTACAGCGCCTGCAGGCATTGTTTGCCGGTTTCCATGGAAATCTCCCTGCCGCACCGAGCGTCGTGACGTCATGGCCCAGCGACACGGAGGTGAGTTGCGGAGGCTGGCGGGCGGTCGAGCCGTGCGGTCAGGTGAGAACAGTTTGAACACTGATGTTTTTTGTCTGTGTATTGTATAAATGTTTATTTTGTCTCACACCTTGTTTGTCAAGCCCTGAGGATGGGGAGATTCCCCGAAACATGTCGGCAATAAAGAGAAACTTTTCTATTTGAGTCAGCCTGCGTGAGTGCCGCCACACATCCGTTTGTATATATATATATATATATATATATATATATAAAAAACATTTTTTATAGGATGTACATATATGGATCCCCCCACCTACTTACAAATCCTGCAATTGACAGAGCGGGGAGGGGGGGGAGAGGGGAGAGAGGAAGAGAGAGAGAGAGTGGGAGTGGGAGCGGGCGGGAGAGACTTACCTGACAGACACAACCCAGTCCCTGGCACAGGTCTGTAATCAAAGGCAGGCACTTCTCGGCATTAGGCCACGCCCCCTTATCAACCGCGAATCGCGGCACTTCTCTGGGGCCATGAACCAGCCCTGGTAAGGGGAGGGGGGAGTGGGTGGCGGGCAGCCCCATTGCACTGGGTCTGGGAGGAGGAGGGTCTGCACACAGACGCATCCTGCCGCTTCTGCCCAGTCCCTGCACGGAGGTTGTGATGTGCGGTCTTTCAGCTGACTGCACATCGCTCCTCTTGTATATCGGTGGCGCCTCTCATATTTTTTTTGGGGGGGGGCTGCCCCCTTGCCCCCCCAGTTCCGACGCCTCTGACTGACACCTAAATGATATGGTTTGTTTGAATATTATTTCTCTGTGAGGATGAGGATGTAAACACTGAAGGGGGGGGATCTGAGGATGAGGACGACATCTTGCAACTGTAGAGTCAGTTTTTGCAAGGAGAGATTAATTGCTTCTTTTTTGGTGGGGGCCCAAACAAACCAATTATTTCAGCTACAGTCGTGTGGCAGACCCTGTCGCTGAAATGATTGGTTTGTTAAAGTGTGCATGCCCTGTTTATACAACATAAGGGTAGGTGGGAGGGCCCAAGGACAATTCAATCTTGCACGTCTTTTCTTTGCCACATCATTCCAGGGGTGCTGCCTTATATGGGGTGCTGCCCCTCTGCCCTATCAGTCCAGGAGTGCTGCCCCACTGCCATTTAAATCCAGGGGTGCTGTTGCCTGTCTGCTGTGCAATTCTCCAGGGGTGCTGCCTATGCTGTATAAATCCAAGGGTGCTGCCGTATAATTCCAGGGATGCTGCTGTACTTGATCCTAGGTTTAAACGAAAGCCTAGAGCAGATATGAAACAAGCTTCAACATCACAAACAGATTTGTGAAAACTAGTCACAAAGGTGGAAATAGAAATTGCTGAAGTGTTTTTAAATAAAGTGGCAGAGACCACATTTGTGGCCAAAGTCAGTGTGACTCAGAAGAGACTGAATCATAATCCAGCGCAATTGCCGGAGAGGTAAAAGTGATATTTTCTGCCGGAGCATTAGAGAAAGGTTCTTCTCAGTTATTTCATGTTAGGGACTCACTCAAATGAATGGCTCCAATTAGTCAACCTTCATTTTGATTTATTATTGATGTTCCACATTTTGGGATTATTTATTTACAAGATGCGCCTTTGTTGTACAGGGATCTTCTTTTCCTAAGGGCTGCGTGGGGTTATCGCAAGACCTTTCCTAGGGGCTGCTAAAACATGTAAGGGGCTGCTTTATTTAAAAATAAAATAGGAATAAAATAAACAAGACACACAGATATGCTCACATGCGTGTAACTGGGAGCTGTGAAAAACAAAAATAAGACTTCTGCCACAAAATATGTAAATAAAAATGCAATATAAAAAATGGAAAAAAAGAAACCCACAAGATTTTCACAAAATAAGTCTCCAGACTCCATGGAGGGGAAAATATCCAATCTTGATCCTGTGGTATACACCAGTTTATTTGCATCCCAGCATTAAATCGGAGATTATCTTAATCCCTGAACATGGAGAAGGGGGTACAATTTTGGAGGCTTTGGCCCCTAGTTTTTCAGTTTGTACAGTAATGTGGTAGTCAATAATTATTTATTTGCTTCGTTGAAGTCCTTTTGTTCCACAACCAAAATAGGAGTGGAGGTGAAAGCCTGTGTGTTGTTCCTGATTGCGTGTACCTCTCTACTTTGTAATCCCCTTCTTGACACTGTCCTCTTCCTCTTGCCTCTTCTCATAATGTGAAACGTCATCAAAGAAGGAGGTGGTATGTTTGTAGCTAGCTATGATTCAGAGAACTTGGCGAGCTTTTTCCAGGGGGACCACCTGTTGCTGAAATGATGGGTGGGAGGGCCCAAGACAATTCCATCTTGTACCTCTTTTTTTCTTTGCATTATGTGCTCTTTGGGACCTAGTTTTTAAAACTGCCATCCTGTCTGCAACTGCAGTGCCACTCCTAGATGGGCCAGATGTTTGTGACGCCCACTTGTGTCATTTAGCTTAGTTATCCAGCAACCTCATTGCACCTCTTTTTTTCTGTGCATTATGTGCTCTTTGGGGCCTAGTTTTTAAAACTGCCATCCTGTCTGCAACTGCAGCGCCACTCCTAGATGGGCCAGGTGTTTGTGCCGTCCACTTTTGTCGCTTAGCTTAGTCATCCAGCTACCTCGGTGCAACCTTTTGGCCTAAAAACAATATTGTGTGGTGTGAGGTGTACAGAATAGACTGGAAATTAGTGGAAATGAATGTTATTGAGGTTAATAATACCGTAGGATCAAAATGACCCACAAATTCTTTTAGCTGTTTTTATGTTTTTTTCAGATCCAAAAATCAAAATCCGAAAGGATGGTTTTGGCAAAACCAATCCAGATCCAAAACACGAGCGGGGATCCAGATCTAAAACCAAAACACGAAAAGTGTTTGCCACACATCTCTAATTAATATTTACTTACATTAAGATGTCTCAAATTTGCAGCTCTATAAAATCACCACATTTTTAATACTCATTTATATTTACAACCGTGAAAATCAAAAACTCTGGTGCGAAGTATGGGTAGAACAGCTAGTATATATATATATATATATATATATATATATATATATATATATATATTAGCTGAAGTACCCAGTGTTGTCCATGTTTAAATCTTCAAGTTATTAAGTTATGAGTTGAATTTAACTGTCAACATTTTTTAAATAATTAGCAGTTTAGCAATTTTTCCAACACACCCATGATGTGGCTGCCCAGTGTGTGTGTGTGTGTGTGTGTTTTTTTTTTGTGCCGGTAGCCCTAATCCCCAGATTTCCTTTTTGTTCAGCATTATAATCACTTTTACATTGTGAGATGGGTTTAAAGTTTTCCTTCTGCAGTGTTGCTATTGTAAGCCTTTGGGTACACAATTTTTTTTGACTTCCCACCTCCATTTCTGTTAGTTATTTTAGTTCATTGATTTATGGATATTTCAGTCAGTTATAACAGTTTATTAAAGTCTTCATCCAAATCCATTCAGTGGAAGGCCCAGAACAGGCTCCCTGTATCAAAGTTCTATCTGGCCTACACCAAAGGGAGGTCCAAAGAGGACCTCAACCCTTTAGTGTGTCTTCTAGGACCCAGTATTATCACTCTGAAGTTTTCATCCAAATCAATCCAGTGAAAGGCCCAGAAAAGGCTACCCGGGCCAAAGTTCGGCCCAGCGTACACCAACGGGAGGTCTGACCGGGACCCCAGCCCCCCTAAAAAATGGCCAGGATCCAACTGGACCACCTCGCATTGGTTTCATCCCAATTGGTGCAGGGGTATCCGAATGCACAGCCAGACAAACAATGTAACAGACCAATGAATTTTATATATATATATATATATATATATATATATTTATACACACACATGCATACAAATTTTACAATATCGTCTGTCTCTTGAAACATGTAGGATCTACTATAAAAGGCACAAGAGGGAAGCAAAAGTACTACATATTTCTTCTACAGTACAAGGATGGAGCTTCACATAATAATTGTCACAGGACACAGTAAGCACCTTATTTTCTGAATAAAAAGCTGTTCTGACACATAGAGAAATTTTAAGTCAAAGCAATTCACTTGATACTAGATCTTATAACATGAGCATGTAAGTTTGTCTTTTAGTTAATTCCTCTTTAGGGTGATATTCAGAATCAACAATGAGCTCCGTGCAAACCTTCAGATCCACAGTGACAATATATGTTAAAGTGATCTCCTGAGCTATCTCCTCAAAGTGCTGTGTAATGTGACAGGTCTGATAACGGACTCAGGTCTATTTCCTCTTGAGTGCACATTGCAAGCAGCTCGTTATATAACTATCCCGGACCCACATGACATTGAGTTCTAGATTCACTCTCTAATAAAACATGTTCTGCTGACAAGCCCAAAAACTGATTTTAAGTGAATTACATTTTATTCAGCATTGTTTTACTGCCAAGACACAAGATCTGTCATGACACTGCTGTGCCGAAACCGGTAGAAGAGATAGAAAAGGTGTGAGTCAACTAATAGATATTTTTGGGGAGCTGCACACCCTAATTCTAAATGAGAGGTGCTACTATGCTGAGACTGGGCACACCTACCATGACTTGCCCCTTAGAAATGTTTGGGACCTACTTGATGCGGTCACCTGGCCGAAGTAGGTGGGCCCATATTTGTGCCCAAAATTATGCTAAGCACCTCAATTTTACCCTATGTTAAATTGTAGAGTTTATTATAATTGGTCTGATTGGCAGTGTTTAGTACATAGAGTGTGCACCTGCATTTTCTCTTTTTTCTGTGTGTATCTTATAGATATTTATCTGTGACCCAGTGTCAGATTGAGGCATGAAGAGTCCACCAGGAAATGCCGTAATAGGAGCCCAAGCATAAGGGGCATGATCACCACAGAGGGACTTGGACAACTATTAGAGATGATATAAGGCCTGATTCAGAGAAGTAGAAGACCTCCTGCATGTAACTGCGATCCCAGCACTGCGACTGATGTCGCAAGCTGGTATCCAACATTGCGACCATCGGTTGCGATATTCAATGCAGGCGGTCAGCTAAGTAAGCTTTAGCTTGTGCAACTGGCTAATAGAAGTGGGGGCTGCGAAGCCAGGAAGTCTACATGATGACATGCAGACCCTTGGCTCTCCCCTCAAATAAAATGGGCGTGACATACCCCACATTTTCAGGAATGCAGGCTAGGCCCCACCCCACCCTCTCCCCACCCACTCAACACCACTGCCTGTCAATCAACTTGTTGCATATGATAAATGGTGCTCCAGCCAATCAACTCCCAACTGTCATTTTTGAAACACATCAGTTAGGAGTTGAACACATCACAGGCAGGAGCTGATTGGCTGGAGCACCATTTATCATATGCAACAAGTTTTATCCCTCATTGATAAAATGAGCCCCCAAGCACCTAAGTTCCTCCATGATTCTGTTCAACAAACTGACCCACTAGTTGAGCACATTCTGAAACCTGACCCCCCCTAAAGAATTGGCCCGCAGACAGTGGGGACCACCAGGGATATCCCTGTGCTCCTGTGGGCCAGTCCACCCCTGTATCAGTCTGGGGTACAAATTAATGGGTTATGGAGTACAATGGTTTTCTAAACCACAGTTAACCTAACACAGTTATATCCGGATGTTAGGTTGACAGTGTATTGGTCGACACCAATTGATCGACATGCATTAGGTCGACGGGTACAAAAGGTCAACATGGTCAACATATATTTTTAAGGTTTTCTGAACATTTGCTAGATTTACCAGCCACTTGGACATCTATTGGGAATAGTAACCTTGCCTGGAGTTTGGCGAGTGAAGCGAGCCCGCTACAGTACACATTTGTACTGATGGTGGTCACAAAACATAATTTAGAATATACAATATTTGGCCTAAAACACGCCAAAAACACAATTTTCAACCATTGTCATGTCGACCTTTTGCACCTATCGACCTTAACCGCTGTTGACCTTTTATCTGTGGTACTGTTGAACCTGATGACCTTTTGTACAGTTTGCATGTCGACTATATGTTGTCAACGTATTGACTGTAGCTAGACTTTGTAGATCTGTTATACCACACCCCTGCAGGTGGGGCAGATGTAACATGTGCAGAGAGACTTAGATTTGGGTGGGGCATGTTGAAACCGAAATCTAAATTGCAGTGTATAAATAACATTTGTGGGCTACATGCAAAAGCAGCCAGTATTTACCCTGCACAGAAAAAACACAAATGTATTTGCTCCCGTTGCAGGGCAAAATGGTTTGTTCCAGACACAAAGTTATTTGCTTTTTTTGCTTTACTTACAAACATGAATCAGGCCCTGTGAGCAGAAGAATGCAGCAATCAGTCCCTCTAACCTCCTGTTGTTTCTTGGAACATTGAAAGGCCCATGTGATCTGGGCGCGATATTAGCGCCCAGGATCACATTGCAGAATGCGATCATATCGAGTGAATGTATCACCCAGCACAGGCAGGGTTCCTAGCCCATCCCTGCGATGTACCAAGTGTGGTGCTGACCGCCATGCACATTGGCCCTTTCCGGAGGAGGGAACCCTGGGCATCCCTGCTGAAACTACATCCCCGATCTGTAGCCCATAGGATATCTGGAGATGGCGGTAGCTGCTGGGAACAATACTAGTGCTTTGCATTCTGGATATCGGTAAATCGTGTAGCAGTGACTGTTTCTGTGACAGCACACTATGAGTTGGCTGGCTGGTAAATTATGGGGGCTTTACAAGAAATATAATAGTGCTTGGGGATCGACCAATCAACTTTGAAAGTTTTCTTTGTTTGTAATGTGAAAAATTAATTAATTTAATGATCTTAAAAAAGCATGAACATTCTAGTATGTACAGTTCCATAGACTGTCTTCAGAAGAGCATTTATCTTGTTAGTGCGTAACTACAATTATTGGTGAAAACTACAGAAAGCAATATTAATAATTACTAACTATATACAGTATCTTGCTGAATGAGTAGAATGTTGGGCTAATACTGCTCTGACTTATATTATCTCTGTCCCAGCAATGCCCAAGTAACAAAGTCTGAGTGACAAGTGATGTGCTACAAACTTCACCAAAGATAACTTTCAAGCAGGTTATCTGTCTCCTTATTACAGTAAGTGCCCTAAGGGTTGGTATATGATGAGGACAAGGTCAATCTCTCACACAAGCCTGTCTCCATTTTCTCTCCAGTCTCCACTTCTAGAAGGGGTACTGATGAAGAAAAAAAGACTATATAACAATGACACAGGGAGACACCTGCAGTGTCGGGCTGGGGTATGAAGGGCCCACCGGGGGAATGCAGTTACAGGGCCCATACTTAGGGGTGTGGCCAGCCTACACAATAGTTTAGTGCAGTGTAATGCAACATATCTTCCATCTATAATACAAGTGCACAGATTGGAACCTGATCCCTAGAGGAAGGAGAGGGCCCTCAGGCTGTGGGGCCTACCGGTGGTTTCCCTGGTACCCCTGTGGGCCAGTCCGACCCTGGACACCTGCTATAGACTCCTGAATTGCAGTGTCAGGTCTTTGTGACCATGGACAAGTCACCTGTCTCCCTGTGACCCAGATACCAAAAACAAATTGTAAGCTTGCTTAGGTAGATAGATAGATAGATAGATAGATAGATAGATAGATAGATAGATAGATAGATAGGATAGATAGATAGAATTTTGATTGTAAAATTGATTGTAAAATTCCTCTGATGAAGGCACAATGGACTATGGGAATAGTACTAGAACTTAGGAGTCAATGGGGGTCATTCCGAGTTGATCACTCGCTAGCAGTTTTTAGCAGCCGTGCAAACGCTATGCCGCCTTCCACTGGGAGTGTATTTTAGCATAGCAGAAGTGCGAACGAAAGGATCGCAGAGCGGCTACAAAATAATTTTGTGCAGTTTCAGAGTAGCTTCAGACCTACTCACTTCAGACTATTCAGTTCCTGTTTTGACGTCATGAACACACCCTGCGTTCGCCCAGCCACGCCTGAATTTTTCCTGGCACGCCTGCATTTTTTCGAACACTCCCTCAAAATGGTCCATTGAAACCCAGAAATGCCCTCTTCCTGTCAATCACTCTGCGGCCAGCAGTGCGACTGAAAAGCTTCGCTAGACCTTGTGTGAAACTACATCGTTCGTTGTAATAGTACGACGCACGTGCGCATTGCGCCGCATAAGCATGCGCAGAAGTGCCATTTTTTTGCCTGATCGCTGCGCAGCGAACGAAAGCAGCTAGCGATCAACTCGGAATGACCCCCTATGTACTAAGGTTTGGAGAGAGATAAAGTAGACGGAGATAAAGTACCAACCAATCAGCTCCTGTCATTTTTCAAACCCAGTCTGCGACATGGCTTAGTAAATAGACCCCTTAGGGGCAGATGCATTAAGCCTTAAAAAGTGATAAAGTGGAGAGTGGTAAAGAGTGATAAATTACCAGCCAACCAGCTCCTAACTGTCGTTTTTCAAACACAACCTGTAACCTGGCTGTTAGGAAACTGATTGGCTGGTACTGTACATTATCACTCTTTATCACTCTTCACTTTATCTCTTTTCAAGGAACAATACATTTGCTCCATATTCATCTAATGCTGTGACATGGTCTGTAGGTACCGTAGGCCTTCAGTCATTTAGGTAGGAGAAATTTAAGAGGTCGATTTACTAAGCCTTGGATGGAGAAAAAGTGGATGGAGATAAAGTACCAGCCAATCAGCTCCTAATTGCCATGTCACAGGCCAGATTTGAAAAGTGACAGTTAGGAGCTGTTTGGTTGGTACTTTATCTCAGTCCAATTTATCTCCATTCAAGGCTTAGTAAATAGACTCATAAATTACTAGTAGACAGTAATAGCAAATTATCTAGACTTGAGGTCTGGGCAGATAAATGGAGAATGAGGTGCAATATAGACAAATGTAAAGTTATGTACTTTGGGTGAAATGTAGGGATAACGGTAGTTGAAAGATATTTGGGGGTGCTCATTGTTAATAAACTTAGTAGCAGTACGCAATGTCAATATGCAGCAACTACAGCAAATAAGGTGTTATCATGCATAAAACGTAGAATGGAGACAAGGGATGAGAGTGTAATCCTGCCACTGTATAAATCATTGGTGCGGCCACACCTGGAATTTTGTGTACAGTTCTGGGCACCTCACTATAAAAAAGATATCTTGGTACTCAAACGGATTCAGAGGTGAGCCACCGAACTGGTTAGGGGGTTGGAGACACTGAATTATGAGGAAAGACTCAAAAGTTTAGATTTGTCTACACTGGAAAGGAGGCGATTGAGAGGGGACATTATTAATATTTATAAATACATAAAGGGACAATACAAGGATTTATCAAACGATTTGTTTATCAAAAAAATACTACATAGGACACGAGGACACCCCCTGAGGTTAGAAGAAAAAAAAATTCATACACAACAGAGAAAAGGGTTCTTCACAGTAAGAGCAGTAAGGATTTGGAATTCTCTGCCAGAGAAGGTAGTAATGGTGGATTCAATCAATAAGTTAAAAATGGATTGGATAACTCCCTAGCTGAAAGAAATATCCAAGGTTACAGCATTCAATTAATATAACATTTCTAATACAGGTTGAACTCAATGGACATTTGTCTTTTTTCAACCTCAACTACTATGTAACTATTCTGTAGTAGAGTAGTACCCAGGCATTGCTCTAACTGTAGAAGAGCATGGACTTGGTTGGAGCCTGATCTGGTTCAAGTTTGAGCTCCATTATTATTATTATTATTATTATCCTTTATTTATATGGCGCCACAAGGGTTCCGCAGCGCCCGATTACAGAGTACAAATGCACATAAAAAATAGGAAAACAGTGACTTACAGTTGAATACAATATAGGACAAGTACAGGGCAGCTAAGCATAACTACACCAGTAAACATAGAGATAAGTTCCAGGTGGTCAAAAAACTGTGGGATCTGGGTGGTTGAGGATTATTAAAGTAAGAAAAGTATAAGCACATGAGGGAAGAGGGCCCTACTCGTGAGAGCTTACATTCTAAGGGGAGGGGTAGACAGACAGGGATGACACAGATGGGGTACATAGAGAGCGTGGAACAGAGGGTTATGTTGAGATTTGGCTACATTTGGTAAAGAAATGGGTCTTAAGAGCCCGTTTGAAGTTTTGTAGAGAGGTGGAGAGTCTGAGGGGGAGAGGTAAAGAATTCCAGAGAAATGGAGCAGCACGTGAAAAATCTTGGAGATAGGAGTGGGAGGAAGTAATCAGAAGACAGGAGAGACGGCGTGCATTAGCAGAGCGAAGAGGACGGGTGGGAGAGTAAAGGGAGATAAGGTCAGAGATGTAGATGGGAGAGGAGTGGGTGAGTGCTTTGTAAGTGAGTGTGAGAAGTTTGAATTGGATTCTGAAAGGGAAGGGAAGCCAGTGGAGGGCCTGTAGGAGGGGGGAGGTAGACGTAGTGCGTTTGGTGAGGAAGATGAGCCGGGCAGCAGCATTGAGGATAGATTGGAGTGGAGAGAGGTGATTGTCAGGGAGGCCAGTTAAGAGGAGATTACAGTAGTCCAGTCTGGAAATAATCAGTGAGTGAATAATGATCTTAGTGGCATCCTGTGTGAGAAAAGGTCTGATTCTAGAAATGTTTTTGAGATGAAAATGACAGGTTTGTGAGAGGTGCTGAATGTGTGGTTTGTCTAAACAGTCTATGCTATCTCTATGAAGTTGCCCCGAGCAAAAAAGAACATCCAGCATCATGTACTGAGATTGGCCCTTCCTTCATTTCAGAAGAAATGCATATTTCACCGCGTACACACAAATCTAGATATTGGGCCCGATTCAGACAGGATTGCAGTTTCTGACAAAAAGCAGTTGCTGCGATCAAATAGTTTCCGCCCAGAAATAGTGAAAAAACGCCCATCGTAAAAATTGTGAACGCATCGCAACATGCGGGCTTATCGAAAAACCATACGCAATTACCAGAACATCAAAGATTTTTCCTATCTGCGCTAGGCAAGGTCGTCCTCAATTTTTGCAACACAAGAGGCTGGTAGTGGTCATCGCTGATGTCAGAGGCCCTCCTTAAAAACGTCTGGGCACGCCTGTGTTTTTTCAGACACACCCACAAAACGGCGGGTTTCTGCCCAGAAACGCCAGCTTCCTGTCACTCAAACAGCGGCTGCATTGCGATCACAATGTGTACGCATTTTCTGTCGCTGTTTTTGCTAGCACATGCGCAATGCGAATGCTGCACATGTGCAGTCGTTCGATAATTACCCAGATTGTGAATCGCAAATTTTGCTATCCAACCTAAATTAGGCCCATAGCCCTCGATAAGAGAGCTGGGGATCTCCCTGGGTGAGTGTAGTTGCACGGGTGAGCCTTCTGCCAATAGAAATAATTGGACAGCCCTCTCTGAATGAAGTAGCAGGTATACAACAGTGGATGCTGCATAAGGGGTGTATTCAATTCATGTCGGATCCTCTTCGACGGAGAGGATCCGACAGTTCAGTATTCAATGCTGGCCGCAAACGGCCAGCATTCTGACAATGCAGATTCGACTTGTTAACAAGTTGAATCTATTCTGCATTATCCTTAAACTGTCGGAAACAGCCGTGCTTCCGACAGAAACACGTGGATTGGCGAGTAACGCGCCGATCCACGTGGTTTTCAACAAGTGCCCTTTTTTCCGACAGTCGGGAAAATGGCACTTGCTTTGAATAGGTGAAATGCAAATTCAACCTATTCCTGTCGGAAAGTGACGGTATTTCCGACTGTCGGAAATACCGTCACTAATTGAATAGATCCCTAAGGGTGAAAGACCAAAGGGGAAATTTATCAAAGTGTGGAGAGAAATAAACCAATCAGTTTCTGTCACTTTACAGGCTGTATTTAAAAAATGACAGGAGCTGATTGGTTGGTACTTTTTCTCTCCCCAAGCTTTAATAATTTACCTAGCATGATGAAAAGTAGACATATAAATAAAATACAGTAGGCAATACTCAGTATTACTGTGTATGAATGTTAATAGAATGAATTGTACATTCACTCACAGTGTTACGAGGAAACAAGATGCTTCTTCATAAATAGTTTCTTAATCCAGCTATAGGTCTCTACTTGATTATTTTAAGTATTTTCTATTTACTCTGGCAATGCTGAGTGAGTTATTTTTGTTTCAGGGCTCAGTTTATCTCCATGAGATTGTTCAGCTTGTCAAATACTGTAGTTACTATATAATTTAAATTGGACAATAACGAATCTCTTATCTTCTCGCCAGGGATAACAACTGTAACTACAAAAGATGAAATAATTGTTTGAGAGATAACATGATTTAAAATATTCTTTACGTTATTTTGGGCCTGATTCCGAGATGTACGTAAAACCCAAGTTATTTACAGCTGAGCAATTATATGAGGTCTGCGCATCTAAGTCGCAATGTATATGTGCTGAGACAGTCTTGCGATAGCGGTGACAGGGAGGATGTATTTGCATCATGGAGTATTTGGGGATGGTAACGAGGAGTGGGGGCAAAATTCATGACATGTCGGGATCATTGTCGGGGCATGTCACGTTCCTGTACGCAGATGCACTTTCTCGACTGATCTGCAACTGATGCTGCATCTTTGTATGCAGCTGCTGGGATTTGCAAAGCTGTCGGTGGGCGTCTCAATACAAATCCAGGCGGCTACGAAAATTGAATAATTTTCATGCCATTGATGTGTACAAATTCACAGCTGCAAGTGAATTTGCCTACATCTCCGAGTCAGGCTCGATGTAGGTTTTGTTCTAACATTAACGGGGTAATTCTATTGATAGCAGAAGATTTAAAAAACCCTGCGACATTGCGTTTTCCAGCAGTCGCTGGGTTTTGCTATTCAATTGCATGACCGTGTCTTTTTTTCAGGCAGCCCCAGAGCAAGTATGACTTTTCCTAAAATCGCTAATTTTAGGAAAAATCACCAGGACTTGCTCTGTCACCGTGGCTGCCCCCCCAAAAAGGGGACTAATTAAGCAATAGGAAGTTTTCAGTTACTTTAATTAGTTTGTAATTACTCTCCTTCCGAAGAGGTGTCCAGCATCGGTATCCAGACTCCTGCAGCAGTGGTGAGTATGTGTTATATGAGTGTTTATATGTGTGTATGAGTATGATTGTGTGAACCCCGTTGTCCCTGTATAGTGTCAAACCCCCCGCAGACAGCAGCTGGGAGAACTACACCTCCGAGCAGCCCTTGAGTCTCCCAACAGCCCCCATGCCTTCCAACAACCCCATCCCCAGTGTAAATATGGAGGGGAGACCACTGGGAACCGTGGAGACCACTGGATGGGTGAGTATAATTTTTTTAACTTGAAACCTCGGGGGTTATCAGTATTGAAAACCCTGCAACCAATTTTTAAAAATTGGATACCGTGGGTATCGGGAGTGTGCATGCCAGTGGTAATCGAAAACTCAGTGTTGGACTGGGACATTAAGGGGAGATGGCCAGCCACCAGTGGGAGTGTGGCCAGCAACCACAAAGGGGCAACCATTAGAGAGGACATGCAAAGATCAGGATCCCTTTATAAAGCTGGGGGACAGGGGTGTGTCAGGACTAGAGATATGAGCCAGACAATTTTTGCTGGATTTGGCTTGGATTCGTTGTCCATCTTTGGATTTGCCAAACTGCCGTGACTTGTTTTGGATTTGGATTTTTTTCAGAAATTATTAACCCCAATAGCATAATTTCCAGTCAATTACAGTCAATTTTGACCACCTCACAGCTCACAATATTGATTTCACCAATATTGGCCAAAGCACACTAGGGTAAAGCACACCAAACAGTACAAGCTCAGTTCAAACTGCATGGATCACAGGAAGTATAGATGCATGTGAACAAAGTGCACTAGGGTAAAGTACACCAAACAGTACAAGCTCAGTTCAAACTGCATGGATCACAGGAAGTATAGATGCATGTGAACAAAGTGCACTAGGGTAAAGTACACCAAACAGTACAAGCTCAGTTCAAACTGCATGGATCACAGGTCGTATGGATGCATGTGAACAAAGCGCACTAGGGTAAAACGCACCAAACATTACAAGCTCGGTTCAAACTACATGGATCACAGGATGTAAAGATACATGTGAGCAAAGTGCACTATAGTAAAGTACAGCAAACAGTACAATTTACAGCATAATACAGCACAAAATACAGCAGTGTCCAGTTTGTCCCGTATACACAGTCACTTTGTACAGCACAACCACTTGTGAGTTCGGAGCCTCAGTACAGCCATTAAAGAAGAGTATAGCGCAGCTTTCAGCAATATGCTCCCTATACACAGTAACTTTATACGGCTCAGCCAATTGTGAGTTTGGAGTCTCAGTACAGCCACTACAGCTTTCAGCAGTGTGCGTTAGTGTGAAATGGCACAGAGTCCTGGCAGCGACGCTTTATATAGAATACAAGTCCCACGAGAATCCGACGCCGGGAGGATGACGTTTGGCCTTGATGTGCGATCTGAGTCTGGCGGAACATCAGAGATGTGGTCAGGGTGGACTCGGATCCCCAATGTTCGGTGCAAGTAATCCGGACATCATCTCTAGTCAGGACCACTCACTTTGATTAGCAAGAGGGCTAATCTTGGTGTAGATTCCATAGAAACAAACCAAGCACCCAGGTTTATCCATGACGTTGCTCCTCCAAGTTACTGACCCCTAGAGAAGGGTATTGGGCCTGCAGGCAGTGGGTCCCATCAGGTATTTCCCCTGTACACCTGTGGGCCAGTCCCATCCTTCATATACAAAACTATAGTTTTCAAAGTATGAGATTATTATGCCCCTTCTGGTGTTTGTTGAGAGAGTATGTACCACCTGTACTAGTGCTTAAAAAGTTCAAATTACTCACATTCAGTTTTGGGTGCTGCTAGTGAGTCTTGGCTGAAAGTCTTTGACTCTAACCTGTCGAGTATGCTGACTGTGATGTGTGCACAAGTCGGGCCTGCTGAGATACTAAACAAATCTACAGTTGTGTCCTCTGTCAGCTTGCAAACGACTTGCAGTAAATGCAACTCAGCTGCCACATATCGTGTGTCCGCAAATGTCCACGGGCACATGCGTACACATCCGCTTCAATAGTTGAGGTGGGAGCATATGCAGGCTGCAGCTAGTCGCGGCAGGCTGCAGGTATTTCCTGCTGCGATGCATACACACGCGGCAGGCAAATACCCACAAGATGAGAAAGGACACATCTGTACACTGACTAATGAGAGGAGGATATGATGAACTTCTTGTATGGATTAGGCTCACAGGTGCACCTGTAAGATTTATTTTGCAGGCTGAGATAAAAGGATAGAATATATACATTCACAGGGGCACTCTCTGGTTTGCAAAAATGTGCACGGCCTTCTTCTTCCAACAAGCTCACCCCCTTTACCCGTGGCCACGCCCCCTTTCCTAATTTGTACCGATTTTTATGTGTAAAATGTTGGAGGGTATGAGGTAGGGTTTGGGAGGTGGGGGGGTTCATTACTTACCTCTTCCCTGTCGGGATCTTGGCCATTGGGATACCAACATTGATATTGTGACCGTCGGCATCCTGTCCACCGGAATTGCATACCGATCCCATTGAAGCATCTATATTTTATGTGCATGTGCAGGGCCATATTGTTACTGTGTTAGAGCACCACAGTGGGACACAGATATGTTGCACTTAGCATCCGTCTGGATCCTGCTATCCTAGAACCCATATTACCATACTGTTCACATACTTGACCAGCTGGTCCTCTGATCAAGCTCTGCTCCATCTAAAGTACTTGAAAGTGTTTAGCAGTGAGTACGGCTGTACAAACAAACTCTGTTGCACTTCCTATAACCAAGACAGCTGGTTAAGCACCATTGGGCCCTTTATCCTCTGGTGTAGCTTATGCACTACACCACCAATAGTGCACACATACCAACAATAGCAACAGTAAAGGGGAGAAGGGGTAGGCTATTCAAATGCCGGCGTGCTGTAGTTGCACTGACATCAACGGCTGTGTTCCACTGCACATTCTACACCTCCATACAATGTCCAAGGTGTCTGATAATGTGACTTTTTACACAAAGCGGCAGATTAGCACCGCAGCTGGTGGAAGTCCCTGTTCAAATTCCATTGGCTGTCGCATTACCTGTAATAAAGGTGTGTTAATAGCGTGCAGTCCCATGGCATTTGCATCCCCCTATAAATCAGGCCCTGGGTCACAAAGGCGGACACAGCCAGCGATTATTTGCAGACTGTGCATATGAACCTTGACGGCAGCACCAAGCATGGTCAGATATCTGGATGGAAACTGGGTGGCTACCTTGCAACCGCAGGCAAGAGATCTGTGTTGTGGGAGGGTCATGGGAGTGTTATGGACATGTAGTCCATGCTATTTTGTAAAATGTGTATGGAGAAGGGACGCCGATTTCTCATGGGTCTCTTGCATCTAGCATGAGGTAGGTGTAAATGCCAGAACAAATGATGGCAGTTGCGTGCTGTCCATGGAAAATAGTCATTCTGGTTGGTGGGGACAGCAGTATTTGCGGACAACCTTACAAGGCTAGGAGGCACCTTTTACAAAAGTTTGTTTAAGATTATGGTGTGTGTATAATGGTCTATCATTATTTTACAGTAGTCTTAGCAACATACTTGAGAAATAAGATTAAGCACTAAGGATTAAGACTTTTGTAAAGATTTTCAACCAAGTAAAAACCAACATTAGTTGCTGCCTACAGGAACATAGGGTGGGTTATAAGAGTTAAGACTCCTATCTTTATTTTTTATCCTTTATACAGCACTGACATATTACTGGTGGTGCGGCAAGGTTAGTATAAGCAGAAGTAGGAGAAACATGAATCAGTCTCTGTAGAAATCTTAAAACAGTCATCTGAAGTAGAGAAGGCTCCTGCTCTTGTGCAACATGGTGCCATGACTATCTGCCAGCAAGGGGTATCTGTGTGCTGGGTGTTTTGGGCGTCAATAGTGCCAGTTCCGCTGTTGTCATTTTTGGCTGCAACTACTGTCTTCAGGGAGGCAGCGGAGATCACCAAAGGAGCAACAGAGATGGCAGTAGTAATGACGGCTGGGTAATCCCGGTCTAGCAGCTGAACTGAGATGTTATTCAGTTGTTATCCCCTGTCATTGCGTATGTAACATGAGGAGCATGGGTAGGCAGTACACCTCCTCCCGTCACGCCTCAGAAATCACACACGACTCATGCCTTGCATCCCCATAATCCCTCATGGTAACTCCCACCCAGGATGGGCCATTTAAACGCAGCAGGGAACTTTAAAAAGGTAGAGCTACAAAACAACCCTGTCCTTGGTGTGCTGACTCCTTGGCAGTGCTAACAACATTTCTACTGCCTTCACAAATGTGTGACTGTTTTTACATTTGTGTAAAGAGTATTATGTGGGAGGTGGGGACGGAGCTAATCTAAACTGCAGCAATGTCTAACTGCCGCCTGTTGAAAGTGGAGTGAACTACTGTGCACTGATGTTCCTCCAGGAAGGCTTCACTACTTTTACCAAGATGGCCACCAACCTAAGTACTATGCATGCGCTGCGCCATCTTGTCCTTCTGTAATGCTGGCCATACAGCAAGATGACCCTTATCCGATGCGAGTCGTATCACAATTCCCCTTGAACTTCCCATCTGCTCCCTGGCTGGGGTGGCGATTATTAGAGCTACACTAAAAATGTCTACAGTCAATAGGTCTACCACTAATTAGGTCGACAGGGTCAAAAGGTCGATATGGAAATTGTCTACACAATAAAGGTAGACGCACATTGTTTTTGTTTTTTTGGGAGTTGGGTCACTTTTCTGCCACAAACAAGCTCAATTAGTGTACTGCTTCGCTCGCCATGTTCGGGCAGGGTGCCTCGCTCCGCTACCGCTACTTCACTACTTTTACCAAGGTGGCCACCAACCTAAGTACTATGCATGCGCTGCGCCATCTTGTCCTTCTGTAATGCTGGCCATACAGCAAGATGACCCTTATCCGATGCGAGTCGTATCACAATTCACCTTGAACTTCCCATCTGCTCCCTGGCTGGGGTGGCGATTATTAGAGCTACACTAAAAATGTCTACAGTCAATAGGTCTACCACTAATTAGGTCGACAGGGTCAAAAGGTCGATATGGAAATTGTCTACACAATAAAGGTAGACGCACATTGTTTTTGTTTTTTTGGGAGTTGGGTCACTTTTCTGCCACAAACAAGCTCAATTAGTGTACTGCTTCGCTCGCCATGTTCGGGCAAGGTGCCTCGCTCCGCTACCGCTGCGCTCGGCACAAGTTACTATTCCCAATTGTAGTCCACGTGGATGGTAAAATATGAAAAAGCAGGTTTAAAAAAAAAAAAAAAAAAAAAATTTTGTGTCTACCATATATGTGTCGACCCTTTGACCCTGTCGACCTTTTGACCCCGTTGACCTAATGCTTGTCTACCATTAGTGGTAGATCTATTGACTGTAGACCTTTTTAGTGTAGACCAGGCATTCCCAACCGCGGTCCTCAAGGCACACCAACAGTGCAGGTTTTAGTGATATCCAGGCTTCAGCACAGATGTTAAATCAACTGAGGTACTAATTATGTCACCTGTGCTGAAGCCTGGAGATCACTAAAACCAGGACTGTTAGTGTGCCTTGAGGAACGAGGTTGGGAAAGCCTGGTGTAGACCTATAGACCGGTTACCCCCTGGCAGTCCTGGACACATGAGTGACACACGATGTGCTAACGACCAGTGGGCTTGTCACTGCTAAAACATCAAAGTCCAGTGAAATGCCACTCAAAATCGTACGATGCATCATATGTGCAGAAAACCTGGTACAATGTGCATACGATTACGACGCATAATATGGGCTGGACGAATGATCAGAGGATGTTACATTTGACCTGCGGGACCGCACATTGCTTCGTAATCGTATCCCAAACATGCACGATGTGCACACAATGCATCGTATGAGGAGTCAAAATCGTGTATTTGTACACAATATCGTCCTAGTGTATGGCCAGCTTTAGAACACAACAGTGGGAGACAGTGATCTTCCATTTAGTTCCAGTGAGACCTGCCATTACCTGCCTTTCAGTTGCTTTTCCAGCATCCTGCCTCACAAGCTACATGTACTCATCGCTCAAGCTCTGTTCCATCCTAATGGTGTGTATAACAGTGAGTACAGCTGCACCCATTGTCTCTTCAATAAATCAGTCCACTGGTTAAGTAACTGGACTGTTCGTTGTCTTTGGGTATCCACTTGTGCGTTCAGGGACTCTGCTACAACCTTGAGCCTGTACACACATATTTCTAACACTTCCCGCATGCTACCAAATGTAAATCTGATTTTATACTAGAAGGCAGCAGAATAGATCCTAGCATTACTTTGAAAATCCTAGTGTTATTTTAGGGTTATGGAAAAAATGAGCCAGGGTAGTCTAAGTCCTACATAGTACATACATTACAGTACTTTAGATAATCACTACTTTTAGTGATTTATGCATAATCTAAGCATACAATTAAAACTGTGGTCAAATAACTAAGTGTACTGTATTTATAATCTGAAAGAGCAGAAATGGAATCACCTTACTTTCCAAGCTGAATCATAGCTAAATGTAGATCAAATAGCAGTGCAATTATTGCACACATAAACATTGTAATTGAATAAATGGGGAGCCACCAGGGAAGTAGATGGTGCTCTGAACTGACTGTGTGCAATTAGTGTATAGATTATATAATTGCACATTGGGCTGCGAGTGTGCTCGAAATCCAAAGGAGCATTCAACAGATTAGAAGGAGGTGGATTAATTTTACATTTTTCCAACTGATCAATACATTGTGCTGACATTCAACGTATTTGTGTCCCTCCCAATCTGCTGACATAAACTCATACAGTAAAATCCTGGGGCTGCTCACAGGATATAGTCAGGTTCCTGGCGATCGGGATCCCGGCAGTAAGAAAACTGATGCCAGAATCACGACACTACTCATAATGACATCACCGCCATCCTGAAAAGGATCACCAGCCCGGTGCCGGAATTCCTGACTGACGTGATCCCAAGCTAGCATCCTCCAGGCAGGTAATCTGCGAGCGCGGGATGGGAGGGGGGGGGGGGTGAGTTAGCTTTAGGCTGTGGGGGGGGGGAGGGTTAGGCTGTGTGTGAGTGAGTGTGTGTGTGTGTGGGGGGGTATTAGGTTTAGAGTGCGGGTAGAGGGGGTTAGGTTTAGGCACCGCCGGGGAGGGTTAGTGTAAGGCTGTGGTGGGGGAGGGTCAGGCTGCAGGGGGTAGGGTTAGGCACCACAGAGGAGTGTTAGGGTTAGGCTGCGGGGGTGGGACGGTTAGATTTAGGCTGCTAGAATGGATGGTTAGGGGACCAGTGGGTAAAGGTAAGTATACTTACCTTCCCCTGTTGGGATTCTAATCATCAGGATACCGCGGTCAGTTTTCTGGCCGTTGGCATCCCACCCGCCGGCATTTCAACCCCAACCTCTGCTCACAGACTGTATACAAAGCTGCAAAATCAAATGCATGCCAGATTTACATCACACCCACTTTTACGTTTTAAAGCATTTGTATTGATTGTGATCGCTATTGTGTTTGATTCAAAAAGAGCTTTTTCCTTCATCTCCTCAATTAGTGATGAGACGAGTCTAGCTCACCATGACACTCGGAAGATTGTACTTATTATTCTTTATTGTATAACTTACTGTCTCGGATGGCTTTACCATCAATTATTACAGAGCCTTTAGAGATAAATGTATCTCCTTACTTCTACAGTTTCTAACCAAACCCCCTTCTCTTGACAATCTTTGGAGGACCACATTACGTGTCACACTCTGGACTTTTAAAAGTACTTTCTTACCTATGTGATTCCAGTCATCATTCCTGTGGCTAACCTGGTATCTTCTGTCAGCATACAGTAATTGCAGTGAATCATGGATGTTGTTCTTTAATAAAAGTTTTATTCTTTATTATAATTGCCTCTTGGCTTGTCACTGCTAAAACATCAACGATTCTTTCAAGTTTATGCACCATACCTGGTTAAAGCCTCCTCAATTCATTTATAATTCCTCTGTGTCAGCTCTATCCACAAACGTCTGTCCAAACCCAACCCTTAAGCGTGACAATTTGTACTGACCAAATGGATCCAGCCAAATATCAGGCTTCATCTGCAGGACCAGTCCAGATCCTAGCCGCACGACGAGAACATCAAGAGGCTGATTCATTCAACCTTTACTCAAGGGTCATGGAGCTACACTTCCTTCACCTTCAAATCCTCCAGCAAGTCCTCCATCTTCAGTGTCTCGGCTCCAGCTTCCTAAACCAAATTCGCTGGGAACCCACAAAATTGCAGTTTTTTTTAAAATCAATGTGAGATCCACTTCAAATTACAACCTAATAACTTTCCAAGTGAGAATTCCAAGGTGGCATATATCATCTCCCTTCTCTCTGGGCCAATCTTGGACTGGGCATCTCCACTCTGGGAAAAATCAGATGCAATATTGTCTTCATATAAAGACTTTGTAACATCTTTTCTCCAGATTTTCAATGAACCTGGGAGAGTGACATCTGCTTCTACATAGATCTTACATCTCTGCCAAGGGTCTCACTCTGTTGGCCAATACCTGGTTCAGTTCCAAATATTGGCTTCTGAATTAAGCTGGAATAATTAGGCACTCTATGCAGCGTTTTGGAATGGTCTATCTGAGAAAATCAAAGACGAACTTGCCACTCGTGACCTTCCAGACAAGTTAGAATCCTTAGTCTCCCTATGTACTAAGGTGGACTTACGCTTCCGGGAGTGAGCTATTGAAAGAGGAGGATTTTCTCTGCCTAAGATTTCAGCGGGGTCAACTTGTCAGGTCTCTCCTTCCAAGGAGGAACCGATGCAAGTAAACCACTCTCGTCTGTCCCAGTTAGAACGCAAAAGACAACGTTCTGAAAATCTGTCTCTACTGAGCTGCTCCTTTACATCAAATCAACTCCTGTCCCAAGCATCCGGGAAACACACGCTCCTAGTCAAGCAAGGAAAGGCTCGACTGGGAATACTCAACTCCTCTCCACAAAATTCCGTTTGTATTCTTTCAATTTATTTGCAAGTTGCCCAAAAAGTCAAGAAAGCCCCTGCTCTTCTCGACTCCGGTGCTGCTGGAAATTTCATCACCACAGCTTTAGTCCAGCAATAGGCACTACCCTCTGAAAGACTGTCCAAACCAGTTTATCTAACTGTGGTAGATGGGACTCGCATATTAAGTGGCATCATTACCCACCAGACTCAACCTCTTCGAGTCAAGATTGAGGCCTTGCATTCCGAACTTGTACGTTTTCTAATTATCGTCAGGGCATCGCATTCCATTGTTCTGGGTCTGCCTTGGCTCCGCCAACATAACCCACAAATCAATTGGGAAACATCTCAAATCACTGCTTGGGGGTCATCCTGTTTCAAGTCCTGCCTACAACAAGTATTACCAACATGTTCTACAGGTCCATCTCATCCGGATATTCCTCCTCATCCTTATGAAGAATTCACAGATGTATTCAGCAAGGCAGGTGTAGACGTTCTACCCATTGTGAATGGGATTGCCCAATAGACCTGATTACAGGAAAAACTCCTCCTAAAGGGCGTACTTATCCACTGTCCATCCCTAAGACCCAATCCATGATGGAATACATAACCTTGAAAAGGGTTTTATCAGATCCTCTTCATCACCTGTTGGTGCCAGTTTTTTCTTTGTAAAAAAGAAAGATGGTGGATTACGTCCTTGTATTGATTATAGAGTCCTGAATTATAATACTAAATCACTCTCCTTTACCTCTAATCACAGAACTTTTATATCGAGTCAGTGGTGCTACCATATTTACCAAACTCAACCTACGTGGGGCTTACAACTTAATCCGTATAGGAGAGGGCGATGAGTGGAAGACTGCACCCGTGATGGTTCGCTATGAGTACCTCATCATGGCCTTCGGCCTCAGTAATGCACCTGCTGTATTCCAGCATTACGTCAATGAGATTTTTCGTGACCTACTGTACAAGCATGTTGTAGTATATCTAGACGACATCCTCATCTTTGCCAACAATTTGGAAGATCATCATTGTCAAGTCAAAAAGGTACTCATTCGTCTCAGGACCAATCGTCTTTACTGCAAACTAGAAAAATGTGTCTTTGAAGTCAAGTCTATTCCCTTCCTGGGATACATTATCTCAGGTTCAGGTCTCAGAATGGATCCTGTTAAGCTCCAAGCAATTCAGGAGTGGCCACTCCCAACAACTCTTAAAGCAGTTCAATGCTTTCTCAGATTTGCCAACTATTACCGCAACTTTATCACAGACTTTTCTACCATCATGGCACCCATTACCACTCTCAATCAGAAGGATGCCAATCCATCTCGCTGGTCAGAAAAGGCCAAAATGGCTTTCCACGTGCTTAAGCAAAAAGTCATCACTGCTCCTGTACTGCGCCAAAAATCTGTAATACCTGAAGTCTGCTCACTGTTTAAATCTGAGGCAAGCTAGATGGGCTCTCTTATTTTCACGCTTCAATTTCAAATTGTCCTTTTGTCCAGGGGTCTAGAATAGGAAAAGCTGATGCTCTCCCTCGTTGCATGGAGCAGGATAATGAGACTACTTCCACTGAGAAACACCTCATCATTGATCCTGTGATGTTTTCTGCAGTCAGAATAGTTCCCACGCCTCCTGCAGGGAAAACCTTTGTCAAGACTGCTTTGCACAAGAAATTGTTACATTGGGCTCATTCTTCCCATTTTGCAGGTCATGCAGGAATTCAGAAAACTTCCGAATTCATTACCAGATCCTACTTGTGGTCTTCTTTAAAAAAAGATTTACAAGACTTTATTTCTTCATGTTCCAGGTGTGCCCAGCAGAAGATTAATCGTCAAGCTCCAGCTGGGCAGTTAATGCCTTTGTCAGTACCACTTCAACCATTGTCTCATTTGTCTATGGACTTTGTTACAGACTTGCCACTTTCAAATAAATTCAACACCATCTGGGTGGTAGTTGACTGGTTCACCAAGATGGCCCACTTTATTCCTCTCACTGGTCGTTCTACAGCATGTAAATTAGCTCAGCTTTTTATTCAGGAAATCTTTCATCTTCATGGTCTTCCAATAAAAATTGTCTCCGACAGCGGCGTCAAATTTGTTGCCAAATTTTGGCGTTCCTTATGTTCTGCTCTACAGATCCAGTTCAAATTCTCTTCAACATACCAACCTCAGACCAGTGGTCAGGCAGAAAGAGTTAACCAGGATCTGGAGTCATTTATTCGCTTGTACGTATCTTCTTTACAAGACAACTGGGCTGAATTACTTCCTTTGTCAGAATTTTGCCACAACAATCAATATCACTCATCTTCTGGAACTACGCCTTTCTTTGCCAACTACGGACTTCATCCTAGAGTACCAGATTTCCAGCCTCTTCCAGCATCTCAACTTCCAGCAGCTGACCAAGCTGTACAGCAGTTTTCAAAAATCTGGAAGGAAGTCTTCAATCAGGTACAAAAAAATTGCTGAGAAGAAGAGACAAGCAATTCCTAGTCTTAAGCCTGGAGATCGAGTATGGCTTTCTACTCGGAAATTAAGATTTAAAGGTCCATCAATGGAGTATGCGCATTGTTATATTGGGCCTTTTCCTATTGACAGTGTTATCAATCCAGTTTCATACAAGCTTGAGTTACCTCCATTCTTAAAAATTTCCAACTCATTTCACATTTCGTTGCTTAAACCACTTATTCGTAACAGGTTTCATTCCAATATGCCAAAAGTACCCAAAGTCCAAACTCAACGTGGCGATGAATATGAGATTTCAAAGATTATGGACTCTCAAATTTGTTATGGGAAACTTCAATATCTGCTTGATTGGAAGGGTTACGGACGGTACAGAAGAATGGGGCAGATGTATTAACCTGGAGAAGGCATAAGGAAGTGATAAACCAGTGATATGTGCAAGGTGATAAACTCACCAGCCAATCAGATCCTAACTGTTAATTTACATATTGGAGCTGATTGGCTGGTGCCTTTATCACCTTGCAGATATCACTGGTTTATCACTTCCTTATGCCTTCTCCAGGTTAATACATCTGCACCAATGTTCCTGGGCAGATGCCACTGATGTCCATGCGCCAAGATTTGTTTGAGTGTTCCATGCCAAGTTACCATTGTAAGCCAAAAAGGTGTCCTGGGGCGACATGTAAAGGGGTAGGGGGGTGGGGTGCTGTCACACTCCCGACTTTTAAAAGTACTTTCTTACCTATGTCTGTCCTGGCTGGCGCAAAGGTCTGTGCATGCTGTATCCCATACCCTCCAACATTTTACACATTTTGACACGCCCCTTTTCCTATACTTTTAATGGAAGATTGGAGAGGCAAAAATCTGTACAGACCATTAAAAAAAGGTACTGTACCTGCCAAAAAGGTACAGTTGGAGGGTATGGCATCCACACATCGCTCCCAGAGGTCCACCAGTGCTGATCCAGCATGAAGTCTCCTGCAGCAGCTGCTGCTTCTGTGCATAGCACTTCACAGCGCTGTCTTTCATTGTTTCAATGTTTATTTCTCATTGTGCTCACTTCCTGGTGTTTGGGCCTAGTCAGAGTTTCCCTCCAAAAGCAGACATGGGGGCTGCCATCTTGGATTCCATCAGCTGATCCTCCATTGTCCAATCCCGGAGCTCCTTTCGTCAGCTGACTGCAACATCCAATGAATCCACACTGCAAGGTATAACGGTAACTTCCTGGGATCACCAATTCGTCAGTACAACAGTCTCTATCCAGGAAAAAACAGCTCTGTGCTTAGCGCCTTCATTCCAGTAACTTTGTATGATCCAGCCCATCCCTATGATCCAGCCCATCCCAATTCCATTCCGGCTACCATTGCTATTTGGACTTTGCCTTTCTTCAGTGTTTGTCTGCAATACTGCAAGTGTTAAGATTCCGGATCAAGGGGGTCATTCTGAGTTGGTCGCTCGCCAGCTGCTTTTAGCAGCCATGCAAACGCATAGTCGCTGCCCACCGGGGTGTGTATTTTACCTGTGCAAGTGTGCGATCGCATGTGCAGCTGAGCGGTACAAAAAAACTTTGTGCAGATTCTGAGTTGCCGAGAACTTACTCAGACGCTGCGATCACTTCAGCCTGTCTGGGGCCGGAATTGACATCAGACACCCGCCCTGCAAACGCTTGGACACGCCTGCGTTTTTCCAACCACTCCCAGAAAACGGTCAGTTGACACCCACAAATGCCTTCTTCCTGTCAATCTCCTTGCGATCAGCTGTGCAAATGGATTATTCCTAAAACCCATCACACAGCAACGATCCGCTTTGTACCCGTGCAATGCGGTGCGTACGCATATGCAGTTCTGACCTGATCGCAGCGCTGCAAAAAACGCGCGCGATCAGGTCTGAATTACCCCCAAGCCCAGTGAGCACTCCAGTCCGTTCTGGTTCCATTCCGGATGCTATTGTCATTTGAACTGTGTCTTTCTGCATTACTGTCAGTGTTAAGATTCCGGATCAAGCCTGGTGAGCACTCTAGTCCATTCTGGTTCCATTCCGGATACTATTGTCATTTGAACTGTCTTACTTTAATACTGTCAAATGTCGAGATTCTGGATCAAGCCCGGTCAGCACTATGGTCCAATCTAGGTTAATTTCGATATATTATTGTTATTTGAACTTTGTCTTCTACAGTCCAATCCAATTTCATTCCAGTCATCATTCCTATTGCTAACCTGGTATCTTCTGTCAGCGTACAGTAATTGCAGTGAATTATGGATGTTGTTCTTTAATAAAAGTTTTATTCTTTATTATAATTGCCTCTGGGCTTGTCACTGCTAAAACATCAACGATTCTTTCAAGTCTATGCACCATACCTGCAGGGCCGTCTTAACAGCAGTGTAGACCCCTGGGCACAGCAATGCACTGGAGCCCCTACCCATCCTCCAGCAGTAGGGTTGGGAGGTGCTATCAGCGGCAGCTTTGATGTCCCACTGGCAGTAGGGGGTGTTCTATCTTCCGCTCAGCATGTATGACCTGGAGCAGTCATTTCTTCTAATTACTCCTTTACTGCACAGATGGTGGGAGATGGGGCAGGAGGGAGAACACTAAACTGTAGAAGGGGGCATTGGGCTGAATGAAGGGGCCCCAGTACATGACTTCCAGGGTAGTAGGGGGTGTTTAATACGCAGGGGAGGGTTGGATAGTGGAGTGGGCTTACTGTAATATTCATCATTTTCTGGTGGGAGGACTGCTTGCTTGACTGCAGATATCTCAAGTTCCTGGAAATAGATTTCTTAGCTTTGAATGGGATAAAAAACAAACTAGAGAGTACCACCTTTCAGGAGGGACTGGGGACTTGGGGATCAGAGTTCAGTAGCCAGAGCAATTCACCAGCGAAAATATAAAGCTGCATACCAGGCGTGTGGAGCTGGAGCAGGGACCAGCTGCTGGAAGGCTGATATGTCTGGTTCTGGGCATAGTAGAGACAAGCTGCCAGTGTCCACTAAAAGGTGAGAGTCCCAGCTTTTGGAGTATACCCTCAGAAAAACTCTTAAGTCAGACAGAACCCAATATATCTGGCTGGAAATAGCAATTAAAAGGATTGGATGGTGACCACTGCTTTGACGTCAAATATCTCTGGTTCCCCAGGGCCGATTTTCAAAAATCTGTTACCCCTGGAAAGAGGGGACCCTCAGCTATAAGCCTAGGGCTCTTATACTCCTGGGGCCCTTGGGCAAGAGCCCATTGAGCCCATACAAAAAGACGGCCCTGCATACCTGGTTAAAGCCTCCTCAATTTATTTATAATTCCTCTGTGTTAGCACCATCCACAAACGCCTGTCCAAATCAAACCCAACCCTCAGCCATGAAATTACAGTGATTTCCAAAGAGGGTAAGAATCCCTCCCTGTGTCCTAGCTACCACCCAATATCCCTTCTTAATGTCGATGTCAATTTTTTTGCCAAGATTATTGCAAATAGATTGCAATGTCTCCTACCTGCCCTTATACATAGTGAACAAGTGGGGTTTGTCCTGGGATGCGAAGCCAGGGACAAAACTTCCAAGCTCATAGTCCTTTAGATCTCCAACACGGATGCCTCAGCGATTTTATTGTTGACAGATGCTGAGAAGGCAATCAACAGGATTGATTGGAGTTTTATGTTCAAGGTGGTGAGATGGGATCCGGTCTATAGATCTACAATATCTACTGTAGGTTGAGTCAATAGGTCGACACCATTAGGTTATCATGTATTAGATCGACACTGACAATAGTTTGACATTGACAAAGGGTCGACCTATAAAAGGTCAACACTGGAAAAGGTCGACAAGTACAAAAGGTTGTAAGTTTCAAATGGTTAACATGGCAATTGTCGACATACATATTGTCGACACATTTAAAAAAAAAATCTCATGTTTTTGGACTTTTTCCATCCTTGACTATCCATGTCACAAATCATAACCTTTAGTAACATTGGGGGTCATTCCGAGTTGATCGCTCGCTAGCTATTTTTTGCAGCGCAGCGATCAGATAGTCGCTGCCTATGGGGGAGTGTATTTTCGCATTGCAAATGTGTGAACGCTTTTGCAGCTGAGCGGTACAAAAAAGTTTTTTGCAGTTTCTGAGTAGCTCTGGACTTACTCAGCCGCTGCGATCACTTCAGTCATTTTGGTCCCGGAATTGACGTCAGACACTCCCAGAAAATGGTCAGTTGAGACTCATAAACACCCTCTTCCTGTCAATCACCTTGCGATCGGCTGTGCGAATGGATTCTTCATTAAATCCATCGCCCAGCACCGATCCTCTTTGTACCCGTACGACGCACCTGCGCATTGTGGTGCACACGCATGTGCAGTTTTGCTGAGTTTTGACCTGATCGCTGCGCTGCAAAAAATAGCTAGCGTGTGATCAGGTTGGAATGACCCCCATTGTGCTGAGCGAAGTGAGACACCATGCCCAAGCATGACGAGCGAAATGGTGACCCACAAATGGTGGTCCCAGATGGAAAAACTATCCCCACTAACCCCAGAAATGCAAAAAAAAATTTATCGACCAGTGGCTGCTCCTGAGGAAGGGCTGCAGTGCATTCCAAAATTCAAATAGGGGAGCCACACCAACTGCCACTCCAAATGCTGCCAAACATCGCTGGCTGGGACTCCCCTATGTGAATTTCAGACTGCACTGCAGCCCCACATCTGGAGCCGCCACTGGTGTCGACCATTTTTGTGTAGACCATTGTCATGATGTTCACCGTTTGACCCTGTCAACCTGTTGTCCATGTCGACAACAACGCTGACAGCGGAAAATGCGGTAGCAGCAGTGATCGCAAGAAGATTGACTGCAGGAAGGCGTTCTGGGGTGTTGGAGACCGTTTTTCGGGGAGTGGTAAGAAAGACGCAGGCATGTCCAGGTGAACGGTGGGCGGATGTCTGACGTCAAAGCCGAGCCCATCATCGCTGGATCCGTCGCACTGGGTAAATAATATGTCCAGGGCTGGTCTTGTTTTGCAGGAAACTTTTTTTACACAAGCGATCGCGGCCCTGCTATGCTAAAATACACTCCCCCATAGGCGGAGATTAGTTGATCGCACCAACAGCAAAAAGTTGCTTGGTGCAATCAACTCGGAATGAGGGCCTTAATCCGGGACTTTGCTTGGGGAGGGCAGTAAGCCACACTTGCAATAAGATTTTATGTTTAGACAGAGACACAGGAGTGCAGGGCCTTACGGGATCCCTAACATTCAAGAGTACCACCAGGCTTGTCTCCACAATAGTATTTTGGAATAGTCCAGAGCAGACACTTCTAAACAGTGTGTACAGATTGAGAGTTAGACACTGGCTGTTACTATTTCCATGACACCGTGGCTCCCCATCCTTCCCAATGTTTCCCACCCAACTATAGGGCCCACCCTAACCTGCTGGAATTCTCTTAGAGAGTCTCCTTCTTTATACTTGCCTGACTCCTTAATGACGTTTCTCTCTAATGGCCTATTTTCTCCTGTGAATGACCTTAGAGCCTTTGATTCTTGGTTCGACATGGGACTTTGACTGATTGCACAGCTGGTGAGTGGTGACAAAATTGCGTCCTTTTCTGATGTGCGTGATTATTATTATTATTATTATTATTATTATTACATTTTATTTATAAGGCGCCACATGTGTTTCGCAGCGCCGTACAAAGGACAGTACAGGGGACAAAACATTGCATTACAGTAAATAAATAACAGAAATAGAGTACAGGTAACAGAGCACTACACATTCTCAAGACATAATACAGCTAAGATGTAAGTATTGAGGGAGTGATCATCGTACTACTAGAAGCTGGTGGCCATAGATGGAGATGAGCCTTTACTAGCAGGATAAAGATGGTCGTTGAGTAGGGGAGAGCTGTGAGTGAAATGTGTTGAGACGAGGGCTTAGATAACAAGAGGAAAGAGGGCCCTGCTCTGAAGAGCTAACAATCTATTGGGGAGGGGCGACAGACAGATGACAAGAGGTGCAGGCAAGTGGGAGGTAGCCTGATGGCAGTATGCAAGCAAAGCTGAGATGTTCACGGCATGAGGCAGGGGGATGGAGGTGCGGCTTAAGCACTGGGTTATGCATCGGTAGGGTATGCTTTGATGAATAGGTGGGTTTTTAGTGCCCGTTTGAAGCTTTGCAAGGTTGGGGAGAGTCTAATGGAGCGGGGGAGTGCGTTCCACTGAAGGGGTGCAGCACGGGCAAAATCCTGAACTCGTGCATGGGAAGCAGTGACCAGGGCGGTGGAGAGGCGACGGTCATTAGTCGACCGTAGGGGGCGGGAGGGAGTATGAAGGGAAAGGAGGTTGGAGATGTAGGGAGCAGTGGAATTAGAGATGGCCTTGTATGTGAGAATGAGGAGTTTGAAGAGGATTCTGTAGGGGAATGGGAGCCAGTGTAGATTTTGTTGAAGGGGAGTGGCAGATGTGGTGCGGCGGGAGAGGAAGATAAGCCTAGCTGCGGAGTTCAGGACAGATTGGAGGGGAGCAAGATGGGAGCAAGCGAGGCCAGTGAGGAGGACATTGCAGTAGTCAAGTCGTGAGATGACCAGTGAGTGGATGATGAGTTTAGTTGCACTCTGGGAGAGATATGGCCTGATACGAGCCATGATGAGTGGAACTTGCCATTGGAGGAGCACTGGCGCTAGCTACAAGTTCACCACTTGCTACAATCTCTTGGTACCTTTGAACCCCTGCTGGCCTTATGCTTTTTGTACACTTGAGTGCCAGCCATGTGACCCCTGGCCCATACTGTTTCCCGGATTTATAATCTACTGTCGGAGGATGCTTGTCTAACCCTCCCCCATTTGGGACTAAAAGCTTGGAGAAGACCTGGGTGAAGTTAAATGGGATTTTTTTTCCGATTAGCTCATGCCTGTTCCTCTAGTGTTTGCGTAGTGGAGCCCGAGTATAACATTGATGTCCTGCTGGTACAAATGTCCTGACTCTAAAAAAGGGGATCGGTGTGCCGAATATTCCCCAGGCAATCCGTTTCATATTTGGTGGCTCTGCCCTACCCTCCAGCCTTTTTGGAAGGAGGTACTAAGCCTCTCTGTGATCCTCATTTTTGGCTGTTTCATTTCTCCTCCAGACCCCAAAATATAAAAATTCCCTAATGCACTATTTGAATAATACTGCTAAATCAGTTATTCCGGTACATGGTTAATGGCCGCGGCGGCACTGAAAGGGTTAACCCTCTGCGCCATGTTAAAAGGACAATAGCCCTTGGCGACACTTTTTAAATGCACTGGCGCTAGGCGCCGGATATTTAAATATTTATAAATGTATGTATCCCCAAGTGCGCCGAAGGATAAGGAGGCTGCTGTGGCCGCCCGGTGCAGCGGCTGGGAGTCCAGGACCTCTGGCTCCCAGAGTACTGCGCCAGCGGAGGAGGAAGACAGAGCACGCCGCACACAGGGGGGACCAGGCTCCCTGTATGGCGAGGGATAGTGCGCTGTATGCTGAAGTCCGGGAGCTAAGCTACCGGTGCCTCAGTGTGACTGAGAGGTGGAGAGCCATGGCAGCTGAGCTGCAGGAAGGAACATCCACTGCCGCTCGGGGTGCAGGGCACAGGCTCAGTGTATTTAAACAGAAACATTTACAATGTATTTAATTGTGATTTTAAAGTGAACTGCACTTACGTAGTGGCTGTGTTCCAGGAGGGGAGAATCCATTACTGTGCACGCTGTTGGATGCCCCCAGTCCTTTTTCCGCAAAAACGGAATGCCTTCCCCTCTGGCCTCCCACCTGAAAGTAGCATGGGGAGAGAGAGGAGCAGCTTAGCTTTAAAACAAGCCGAGTATTTCCCTGGAGCTGCATAGGGATCACCCTCGGTGGGCAGGAAACCCTGACTGGGGATCTAGGCTGCCCATCCATGGAGCCCGATTTCAGGCTGGAGATGGTGATCTGGGTCTCCGGGCAGATTCCTGGAAGAAGTTTAGGCGGGAAATCTTCCCCCCAGCCTAGACTGAGTGTCTCCATCTCCAGGATGGGACGGTCAAAAGAGAGTGACCTCTCCCCACTGTCCATAGAGGACCATGATAGATGTGCATGTGGCCAAGGCATGCACAGCACATGGGTAAACAATGATTGGTTGAGAACAACAGGGTGGACTTACCCCTGTGGTATGTGTATTGGAGTAAGATAAAAGGAGGGCTGCTGCCCTGTGAAAAGTGTATGTTTACCAACTACTTTCTGCTGTAAACATCTGCTGTATTGCTGAGTTCTTTTAAGAACTATTTTGGCAAATAAACATCTTCTGCCTCAAGATGACCACTTCATCGTGTGACCTGCAGGGCTATGCCAAACATAGCTCCGTTCTTCAGGCTGTTTTGGGTACACCCAGCATCTCCAAGCTCTGCCTTCCGCCACAGCAAGGAGGAATTTGGTGGTGGCAGCATAGTACCTGCCCACTGCACAGTGGGTGGAGTCAGTAACAGGGGGTTACTAATGGTAAGTGTGAATCCCCTAATTGGCCAGGTCCCATGTGACCTAAATTCCCATTCTGTGACCGAGGAACGCAAGGCTGTGAGGGCTCTCGGAGGCGTTCGTCACAGGTGGCGTTCCTCCACTCCACAATTACTGGCTGGTTTAATAAGACAGACTTATTTATGGATATGGACGATTTATTATCTTGCGACATTTAGCAGTGACGTGCGGTGGGGTGAGGCAGGTGAGGCAGAGCCTTTCCTGTCATACTAACATTTGTGCCATAGTTTTGACTGTATAAAGCACAGGTTCTCAAACTCGGTCCTCAGGACCCCACACAGTGCATGTTTTGCAGGTAACTCAGCAGGTGCACAGGTGTAGTAATTACTCACTGACACATTTTAAAAGGTCCACAGGTGGGGCTAATTATTTATTTTATGATTCTGTGAGGAGACCTGCAAAACATGCACTGTGTGGGGTCCTGAGGACCGAGTTTGAGAACCTGTGGTATAAAGTATATGAAAAATAGAAATAATATGTTAGAAATATCTTCTTTGTATTATTCTAATAATTTTTATAGCCAAAACTGTGGAGTAAAAAGTCTATGGCAGGTGAGGCACTGCCTCACCTGTCTATCTTTTCCGCATATCTCTGATCAAAACTCACCAAATTTCCAGGAGTACTGTATATACTGCTTCTCCTGTGTGTAATGCCCAGATTGTCAGGCTCCGGAGCCTTACCTCCGGCGGGTGCTCCCGCGGGTTACCATCCCACTGGTTGGCGCGGCTGCGGCGTCAGAGAGCTGCTGGCGACAGGTCTTTCTGGACGGATGTGCGGCTGCCAATGGCCGGGGGCCGAGGGTCTGGAGAGCCGGGCGCTGCGGCGGGGACCGCTGCGGTAAGGTCCTCTAGTGGTGACACAGTATAGTGTGTCAGAGACAGAAGCTGGCTAAAGCTGTGTGCTAACAGCTAAGTATGTCCTGTGCTGGGGGCAGCCATGTTGGAGACCAGAGTATTACCAATGAAGTTCCCAATCTGTGTCCAGCCAATCCTGTGTGTTCTCCCCTTAGAAAAGGGGGCTGGCTCAGAGGGAGAGTGCCAGTGCTTCATATTACCTCCTTGTCAAAGGTTCTCCAGCTCTGTGCTCCCAGGTTACTTCTGGTTCCCTGGTCCTGGTTGCTCTCATCCATTGGTTACCTAAACGCTACTGCAGTCCTGCTGTCTAAGTCCGTTGTGTTATGCACACCAGTGCCAGCAGGAAATGTACTGGTGTCTGAACGGAGAGGGATGCAAAACAAATGAACTCACAGACAGACTGGGGAATATGACATTACATACACAGAAGGTGATAGGGTAACAAAATAAACACAAAGTGAACAGAGAAGCCCAAAGGCTAAGAAACTGGGTGTCTCCCTAGTATTAGGAATGCTCAGATGGAAAGAAGCGAGATGTTGTGATTTAATACGTAGAGAACCCGAAATGCTGTTGCTAAGGGCAACAGCAAAACCCTAAAGGGTTACCAACGGGTGTGGCAGTAAACTCCTTGGTCAGAGATGGAATAATAGACACAAGGAGAGTCTCCACAATCCTAGTCCTCACTTGCAGTGCACTGGTTCAGTTTACTGCCACTAAACTGACACCTGAACACCTTGCACAGTGAGAAAGGATTTTGGCAGGCAAGTCTGAGAATACAGCCGCAAACTTGCTAGGTTCACAGAGTAGCAAAAGAACCCCAGCAGGTTAAACGACTGACTCCAGTCTTACTGCTAGGTCTGGATTGGCAGAGTGTAGTACCAAATCCCAAGGCCTATTTGCAGTAAGCAACAAACAAATACAAAGTTTACACAGTACTAGCTAGCTTTCAGGAACTGACTAACCAACAAAGATTCAGCAGCATCTGCCTAACCTGAGAAGAGGGTTTATATAGCAGGTGCTGTCCATGCCCCACTCAGACCTCACAGACTGTGAGCACAAAAACCAGCACCGGATCCCCTGCCGTGCACAGAGCCTGTAACCACTGCACAGCAAAAGACCCGAACCGGAGTATCAGCTACGCTCAGGTTACTCCACTAGCACTTGTCTCCCGGTTGCCATGACGACGTGGCAGCACAGAGCAGGAGACCCTAACAGGTTGCCACTCGTGGAAGCGCTCACGGGGTCCCAGGTCGTAGAGGAGCTCCAGGTGCTAACGGCGGTTCCCGCAGACGTCTTCATTTCTTCAAAGAGTTATAGTTCTTTTACACCTAGCTGCCTATGCCTTATCTGAAGCAATGACAATCCACATTCCCTGATTCATATGAAGCAGCCATGTAGTAAGACCGCACCTCATTTCTGCACTTTTGTTGTCACATAGGGGGTAATTCAGGCCTGATCGCTAGCAGGCGATTTTTGCACTGCTACGATCAGATAGTCGCTGTGAGGACCAGAAGTATTAGTGCATAAACTCAGAGTGTACTCCAGGACTTCTGGGTCAGGTCACGCAGACAGGAGATAGATAAAGATATAACAATATATTTATTAGAGATTTACTTAGTACAAGCTCTCTAACTCAACTATAAGATAAACACATTTGAAATTAACCCCAGAACAACAGGGCCCAATAAACACCAGTTTACCGTCAGACTTCCCAGCACTTTCCCACATGCTCTTGTCCGGATGTAGTATAATTGTGCAGGATCACAGGAGTTTGAAGTAGAGATGAGCGGGTTCGGTTTCTCTGAAACCGAACCCGCACGAACTTCATGTTTTTTTTACGGGTCCGAGCAGACTCGGATCCTCCCGCCTTGCTCGGTTAACCCGAGCGCGCCCGAACGTCATCATGACGCTGTCGGATTCTCGCGAGACTCGGATTCTATATAAGGAGCCGCGCGTCGCCGCCATTTTCACACGTGCATTGAGATTGATAGGGAGAGGACGTGGCTGGCGTCCTCTCCATTAGAAATTAGATTAGAAGAGAGAGAGAGATTGTGCAGAGTCAGACAGAGTTTACCACAGTGACCAGTGCAGTTGTTGTTAGTTAACTTTTATTTATTTTAATATAATATATCCGTTCTCTGCTATATCCGTTCTCTGCCTGAAAAAAAACGATACACAGCAGCAGCCAGTCACACAGTGTGACTCAGTCTGTGTGCACTCAGCTCAGCCCAGTGTGCTGCACATCAATGTATAAAAGGCAAAGCTTATAATAATTGTGGGGGAGACTGGGGAGCACTGCAGGTTGTTATAGCAGGAGCCCCCAGGAGTACATAATATTATATTAATTTAAAATTAAACAGTGCACACTTTTGCTGCAGGAGTGCCACTGCCAGTGTGACTAGTGGTGACCAGTGCCTGACCACCAGTATAGTAGTATATTGTTGTATGTATTGTATACTATCTCTTTATCAACCAGTCTATATTAGCAGCAGACACAGTACAGTGCGGTAGTTCACGGCTGTGGCTACCTCTGTGTCGGCAGTCGGAACTCGGCAGGCAGTCCGTCCATCCATAATTGTATTACAATATATACCACCTAACCGTGGTATTTTTTTTTCTTTCTTTATACCGTCGTCATAGTGTCATACTAGTTGTTACGAGTATACTACTATCTCTTTATCAACCAGTGTACAGTGCGGTAGTTCACGGCTGTGGCTACCTCTGTGTCGGCAGTCGGCAGGCAGTCCGTCCATCCATAATTGTATTATTATTATAATATATACCACCTAACCGTGGTTTTTTTTTCATTCTTTATACCGTCGTCATAGTGTCATACTAGTTGTTACGAGTATACTACTATCTCTTTATCAACCAGTGTACAGTGCGGTAGTTCACGGCTGTGGCTACCTCTGTGTCGGCAGTCGGCAGGCAGTCCGTCCATCCATAATTGTATTATTATTATAATATATACCACCTAACTGTGGTATTTTTTTTTCTTTCTTTATACCGTCGTCATAGTGTCATACTAGTTGTTACGAGTATACTACTATCTCTTTATCAACCAGTGTACAGTGCGGTAGTTCACGGCTGTGGCTACCTCTGTGTCGGCAGTCGGCAGGCAGTCCGTCCATCCATAATTGTATTATTATTATAATATACCGTATACCACCTAACTGTGGTATTTTTTTTTCTTTCTTTATACCGTCGTCATAGTGTCATACTAGTTGTTACGAGTATACTACTATCTCTTTATCAACCAGTGTACAGTGCGGTAGTTCACGGCTGTGGCTACCTCTGTGTCGGCAGTCGGCAGGCAGTCCGTCCATCCATAATTGTATTATTATTATAATATATGCCACCTAACCGTGGTTTTTTTTTCATTCTTTATACCGTCGTCATAGTGTCATACTAGTTGTTACGAGTATACTACTATCTCTTTATCAACCAGTGTACAGTGCGGTAGTTCACGGCTGTGGCTACCTCTGTGTCGGCAGTCGGCAGGCAGTCCGTCCATCCATAATTGTATTATTATTATAATATATACCACCTAACTGTGGTATTTTTTTTTCTTTCTTTATACCGTCGTCATAGTGTCATACTAGTTGTTACGAGTATACTACTATCTCTTTATCAACCAGTGTACAGTGCGGTAGTTCACGGCTGTGGCTACCTCTGTGTCGGCAGTCGGCAGGCAGTCCGTCCATCCATAATTGTATTATTATTATAATATATACCACCTAACCGTGGTTTTTTTTTCATTCTTTATACCGTCGTCATAGTGTCATACTAGTTGTTACGAGTATACTACTATCTCTTTATCAACCAGTGTACAGTGCGGTAGTTCACGGCTGTGGCTACCTCTGTGTCGGCACTCGGCAGGCAGTCCGTCCATCCATAATTGTATTATTATTATAATATATACCACCTAACCGTGGTTTTTTTTTCATTCTTTATACCGTCGTCATAGTGTCATACTAGTTGTTACGAGTATACTACTATCTCTTTATCAACCAGTGTACAGTGCGGTAGTTCACGGCTGTGGCTACCTCTGTGTCGGCAGTCGGCAGGCAGTCCGTCCATCCATAATTGTATTATTATTATAATATATACCACCTAACTGTGGTATTTTTTTTTCTTTCTTTATACCGTCGTCATAGTGTCATACTAGTTGTTACGAGTATACTACTATCTCTTTATCAACCAGTGTACAGTGCGGTAGTTCACGGCTGTGGCTACCTCTGTGTCGGCAGTCGGCAGGCAGTCCGTCCATCCATAATTGTATTATTATTATAATATATACCACCTAACCGTGGTTTTTTTATACCACCTAACCGTGGCAGTCCGTCCATAATTGTATACTAGTATCCAATCCATCCATCTCCATTGTTTACCTGAGGTGCCTTTTAGTTCTGCCTATAAAATATGGAGAACAAAAAAGTTGAGGTTCCAAAATTAGGGAAAGATCAAGATCCACTTCCACCTCGTGCTGAAGCTGCTGCCACTAGTCATGGCCGAGACGATGAAATGCCAGCAACGTCGTCTGCCAAGGCCGATGCCCAATGTCATAGTACAGAGCATGTCAAATCCAAAACACCAAATATCAGAAAAAAAAGGACTCCAAAACCTAAAATAAAATTGTCGGAGGAGAAGCGTAAACTTGCCAATATGCCATTTACCACACGGAGTGGCAAGGAACGGCTGAGGCCCTGGCCTATGTTCATGGCTAGTGGTTCAGCTTCACATGAGGATGGAAGCACTCAGCCTCTCGCTAGAAAACTGAAAAGACTCAAGCTGGCAAAAGCACCGCAAAGAACTGTGCGTTCTTTGAAATCCCAAATCCACAAGGAGAGTCCAATTGTGTCGTTTGCGATGCCTGACCTTCCCAACACTGGACGTGAAGAGCATGCGCCTTCCACTATTTGCATGCCCCCTGCAAGTGCTGGAAGGAGCACCCGCAGTCCAGTTCCTGATAGTCAGATTGAAGATGTCAGTGTTGAAGTACACCAGGATGAGGAGGATATGGGTGTTGCTGGCGCTGGGGAGGAAATTGACCAGGAGGATTCTGATGGTGAGGTGGTTTGTTTAAGTCAGGCACCCGGGGAGACACCTGTTGTCCGTGGGAGGAATATGGCCGTTGACATGCCAGGTGAAAATACCAAAAAAATCAGCTCTTCGGTGTGGAGGTATTTCACCAGAAATGCGGACAACAGGTGTCAAGCCGTGTGTTCCCTTTGTCAAGCTGTAATAAGTAGGGGTAAGGACGTTAACCACCTCGGAACATCCTCCCTTATACGTCACCTGCAGCGCATTCATAATAAGTCAGTGACAAGTTCAAAAACTTTGGGTGACAGCGGAAGCAGTCCACTGACCAGTAAATCCCTTCCTCTTGTAACCAAGCTCACGCAAACCACCCCACCAACTCCCTCAGTGTCAATTTCCTCCTTCCCCAGGAATGCCAATAGTCCTGCAGGCCATGTCACTGGCAAGTCTGACGAGTCCTCTCCTGCCTGTGATTCCTCCGATGCATCCTTGCGTGTAACGCCTACTGCTGCTGGCGCTGCTGTTGTTGCCGCTGGGAGTCGATGGTCATCCCAGAGGGGAAGTCGTAAGCCCACTTGTACTACTTCCAGTAAGCAATTGACTGTTCAACAGTCCTTTGCGAGGAAGATGAAATATCACAGCAGTCATCCTACTGCAAAGCGGATAACTGAGTCCTTGACAACTATGTTGGTGTTAGACGTGCGTCCGGTATCCGCCGTTAGTTCACAGGGAACTAGACAATTTATTGAGGCAGTGTGCCCCCGTTACCAAATACCATCTAGGTTCCACTTCTCTAGGCAGGCGATACCGAGAATGTACACGGACGTCAGAAAAAGACTCACCAGTGTCCTAAAAAATGCAGTTGTACCCAATGTCCACTTTACCACGGACATGTGGACAAGTGGAGCAGGGCAGGGTCAGGACTATATGACTGTGACAGCCCACTGGGTAGATGTATGGACTCCCGCCGCAAGAACAGCAGCGGCGGCACCAGTAGCAGCATCTCGCAAACGCCAACTCTTTCCTAGGCAGGCTACGCTTTGTATCACCGCTTTCCAGAATACGCACACAGCTGAAAACCTCTTACGGCAACTGAGGAAGATCATCGCGGAATGGCTTACCCCAATTGGACTCTCCTGTGGATTTGTGGCATCGGACAACGCCAGCAATATTGTGTGTGCATTAAATATGGGCAAATTCCAGCACGTCCCATGTTTTGCACATACCTTGAATTTGGTGGTGCAGAATTTTTTAAAAAACGACAGGGGCGTGCAAGAGATGCTGTCGGTGGCCAGAAAAATTGCGGGACACTTTCGGCGTACAGGCACCACGTACAGAAGACTGGAGCACCACCAAAAACTACTGAACCTGCCCTGCCATCATCTGAAGCAAGAAGTGGTAACGAGGTGGAATTCAACCCTCTATATGCTTCAGAGGTTGGAGGAGCAGCAAAAGGCCATTCAAGCCTATACAATTGAGCACGATATAGGAGATGGAATGCACCTGTCTCAAGTGCAGTGGAGAATGATTTCAACGTTGTGCAAGGTTCTGATGCCCTTTGAACTTGCCACACGTGAAGTCAGTTCAGACACTGCCAGCCTGAGTCAGGTCATTCCCCTCATCAGGCTTTTGCAGAAGAAGCTGGAGGCATTGAAGAAGGAGCTAACACGGAGCGATTCCGCTAGGCATGTGGGACTTGTGGATGCAGCCCTTAATTCGCTTAACAAGGATTCACGGGTGGTCAATCTGTTGAAATCAGAGCACTACATTTTGGCCACCGTGCTCGATCCTAGATTTAAAGCCTACCTTGGATCTCTCTTTCCGGCAGACACAGGTCTGCTGGGGTTGAAAGACCTGCTGGTGACAAAATTGTCAAGTCAAGCGGAACGCGACCTGTCAACATCTCCTCCTTCACATTCTCCCGCAACTGGGGGTGCGAGGAAAAGGCTCAGAATTCCGAGCCCACCCGCTGGCGGTGATGCAGGGCAGTCTGGAGCGACTGCTGATGCTGACATCTGGTCCGGACTGAAGGACCTGACAACGATTACGGACATGTCGTCTACTGTCACTGCATATGATTCTCTCAACATTGATAGAATGGTGGAGGATTATATGAGTGACCGCATCCAAGTAGGCACGTCACACAGTCCGTACTTATACTGGCAGGAAAAAGAGGCAATTTGGAGGCCCTTGCACAAACTGGCTTTATTCTACCTAAGTTGCCCTCCCACAAGTGTGTACTCCGAAAGAGTGTTTAGTGCCGCCGCTCACCTTGTCAGCAATCGGCGTACGAGGTTACATCCAGAAAATGTGGAGAAGATGATGTTCATTAAAATGAATTATAATCAATTCCTCCGCGGAGACATTGACCAGCAGCAATTGCCTCCACAAAGTACACAGGGAGCTGAGATGGTGGATTCCAGTGGGGACGAATTGATAATCTGTGAGGAGGGGGATGTACACGGTGATATATCGGAGGGTGAAGATGAGGTGGACATCTTGCCTCTGTAGAGCCAGTTTGTGCAAGGAGAGATTAATTGCTTCTTTTTTGGGGGGGGTCCAAACCAACCCGTCATATCAGTCACAGTCGTGTGGCAGACCCTGTCACTGAAATGATGGGTTGGTTAAAGTGTGCATGTCCTGTTTTGTTTATACAACATAAGGGTGGGTGGGAGGGCCCAAGGATAATTCCATCTTGCACCTCTTTTTTCTTTTCTTTTTCTTTGCATCATGTGCTGATTGGGGAGGGTTTTTTGGAAGGGACATCCTGCGTGACACTGCAGTGCCACTCCTAGATGGGCCCGGTGTTTGTGTCGGCCACTAGGGTCGCTTATCTTTCTCACACAGTCAGCTACCTCATTGCGCCTCTTTTTTTCTTTGCGTCATGTGCTGTTTGGGGAGGGTTTTTTGGAAGGGACATCCTGCGTGACACTGCAGTGCCACTCCTAGATGGGCCCGGTGTTTGTGTCGGCCACTAGGGTCGCTTATCTTACTCACACAGCGACCTCGGTGCAAATTTTAGGACTAAAAATAATATTGTGAGGTGTGATGTGTTCAGAATAGGCTGAAAATGAGTGTAAATTATGTTTTTTGAGGTTAATAATACTTTGGGATCAAAATTACCCCCAAATTCTATGATTTAAGCTGCTTTTTAGGGTTTTTTGAAAAAAACACCCGAATCCAAAACACACCCGAATCCGACAAAAAAAATTCGGTGAGGTTTTGCCAAAACGCGGTCGAACCCAAAACACGGCCGCGGAACCGAACCCAAAACCAAAACACAAAACCCGAAAAATTTCAGGCGCTCATCTCTAGTTTGAAGCAGTGTTCATACAGCAGAGCCAACAAGTCTGCAAATCCGGAGAAAAGTTGGTAATCCAGTAGCCACATTGCTCCCAGGCCAAATCCTCAGCACACTAGCAGGAGCTGAGACTCTAAGACTAGTAGCTTTTAGACGCAAAACCACACACACACTGGAGATCTCTTACATTCCCTTTTTAAAAAAGGTTCCAATTTCCCCCACCAACATCCCTCCTGCAAAGGGTGGTTTTAGGGAAAGGTCCTCCCTGATTGGTAGAGATCAATGAGGGTCTGTAAAAGAGATGAGTCCTGCTGTTCTCATGCCCCAGTGTCTGACTCAGTCCTAGGGGAGAACAATGGGGTCTTGATGTATTTAATCCCTTGGTGATAGGGGAAGATAGCCAGTCACTCCCTGTTTTAACCTCTTATAGTCATTTGTGACCTCAGAGGGCTCCAACTGCTCCCAGCTTCCTGCTATTAGTGTGTAGTGACTGGTCCAGCATAAAACATCACGCCTGGCCCTGTTTAAGAACAAAAGCTGATGGTTCAATTCTGTACTACAACATTGTCAGAATGGACCTTGGACAGTAGATTCTGTCACATACCTCCCTCTTCTTAAATCAAGGGAGCAGGGTTGGGTCCTTTTCCTGGACCAGCCATGTGACCTTTACCAGGTGTGATGCTGTTTCCTTCTTCTCTCCTAGATAATCCATCGGCGTTGGTATGCTCACGGCCCTTTTTGTGAGAGATGGAAAAGTTAAAACTTTGCAAGGCAAGACTCCATCGTAGTAATCGTTCATTGTCCCCAGCTGTCTTTTGTAACCAATGAAGTGGATTGTGGTCAGTCACCACTGTAAATTCTCGTCCATAAAGGTATGGTTGTAACTTTTTCAAGGCCCACACAATGGCCAGGCATTCTTTCTCAATGGTGGCGTAAGCCACTTCTCGATCCACCAGTTTACGGGACAAATATACCACAGGGTGGTCACGGCCATCCTCCCCCACTTGGCTTAACACTGCTCCCAAACCACAACCAGAGGCGTCAGTTTGAACAATGAACTTCTTGGAGAAGTCGGGGGCAGCTAGTACTGGGGCACTGGAGAGGGCATCTTTCAGGGCCACAAATGCACTCTCACACTCAGGGGACCATGCAACCTGCCTAGCATATTTCTTTTTGGTCAGGTCAGTCAAAGGTTTGGCCAATGTGCTGTATTGGGGAACGAACCTCCTATAGTAGCCAGCTAGTCCTAAAAATGCTCCTACTTGTTTCTGATTGGAAGGTCTTGGCCAGTTTAGAATGGCTACCACTTTAGCTGGCTCTGGTCGAATCTTGTCCCCTCCCACTCGATGACCCAGATATTGTACCTCAGCCATTCCTATTTGGCATTTATCAGGACGGGTGGTTAACCCACCCTGCTGAATACGCCTGAGGACCTCGGCCACATGTGCTAGATGGTCTTCCCAGCAAGAACTAAATATAGCTATGTCATCTAGGTATGCTTGTGCAAAATCCTGACACCCTTCCAGCATTACATCTATATCTCTTTGAAAAGTGGCCAGGGCATTCTTCATGCCAAAGGGCATAGACAAAAAAATAAGAATTTACTTACCGATAATTCTATTTCTCGGAGTCCGTAGTGGATGCTGGGGTTCCTGAAAGGACCATGGGGAATAGCGGCTCCGCAGGAGACAGGGCACAAAAAAGTAAAGCTTTACTAGGTCAGGTGGTGTGCACTGGCTCCTCCCCCTATGACCCTCCTCCAGACTCCAGTTAGGTACTGTGCCCGGACGAGCATACACAATAAGGGAGGCATTTTGAATCCCGGGTAAGACTCATACCAGCCACACCAATCACACCGTACAACTTGTGATCTAAACCCAGTTAACAGTATGACAACAGAAAGGGCCTCTTAAAGATGGCTCCTTAACAATAACCCGAATTAGTTAACAATAACTATGTACAAGTATTGCAGATAATCCGCACTTGGGATGGGCGCCCAGCATCCACTACGGACTCCGAGAAATAGAATTATCGGTAAGTAAATTCTTATTTTCTCTATCGTCCTAAGTGGATGCTGGGGTTCCTGAAAGGACCATGGGGATTATACCAAAGCTCCCAAACGGGCGGGAGAGTGCGGATGACTCTGCAGCACCGAATGAGAGAACTCCAGGTCCTCCTTTGCCAGGGTATCAAATTTGTAAAATTTTACAAACGTGTTCTCCCCCGACCACGTAGCTGCTCGGCAGAGTTGTAATGCCGAGACCCCTCGGGCAGCCGCCCAAGATGAGCCCACCTTCCTTGTGGAGTGGGCTTTTACAGTTTTAGGCTGTGGCAGGCCTGCCACAGAATGTGCAAGTTGAATTGTGTTACAAATCCAACGAGCAATCGACTGCTTAGAAGCAGGTGCGCCCAACTTGTTGGGTGCATACAATATAAACAGCGAGTCAGATTTTCTGACTCCAGCCGTCCTTGCAATGTATATTTTTAAGGCTCTGACAACGTCCAACAACTTGGAGTCCTCCAAGTCGCTAGTGGCCGCAGGCACCACAATAGGTTGGTTCAGATGAAATGCTGATACCACTTTAGGGAGAAAATGCGGACGAGTCCGCAGTTCTGCCCTATCCGAATGGAAGATTAGATAAGGACTTTTATAAGATAAAGCCGCCAATTCAGATACTCTCCTGGCAGAGGCCAGGGCTAGTAACATAGTCACTTTCAATGTGAGATATTTCAAATCCACCTTTTTCAATGGTTCAAACCAATGGGATTTGAGGAAATCTAAAACTACATTTAGATCCCACGGTGCCACCGGAGGCACCACAGGAGGCTGTATATGCAGTACTCCCTTGACAAAAGTCTGGACCTCAGGGACAGAGGCCAATTCTTTTTGGAAGAATATTGACAGGGCCGAAATTTGAACCTTAATGGATCCCAATTTGAGACCCATAGATAATCCTGATTGCAGGAAATGTAGGAAACGACCCAGTTGGAATTCCTCCGTCGGAACCCTCCGATCCTCGCACCACGCTACATATTTTCGCCAAATGCGGTGATAATGTTTCACGGTGACTTCCTTCCGTGCCTTAATCAAGGTAGGAATGACTTCTTCTGGAATGCCTTTCCCTTTTAGGATCTGGCGTTCAACCGCCATGCCGTCAAACGCAGCCGCGGTAAGTCTTGAAAAAGACAGGGACCCTGCTGTAGCAGGTCCCTTCTCAGAGGTAGAGGCCACGGTTCGTCCGTGAGCATCTCTTGAAGTTCCGGATACCAAGTCCTTCTCGGCCAATCCGGAACCACTAGTATTGTTCTTACTCTTCTTTGCCGTATGATCTTCAATACCTTTGGTATGAGCGGCAGAGGAGGAAACACATACACTGACTGGTACACCCAAGGAGTTACCAGTGCGTCCACAGCTATTGCCTGTGGATCTCTTGACCTGGCGCAATATTTGTCCAGTTTCTTGTTGAGGCGAGACGCCATCATGTCTACAATTGGTCTTTCCCAACGGTCTATTAACATGTTGAAGACTTCTGGATGTAGACCCCACTCTCCCGGATGAAGATCGTGTCTGCTGAGGAAGTCTGCTTCCCAGTTGTCCACGCCCGGGATGAACACTGCTGACAGTGCTATCACGTGATTCTCCGCCCAGCGAAGAATCTTGGCAGCTTCTGCCATTGCACTCCTGCTTCTTGTGCCGCCCTGCCTGTTTACATGGGCGACCGCCGTGATGTTGTCCGACTGAATCAACACCGGCTTTCCTTGCAGGAGAAGTTCCGCCTGGCTTAGAGCATTGTAGATTGCTCTTAGTTCCAGAATGTTTATGTGAAGAGACTTTTCCAGACTCGTCCATACTCCCTGGAAGTTTCTTCCTTGTGTGACTGCTCCCCAGCCTCTCAGGCTGGCGTCCGTGGTCACCAGGATCCAATCCTGAATGCCGAATCTGCGGCCTTCTAATAGGTGAGCCTTCTGCAACCACCACAGAAGTGACACCCTTGTCTTTGGTGACAGGGTTATTCGCAGGTGCATCTGCAGATGCGACCCTGACCATTTGTCCAACAGATCCCTTTGGAATATTCTTGCATGGAATCTGCCGAATGGAATTGCTTCGTAAGAAGCCACCATTTTTCCCAGGACTCTTGTGCATTGATGTACTGACACTTTTCCTGGTTTTAGGAGGTTCCTGACCAGATCGGATAACTCCTTGGCTTTTTCCTCTGGAAGGAAAACCTTTTTCTGAACCGTGTCCAGAATCATTCCTAGGAACAGCAGACGAGTTGTCGGGATTAAATGGGATTTTGGAATATTCAGAATCCACCCGTGTTGTCTTAGCACCTCTTGAGATAGTGCTAAAGCTGTCTCCAGCTGTTCTCTGGACCTTGCCCTTATTAGGAGATCGTCCAAGTATGGGATAACTAATACGCCTTTTCTTCGAAGAAGAATCATCATCTCGGCCATTACCTTGGTAAAGACCCGAGGCGCCGTGGACAATCCGAACGGCAGCGTCTGAAACTGATAGTGACAGTTTTGAACAATGAACCTGAGGTACCCCTGGTGTGCGGGGTAAATCGGAACGTGTAGATACGCATCCTTGATGTCCAAGGATACCATAAAGTCCCCTTCTTCCAGGTTCGCTATCACTGCTCTGAGTGACTCCATCTTGAACTTGAACTTTTTTATGTAGAGGTTCAAGGACTTCAGATTTAGAATAGGCCTTACCGAGCCATCCGGCTTCGGTACCACAAATAGAGTGGAATAATACCCCTTTCCTTGTTGTAATAGGGGTACTTTGACTATCACCTGCTGAGCGTACAGCTTGTGAATGGCTTCCAACACCCTCTCCCTTTCGGAAGAGACGGTTGGTAAGGCAGACTTCAGGAAACGATGAGGAGGATCCGTCTCTAATTCCAACCTGTACCCCTGAGATATTATCTGCAGGATCCAGGGGTCTACCTGCGAGTGAGCCCACTGCGCGCTGTAATTTTTGAGACGGCCCCCCACTGTCCCCGAGTCCGCTTGAGAGGCCCCAGCGTCATGCTGAGGTTTTTGCAGGAGCCGGGGAGGGCTTCTGTTCCTGGGAAGGAGCTGCCTGTTGGTGTCTCTTCCCTCTTCCTCTGCCTCGTGGCAGGTACGACAAGCCCTTTGCTCTCTTATTTTTGTAGGAGCGAAAAGGCTGCGGTTGAAAGGTCGGTGCCTTTCTCTGTTGGGGAGTGACTTGAGGTAAAAAAGTGGATTTCCCGGCAGTAGCCGTGGCCACCAAGTCTGATAGACCAACTCCAAATAACTCCTCCCCTTTATACGGCAAAACCTCCATGTGACGTTTTGAATCCGCATCGCCTGTCCACTGTCGTGTCCATAAGGCTCTTCTGGCTGAAATGGACATAGCACTCACCCGAGATGCCAGTGTGCAAATATCCCTCTGTGCATCACGCATATAGATAAATGCATCCTTTATTTGTTCTAACGACAGTAAAACATTGTCCCTATCTAGGGTATCAATATTTTCAATCAGGGATTCTGACCAAACTACTCCAGCACTGCACATCCAGGCAGTTGCTATAGCTGGTCGTAGTATAACACCTGCATGTGTGTATATATTCTTTTGAATAACTTCCATCTTTCTATCTGATGGATCCTTAAGTGCGGCCGTCTCAGGAGAGGGTAACGCCACTTGTTTGGATAAGCGTGTGAGCGCCTTGTCCACCTTAGGGGGTGTTTCCCAGCGCGCCCTAACCTCTGGCGGGAAAGGGTATAATGCCAATAACTTTTTTGAAATTATCAACTTTTTATCAGGAGCAACCCACGCTTCATCACACACGTCATTTAATTCTTCTGATTCAGGAAAAACTGTTTGTAGTTTTTTCACACCATACATAATACCCTGTTTTACGGTATCTGTAGTATCAGCTAAATGTAACGTCTCCTTCATTGCCAAAATCATATAACGTGTGGCCCTACTGGAAAATACGTTTGAATTTCTACCGTCGTCACTGGAATCAGTGCCCGTGTCTGTGTCGACCGACTGAGGCAAAGGGCGTTTTACAGCCCCTGACGGTGTTTGAGGCGCCTGGACAGGCATTAATTGATTGTCCGGCCGCCTCATGTCCTCAACTGACTGTTTAAGGGAAGATAAACCATCACGTAATTCCACAAATAAAGGCATCCATTCTGGTGTCGACCCCCTGGGGGGTGACATCTGCATATTTGGCAATTGCTCCGCCTCCACACCAATATCGTCCTCATACATGTCGACACCACGTACCGACACACACCGCAAACTCACAGGGAATGCTCTAATGAAGACAGGACCCACTAGCCCTTTTGGGGAGACAGAGGGAGAGTCTGCCAGCACACACCACAAAGCGCTATATATACAAGGGATATCCTTATATTAAGTGCTCCCTTATAGCTGCTTTAATATATATATATATAGCCATTAATGTGCCCCCCCTCTCTGTTTTACCCTGTTTCTGTAGTGCAGTGCAGGGGAGAGACCTGGGAGCCGTTCTGACCAGCGGAGCTGTGACAGAAAATGGCGCCGTGTGCTGAGGAGATAGGCCCCGCCCCTTTTTCGGCGGGTTCTTCTCCCGCTATTTTTCCAGTCAGGCAGGGGTTAAATATCTCCATATAGCCCCTATGGGCTATATGTGAGGTATTTTTAGCCTTGTATAAGGTTTATATTTGCCTCTCAGAGCGCCCCCCCCCAGCGCTCTGCACCCTCAGTGACTGCCCAGTGAAGTGTGCTGAGAGGAAAATGGCGCACAGCTGCAGTGCTGTGCGCTACCTTATGAAGACTGAGGAGTCTTCAGCCGCCGGTTTCCGGACCTCTTCACGCTTCAGCATCTGCAAGGGGGTCGGCGGCGCGGCTCCGGGACCGGACTCCACGGCTGGGCCTGTGTTCGATCCCTCTGGAGCTAATGGTGTCCAGTAGCCAAGCAGCAAATCCACTCTGCATGCAGGTGAGTTTACTACTTTCCCCCTAAGTCCCACGTTGCAGTGATCCTGTTGCCAGCAGGACTCACTGTAAAGAAAAAAACCTAAACTAAACTTTCTCTAAGCAGCTCTTTAGGAGAGCCACCTAGATTGCACCCTTCTCGTTCGGGCACAAAATCTAACTGGAGTCTGGAGGAGGGTCATAGGGGGAGGAGCCAGTGCACACCACCTGACCTAGTAAAGCTTTACTTTTTTGTGCCCTGTCTCCTGCGGAGCCGCTATTCCCCATGGTCCTTTCAGGAACCCCAGCATCCACTTAGGACGATAGAGAAATGATAAAGCCCAAATGGAGTGGTAAACGCAGATTTTTCTTGGGCCTCAGGACTTAAGGGGACCTGCCAGTATCCTTTGCTAAGATCTAGAGTGGTTACATAGGTGGCTCCCCCTAATCTCTCCAACAACTCTTCCACCTGTGGCATGGGATAAGCATCTGTGACAGTCACCTCATTCAAACGTCGGTAATCCACACAGAACCTGGTGGTCCCATCCTTCTTGGGAACTAAGACTACCCAGGCTGCCCATGGACTATTGGACTTCACAATAACCCCTAACTCCAGCATCTCATCAATCTCCCTTTTGAGACTGCCTGCTACCTCAGGCGTGACTCGGTATAGGTTTTGCCAGATGGGCCTGACCTCCCCTGTATCTACCACATGCCGAGTGAGGGTGGTGGTCCCTGGAATACATGTAAATTGTAAAGCCTGGGCCAGTAACACCTCCCCCATGTCCTGACATTGGGCAACACTAAGTTTTTCCCCATATTGGACTGCCTCCAATCCTTTGCCCTTCTTGCATTCCTTTAACAAATCAGGTAAGGGGTCTAACTCAGGGGTCTCCATGGGGGGACAACATACTACCATTGCTGCTACATTTCTTTCCACATAAGCTTTGAGACGATTAATGTGGAAATTCCTAACTTGTCGGCCAGTCTTGTCCAGGGCAACAATGTAATTCACTGGGCCTGACTGTTTTACCACAGTATAAGGGCCATCCCAGGTAGCCTGTAATTTATTCCTACGTACAGGAATAAGCACCATTACTTTCTGTCCCTCGTGTAATTCCCTGAGTCTGGCATTCTGATTATACCATTCAGATTGGCGGGCCTGTGCCCTTGGAGATTTGTTTCTGTTAAGGCCATTAACCTCGCCATCCTTTCCCGCATCTGTGCCACATACTGCAGGATGGGTTGACCATGATCAATAAAGCTTCCTTCCCAGCTTTCACGGACTAGATCCAGTGTTCCTCTGACCCTGCGGCCATACAACAATTGAAAGGGGGAAAACCCAGTAGAGTCTTGTGGAACTTCCCTATATGCAAACAGGAGCTGCTGCAGTGCCTTTTCCCAGTCCCTCCCCTCTGATTGCACATACACCTGCAACAGCTGTTTGAGGGTTCTATTAAATCTCTCACATAATCCATTAGTCTGTGGGTGATAGGGGGTGGTCCTTAAGGGACGTATTCCCCATTTTTCCCATAATGTCTGTTACAATTTCCCCTGAAATTGGGCCCCCTGATCCGTTACAATCTCTTGGGGATAGCCCAGTCTACTAAATATGTCACTCAGGGCCTGAGCTACATGCTCAGCATCTATAGATGAGAGTGCTACAGCCTCGGGATATCATGTTGCAAAGTCTATGAGGGTCAGAATATATCTTTTTCCTGAATGACTAGGAATCTTAAGAGGCCCAACTATATCTACGGCTACCCGCTGAAAGGGTTCCCCAATTATAGGTAAAGGATGTAGAGGGGCTCTTTGTGGTACACCTACTAACCTCTGACATGTATCACAGGAGGCTCGATAATGCTTCACATCATGGAATACCTTGGGCCAAAAAAAACTACTCAAAACTTGAGCAAGAGTTTTCCTGACCCCAAAGTGTCCAGCTGCTGGTATGTCATGGCCTAAGGTCAACAGCTGCTGTCGATACCTTTGGGGAACCACCAATTGCTTTAAGGCACTGCTGTGGTCCAGATCATCACTATGAGGAGAAATTCTATACAACAGCCTGTTAACCCATCCTACCTTATACCCCTCAGAGTCAGATAACCCACTATCTGCTGCACTTCGAAGTTTGGCTAAGGTGGGGTCAGTTTTCTGTAACTTTCTGAATTCACTCCTATCTACCTCCCCCAGGTCAACCGCTGTACCCCTATTCCTAAACATATCATTCTCAGTGATGGGCATACTCACCACCTGTGGATTGGGTTCAGAAGCAGTAGTGTGTTGGATCTGAGTGAGAGCGGGCCCAGGGTGGAAGAAGATGCAGAGTTTGTCTCTGTTGAGGGGGTCATTCTCTGGGCTTGGCTCCTGGTCACCACTTGAACAAAATGTGTGACCAGTCCCTGTCCTAGGTCATTTCCCAGAATGACTTTTCCTGGCAGGCCGCTAAGAACTCCTACATCCACATGGCCATGGTCTGCCCCCCAGTCCAGATGCACTCGAGCTACTGGGATATCCCGAACTTGATTCCCTGCCGTGGCGATTCTAACCCTTTGGTCTTCCAGGATCTTGTCAACCGACACCAGGTCAGGCTCTGTGAGGGTAAGGGAGGCTCCTGAATCTCTCAGACCCTGGACCTCCTGGTCATCTACCCAGACAGACTGCAAATGACCTTTCATGTTTCTGGGAGTTTGGCGTCCCTCCTCTACTACCAGGTCCACCACATATACACCATCCATCACCTCTGGTGCATCAGGATGGGGATATTCCCTATCAAATCCCCCCACTGGTTGGTAGACCACATTAACTGGAGCAGGACGAGCTCCCACATAAGGTCCTCGAGACTGGGTGCAATCCTTCTGCATGTGCCCCGGCTGATCACATCGGTAACATCTGCGGGGATAGGCCTGTTGCACTAGTGAGTGTCGAGGTGCTGCATCCCTCTGGTAAGATGGGGCAGATAATGGTCAGGTTTTATGGGTCTCTCTCATTCCCATTTTCTGTGTTCCTGATTGCTGTACACTGGGTGCCTTCCATCTGACCTGGTTAGCAAGATACTCATCTGCCATTCGGGCTGCTGACTCTGGGTTTGGAGGTTTACAGTCAGCCACCCACTCTCGAACCTCTGGTGCCATTTTATTTAATAATTGTTCCAGCACCACTTCATTCAGGATTTATTCCGGGGAATACACATGTCGTCCATCCCACCACTGCTGGCACGCTCTCTTCAGTTTTCTGGCAAATTCAGCATGGGAGTCCCCCCCCCCCGCCCCACGATTTAGAGTCCGGAATTTTCAGGGGTGACTTGGAATTTTGCCAGCAGGGCTTTCTTCACCAGTTGGTAGTTTCCGAGATTGATAGGATTGCTGAGCTTTGCCTGTTAAACTGGGTCCCACATAACAGGCCACTCCTCCTCATCAATCTGGTGCACTGTCATCAGTTTCTCAAAAACCTGCAGATGAGAATCAATGATCAATGTCCGTCTCTTCTTCCTTAAATCTGGGCACATCTCCATATCTTAGATCTGGCTTTCTACTTTCTTTTTCTTGAACAGTCTGTCTAGCTGGTCCCTCCGGATAGATATTTACCCCCAGCACAGTTTGTATTACTCCTGCCCTCTCCCTAGAGGTTGCTCTGTCCCCTAGGGCTTTCATCCACCGCTCCAATGTTTCAGGAGTTGCCTCTGGTCTCTGCATTCTCCCCATTCTTGTCCCCACTGCTGGTATTTGCTCTTCCTCCTCATCACTTAGAGCAATCTCCCCTGGGTGAGCTCTGTCAAACTCCAATAGTAGAGTGATTAAAACATCCGTTTGTTCAGTTTCATTACAGGGGATCTTCTTTAGCTTGCAGAACTCAAACAACTGCTGTTTCCTAGTCCTCCTGTAATATTTCTTCACTAGCCATTCTTCCTGAGATATCTCTTGGGTTATCTGACGGGACTGATGTTACTTGGCTACTTTTTACTGAAACCTGTTCCTGTAGAGCTTGGTGTATCTGTATCCGAATGGACATTGGACAGTAGATTCTGTCACAGTCACCGCCTACTGGGGGAGTGTATTTTAGCTGTGCAAGTGTGCGAACGCATGTGTAGCAGAGCTGTAGAAACAGATTTTGTGCAGTCTCTGCGCAGCCCAGGACTCACTCAGCCGCTGCAAAAACTTCAGCCTGTCCTAGACCAGAATTGATGACAGGAACCCTCCCTGCAAACGCATGGACACGCCTGCGTTTTTCCAACCACTCCCTGAAAACGGTCAGTTGACACCCACAAACGCCTTCTTCCTGTCAATATCCTTGCGAACGCCCGTGCAAATAGATTCTTTGCACAAACCCATCGCTGAGCGGCGATCTGCTTTGTAGCCGTGCGACACGCCTGCGCATTGCAGTGCATATGCATGTACAGTTTGTGTCTGATCACCCGCGAAAACGCACAGCAGTGATCAGGTCTGAATTACCCCCATTGTCCATAATCCTACTCCTAATAAAGCTATGACGTCAAATATAGAAAAGGTACCAAGGAGGAGTGGTGAGAGTAGAATATGCTGCATGAGATCCACAGGCACTGTGGCTGTTACCAATACTGTTATGCAGCACCCTATAGGAAATACATCTACATCACTGGTTCCTATGCATTTAGTTTAGTGAGCTGACAGGATGGCCACCATCACTGTTGGTTTTAGGTTCCTCATACTGAAGATAGAGGAGGAACCCAATTAACCTTTCAATCTGCAGATACTGGGGCTTATTCAGAGTTTGGAACAAAGCAAAAAAAAAAGCAAGTAACTTTGCACCTGGGCAAAACCACATTGCTCTGTAGGTGGGGCACAATGAAAATGTACATAGAGATTTAGATTCCACTTGGTTGAACATTGGCATGTATGCTAATGCAACCCACTGTGAAAAGTATGCATACAGTATGTCACAGCTGCCGGGATTTGGATATAGACGCCCACTGGCAGTGTCTCGGAGTCACCATTTGCCTACAGAGACAAAGCCATGTGACACACATCAGTCTAGCACTGACCTTCCCCGTAACCCTATGGTTGCGCAGCTTGGCCGCTGGCAGTAACACGCATAGCCATTGTGACTGTGTACAGGAACGCAGTCGCAGGCTGTGACATGCCTCCAAAGTGTTTGCATCACGTCTGCATTTGAGTCACCACTCTGACGTTACCTCCCACAAGCACTCCCCATACTTGCCGACTTTTAGGCTGCTCTCTCCGGGAGAGAGCAGCCAGGTCGGCTTAGCAGGGGGGCGGGCAGTAACATAACGTGCAGAGGGGGGCGGACCAGAGGTGGGACGGGGGGCGTGGTGGGGGTGGGAAGGGGCGTGGCTGCGGATCGCATCACATAAGTCACGCCCCCCGCCCCCCAGTGTAATGCCGCTATTACCGGCATTATACAGCAGGGGGCGTGGATATGATGACGTGATTCAACAAAAATCGTGTCATCGCCTGTGCGGACCGCCCACTTTACTCGCTAAGTGGGCGACCGGGCAGGGGGGGACCCCTGAACTCGGGAGACTTGCCTGCTTTTCCGGGGGGCCGGGAGGGTCACCCGATTTTCGGGAGCCTCCCGGCCATTCCGGGAGAGTAGGCAAGTATGGCACTCCCTTACTGTCAATCACTTTGCAAATAAATCTTCTCTGTGATAGCCGTTGCTAGACCATTGCGTCACATGTGCAGTGTGACTTATATGGCAAAAAAATAGCTGTGATGCATACAAAATGGACATTACATGCCACTCTCAATCAGCCCCAGCACTGCAGGACACTTTTGTCTAAGCTTTCGGTCACCCGCTGACCACAAAGTTCCCACCATTGGTTACAATGGAGCGCATAGGCGCTACATTGTAACACTGCCGTGTGCCGCCTGTCATACAGTACAGGAGCACACAGCCGATCAGGAGGGTGCCACAACGTGGCGCTCCCTGATTGGCTGATGGAACCCTCTTAGACTTAAGTCAGAGGGGGTTCCTGGCATTCGGGGAAAGGGGTCCCATGTGAAAACATGGGGCCCCTTTCAGTTCGTGGTCGGGTGTCCATTTTTTTATTTTTACAAGTACGTGGATTACAAATGGATTACCCGAGGAGCCCTCTACACTGGATTTGGTGAGTAGAATTTTTTCAACAGGTACACCATGGATTCTACATGGAGAAGAGGACCGACCCTCGTGTAAACATAAGGTAAGTATGTGTATATGGTGGTGTGTATGTATGCATTAAAGTTATACTTTCAAGGTGTGTGTGTTATGTCTTTATTGGGGTATTTTTTTAGTAGTAGTACTACAGGTACCAGCGGGCCCGGTTTTCCGCCACATGCTGGTACTTGTGGTTCTCCAAGTACCAGCTTGCGGGGGAGGCTTGCTGGGACTTGTAGTACTGCTACTAAAAACAATATTCATAACTTACAACAAAGGCTATCAGCCCCCCATCCGCAGCCCATTGGATGGGGGGGGACAGCCTCGGGCTTCACCCCTGGCCCTTGGGTGGCTGGAGGGGGGGGGGGGGCCTTGATTGAAGGGGTTCCCACTCCTCCAGGGTACCCCGGACAGGGGTGACTAGTTGGGTATTTAATGCCACGGCCGCAGGGCGCTGTGTAAAAGTGACCCCCGGCTGTGGCATTATCTGTCCAGCTAGTGGAGCCCGGTGCTGGTTTAAAAAATACGGGGGACCCCTACGCTTTTTGTCCCCCGTATTTTTGGAACCAAGACCAGGCGCAGAGCCCGGTGCTGGTTGCTTAAATATGGGGGAACCCCTGTCAATTTTTTTCCTATATTTTTGCAACCAGGGCCGGCTCAAAGAGCCCGAGGCTGGTTTGGCTTAGGAGGGGGGACCCCACGCAATTTTGTTTTTAAGTTTAAACATTTTTTTTTTTTTTTTACAAGGTGCACAATGAAGCCCAGCACGGATCTCTCAGATCCGGCCGAGATTCATTGTATTAAAGTCGGCAGTGTTTTACAAGTCACTCACGTAAAACACTGCCTAAAAAAATGAATGACATCGACATCGGAAAAACCGAAAATGCAGAATACGGCAGCTTAGTAAATTAGTCGTAATCAATTCAAAAAGTTGCACATTTACACTTTCGATGTCATTCATGATTGAACTTTGACCTCAAACGGAAAATTACGAATGTTAGTAAATTTACCCCGCTGTCTGCCGTAATGTGTAAAAAAGGGGACGCTGTCTACCGTAATGTGTAAAAAGGGGACGCTGTCTGCCATAATGTGTGAAAAGGGGACGCTATTTGCCGTAACGTGTAAAAAAGGGGACGCTGTCTGCCGTAATGTGTAAAAAGGGGACGCTGTCTGCCGTAATGTGTAATAAAGGGGATGCTGGCTGCCGTAATGTGTAAAAAGGGAGACGCTGTCTGCCGTAATGTGTAAAAGGTGGACTCTGTCTGCCGTAATGTGTAAAAAGGGGACACTGTCTGCCGTAATGTGTAAAAGGTGGACTCTGTCTGCCGTAATGTGTAAAAAGGGGATGCTGTCTGCCGTAATGTGTAAAAAGGGCTCTACCTGGTATAGTGGCGCTACTGTGCAGCGTAATTTGAATAATGGGGACTACTGTGCACCGTAATATGAATTGGTATTATTTTGTGGCCACACCCCTTCCCCATGAAGCTATGCCCCTATATATTTTTTGCGAACCTACGTCAAGCACTGTCCCTAATTTACATAAGGGGGTGAGGGGGCGCCGATACCGTTTCTTGCACACAGCGCTAAAATGTCTAGTTACGGCACTGAGCGATATAGTGCTGATTGCCAACTAGGGGAAGTCGCCCAGTATTTACCCGGTTTAAGCTGGGTACACACTGGCAGATATAGCTGCAGTTCAATCGATCTGCAGCTATATCTGCAGATGGTGGTTGCTCATACACACACAGAAAGATGCACCAATATATCTGCAGATATATTGGCCATCTGCTGTGCTTCGTTCACAGACATATTGCTTGTACACACCTGCACATCAGCAAAAGATATATTGGCTAATCAATTGATTGGCCAATATATCTGCCAGCGTGTATCCAGCATTAGTACATATTCAGAGTTGATCGCAGCAGCAAATTTGTTAGCAGTTGGGCAAAACCATGGGGGTTATTCCGAGTTGTTCGCTCGCTAGCAGATTTTAGCAGCATTGCACACGCTAGGCCGCCGCCCTCTGGGAGTGTATCTTAGCTTAGCAGAATTGCGAACTAAAGATTAGCAGAATTGCGAATAGAAAATTCTTAGCAGTTTCTGAGTAGCTCGAGACTTACTCCTACACTGCGATCAGCTCAGCCCGTTTCATTCCTGGTTTGACGTCACAAACACGCCCTGCGTTCGGCCAGCCACTCCCCCGTTTCTCCAGACACTCCCGCCTTTTTATCCTGGCACGCCTGCGTTTTCCGCACACTCCCAGAAAATGGTCAGTTTCCGCCCAGAAACACCCACTTCCTGTCAATCACACTCCGATCACTTCAACGATGGAAATTCTTCGTTCGGACGTGAGTAAATCTACTAAGTTTTGAGCTAAAATACTTAGCGCATGCGCACTGCGTACCATGCGCATTTTCGCCTTAATCGCTCCGTTGTGAAAATCGGCAACGAGCGAACAACTCGGAATGACCCCATATGCGCACTGCAGGGGGGGGGGGTTGGGGGAGGGCGGCAGATATAACATGTGCAGATAGGGTTAGATTTGGATGGGGTGTGTTCAAACTGAAATCTAAATTGCAGTGTAAAAATAAAGCAGCCAGTATTTACCCTGCACAGAAACAAAATAACCCACCCAAATCTAAAGGTGGGAACACACTAATAGATATATCTGCAGATCAATTGATCTGCAGATATATCTATGGACGGATCGGGCAGTGTGTTGAGCATACACACTCCCCGATCCGCCGGGGACTGACATCATGAACTAGGAGGGCGTGTACACACGCCCGCCCAATTCAGCTGTCAATCACCGCCGACCGCCGCAGCATGTGTTCGGGCGGTCGGCCGACCGCCCCGTACACACACAGCGACGCGCCAATATATCGGTAGATATATTGTCCGTCGGCTGTGCTGCGCGGCCGAAGCGATACGTCTGTGAACGACGGAGTTCACAGACGTACCGGCCATACACACTGGCCGACGGTCCCACGATATATTGGCCGTTCAAGAGAATGGCCGATATATCGGCCAGTGTGTACGGGCCTTAACTCTCTCTGCAAATGTTATATCTGCTCCCCCTGCAGTGCACATGGTTTTGCCCAACTGCTAAAAAATTTCCTGCTGCGATCAACTTGGAATTACCCCCATGGTTTTGCCCAACTGCTAACAAATTTGCTGCTGCGATCAACTCTGAATTACCCCATAGAGTACTATAAGTTATATGCATCCCTCAATTCTTCATCTAACCAGTCTCCTGCTATTTGCTCCTGCACATCACATATAGCACTATCCCCCGCTAGTACTATCAAAGGAGAGATCTTCTGCCATGTCACGTGACTGTTACTCAGGAGAGAGCATTTCTCAGGAGAGAGCGTTTCTCAGGAGAGACTGTTACTCAGGAGAGACCGCTAGCTGGTAGTGTGCCAGTAAGGGGCACTGTTCTGGCAAAAATGGAAACAGAAAAAAAACGAGAAATTTATTTTAATTTTCATTCAGATTTTCTGGCAGCATAAATAACATATTGGATCTATGCTGCACTGATGGAGGAAATTCAAGTTTTATATTTCTTTTACTACATACTGAAATAGACCAATTAGCATAAACCTGTGCGGAGACTTCAATCACCCTGCCATATAAAGTTACACTTTACTTTAATGTTCTATACCAGAAAGTGCATTAAAACACTGGGAGAACAGCTTGGTGTACAAAGAATTGCTTCAATGTCCCAAAATTACAAGCAGAAAAACACATAAAGCGTTTCTTTTCATTTCAGCATAATGTCTAGGCCTCTAAAGTGCCGGAAATATAGCGAAGAAATAATATGCACTTTGCATTTAAAGACTCAACTGCTGCAAATTACACACAGCCGAGATTTGGCAGAACTCCCTTCCTAGAGATTTGTTCATCATTTAGAAAGGGGGTGGGGAATTGATCTTTCGTAAACCAATTTCATTTTGGAGCCCCCACCTGGCAATAACCTCTTGATGCCTAATGGAAATAGTGCAATAATAGGATTTTGATAACCTACAGGTAAATCCTTTTCTCCTAGTCCGTAGGGGATGCTGGGGACGACATCAAGACCATGGGGTATAGACGGGATCCGCAGGAGACATGGGCACTCTAAAGACTTTTCATTGGGTGTGAACTGGCTCCTTCCTCTATGCCCCTCCTCCAGACCCCAGTTGTAGGAACTGTGCCCAGGGAGACTGACATTTCGAGGAAAGGAATTACTTAACTAGTGGTGAGATATCTACCAACTCACACCCTCAACCATGCCGCACACATGGCATTCAACATAACACACGCCAACAGGCATGAACTAATTGCAGCAACATGCTGAAACCAAGATAACACAACTTGTGTAACTGTAATAACTAAACTGCAGGTAAAGTACGCACTGGGACGGGCGCCCAGCATCCTCTACGGACTAGAAGAAAAGGATTTACCGGTAGGTTATCGAAATCCTATTTTCTCATACGTCCTAGAGGATGCTGGGGACAACATCAAGACCATGGGGTCTATACCAAAGCTCCAGTACGGGCGGGAGAGTGCGGATGACCCTGCAGCACCGATTGACCAAACTTTAGGTCCTCATCGGCCAAGGTGTCAAACTTGTAGAACTTAGCAAATGTGTTTGACCTTGACCAAGTAGCTGCTCGGCAAAGTTGTAATGCAGCCGCCCAGGATGAGCCCACATTCCTAGTGGAGTGGGCCTTCACCGACGTCGGTAACGGCAATCCAGCCGTAGTATGAGCTTGCTGAATCGTATTTCTAATCCAACGTGCAATAGTCTGCTTGGAAGCAGGACAGCCAATCTAGTTGTGATCATACAGGACAAACAGAGCCTCTGTTTTCCGTATATGAGCTGTTCTAGCAACATATATTTTCAAAGCTCTAACCACTTCTAGAGACTTTGAATCAGTGAATGTGTCAGTAACTACTGGCACCACAATAGGTTGGTTTATGTGAAAAGCAGAAACCACCTTTGGAAGAAAATGTTGGCGAGTTCGCAACTCAGCCCTATCTTCATGGAAAATCAGGTAAGGGCTCTTGTGAGACAAGGCCCCCAATTCCGACACCCGCCTTGCGGATGCCAATGCCAAAAGCATCACCACTTTCCAAGTGAGAAACTTCAACTCTATCTTTTGTAGAGGCTCAAACCAATCCGATTGAAGGAACTGCAATACCACGTTAAGGTCCCATGGTGCCACTGGAGGCACGAATGGAGGCTGGATGTGCAGAACCTCTTTCACGAAGGTCTGAACCTCTGGAAGAGAGGCCAATTGTTTTTGGAAGAATACTGACAAGGCCGAAATCTGGACCTTGATTGATCCCAATCGTAGGCCCTTCTCCACACCATCCTGCAAAAAATGGAGAAAACGTCCTAAGTGAAACTCTTCCGTAGGAGCTTTCTTGGATTCACACCAAGACACATATTTTCTCCAAATACGGTGGTAATGTTTTGACATTACTCCCTTTCTGGCCTGAATAAGAGTGGGGATGACCTCCTTAGGAATACCCTTCCTGGCTAGGATACGGCGCTCAACAGCCATGCCGTCAAACGTAGCCGCGGTAAGTCTTGGTACACACACGGCCCCTGCTGCAGCAGGTCCTCCCGAGGAGGAAGAGGCAGAGGATCTCCTATGAGTAACTGCTGAAGATCTGGGTACCAAGCCCTTCTTGGCCAGTCTGGGGCAATGAAGATTGCTCGAACCCTTGTCTTTCTTATGATCCTGAGTACTTTTGGGATCAGCGGAAGTGGAGGGAAAACATACACTGACGGAAACACCCACTGGGTCACTGTTACTGCTTGAGGGTCTCTCGAACCTGGAACAGTATCTCTGAAGCTTCTTGTTGAGACGAGACGCCATCATGTCTATTTGAGGAACTCCCCATAGACTTGTCACCTCTGTGAAGACTTCTTGGTGGAGGCCCCACTCTCCTGGATGGAGATTGTGTCTGCTGAGGAAGTCTGCTTCCCAGTTGTCTACTCCCGGAGTGAATATTGCTGACAGAGCTTGTAGATGTTTTTCTGCCCAGCGGAGGATTTTTGGCGCCTCTGCCATTGCCGCTCTGCTTTTCATTCCGCCCTGCCTGTTTATGTATGCGACTGCTGTTACATTGTCCGCCTGGATCTGCACGGGACGGTCTTGAAGAAGATGTACCGCTTGTTGAAGGCCGTTGTAAATGGCTCTTAGCTCCAGAACGTTTATGTGAAGGCAGGCTTCCTGTTGTGACCAACGTCCCTGGAAGTTTTCTCCCTGAGAGACTGCTCCCCAGCCTCGGAGACTTGCATCCGTGGTTACTAGGACCCAGTCCTGAATCCCGAACCTGCATCCCTCTAGCAGGTAAGAGCTGTGCAACCACCACAGGAGCGAAATCATGTTTTTTGACGGCAGGATTATCTTTCTGTGCATGTGTAGGTGTGACCCCGACCACTTGTCCAACAGGTACCACTGGAATACTCTGGCATGGAACCTGCCAAACTGTATGGCCTCGTAGGCCGCCACCATCTTCCCCAAGAACCGAATGCACTGATGGATCGACACACTTGATGGTTTCAATATCTGTTTTACCATTTTCTGAATTTCCAGAGCCTTTTCCAGCGGAAGAAATACTCTCTGAACTTTTGTGTCCAGAAACATCCCGCGGAAAGACAACCTTGTCGTCGGTTCCAACTGTGACTTTGGGTAATTTATGATCCACCCGTGTTGTTGGAGTATTGACAGGGAGAGGGATATTTTTTGTAATAACTGCTCCCTGGATCTCGCCTTTATCAGGAGGTCGTCCAGATAAGGGATTATATTGACTCCTTTCTGACGAAGGAGAACCATCATCTCCGCCATCACCTTGGTGAATACCCTCGGCGCCGTGGAGAGACCGAAAGGTAACGTTTGGAATTGGTAATGGCAATCCTGAATCGCGAATCTCAGATAAGCCTTGTGAGGAGGATAAATGGGAACATGCAGGTAAGCATCCTTTATGTCCACCGACACTAAGTAGTCCCCCTCCTCCAGACTGGCAATCACCACCCGAAGTGATTCCATCTTGAACTTGAACCTTTTCAGGAAGAAATTCAGATCTTTTGGATTTAGGATCGGTCTGACCGAGCCGTCCGGCTTCGGAACAACAAAGAGGCTTGAATAAAAACCCCGCCCTTGTTGTGACAACGGTACCAGGACTATAACCTGGTCTTGACATAATTTTTGGATTGCTGTTGTTACTGCTTCTCTCTCTGGCGGAGAAGCTGGCAAGGTCGATTTGAAAAATCGGCATGGGGGAACGTCATGAAACTCTAGTTTGTATCCCTGGGATACTATTTGCAACACCCAGGGATCCAGGCCAGACAGAATCCAATCCAAGCTGAAGAGTTTGAGACGTGCCCCCACCAGAGCGGCCTCCCGCAAGGGAGTTCCAGTGCCATGCTGGGGATTTGTCAGAATTAGGGGTAGACTTCTGCTCTTGGGAACCTGGAGCTGGTGTGGGCTTCTTTCCCCTTCCCCTTCCCCTTCCCCTACCTGCAAAGAAGGAAGAACCTCTTGCCTTTTTGTATTTATTGGGCCGAAAGGACTGCATTAGCGGGTGATAGGTCTTTTTTGCCGGTGCAGGCGCAGAGGGCAAAAATGTTGACTTACCTGCGGCAGCCGGCGAGACTAACGCATCCAGGCCATCGCCAAATAAGGCCTCACATTTATATGGGAGAGCCTCCATGTTTCTTTTGGAATCTGCATCCGCATTCCACTGGCGAATCCATAACGCCCGCCTAGCTGATACTGCCATGGTAGCGGCCTGCGAACTCAAGAGTCCAATATCCTTCATTGCTTCCAGCATGTAGGCGGCAGCGTCCTTGATATTCCCTAACTTAAGGAGTTTCTCATCTTTATCAATCGTGTCAATTTCTGATGACACGCTTTCTGACCATTTTTTCATAGCGCGACTCACCCATGCGCAGGCAATAGTGGGCCTGAGCAGTGTACCAATGGTAACATAAATGGATTTCAATGTCGTTTCCATTTTGCAGTCTGCCGGCTCTTTAAGAGAAGCCGTGCCAGGAGCAGGGAGAATTACCTTCTTTGTCCACCTGGAAAGTGCACTGTCTAACACAGAGGTTCTCAAACTCGGTCCTCGGGGGCTAACACAGTGCATGTTTTGCAGGTCTCCTCACAGAATCGCAAGTGAAATAATTAGCTCCACCTGTGGACCTTTTAAAATGTGTCAGTGAGTAATTAATACACCTGTGCACCTGCTGGGTTACCTGCAAAACATGCACTGTGTGGTCCCCCGAGGACCGAGTTTGAGAACCTCTGGTCTAACACAAGGGGTGACTCACATTTTTTCCTGTCTTCAACCGGGAAAGGATAAGCTATGTGAATCCTTTTGGGAATACATTTTTTTTTATCATGATTCACCCACATCCCTTCAAACAGAGCATTTAGTTTGTGTGAAGGAGGGATTTATTTTCCTTACATAAATAAGCTTTCTCCTGAGGTACAGGAGTGCTTTCTGTAACCTCCAACACGTCCCTTATAGCCACAATCATATATTGTATACTTTTTGCCAATTTATGATCTATCTCTCTGGATTATTGTCGACACAAGAATCAGAATCCGTGTCGGTATCAGTGTTTACAACATTTGCAAATGGTCTCTTATGTGACCCAGAGGGGCCGCCCGCATAAGGAATAACAGCATCCTGAAAAATCATATCTTCCACAGATTTTCTCCAGCATGCAGCCTTAGATTCAGACTTATCCAATCTACGAAAAAACAAATGAGAGGATAGATCAAAGGCGATAACAAATAGAATGAATTTTGATATACGTCACATGGTATGATGTCCTTTTGGATATTCACTCTTTCAATTGTCTCATGATATCCAGATGTCAAACATGAAAAAAAGAGAGATAGTACACATACATAGGTGGTATTGCTTTCAACACTAAATTAACAACCTATAAGTGTCCATAAAAACGAAGCCTAAAGTGCCGGACCCAACTTGATAGTAGATGAGAATAGTATCTCGCCACCAATTTGCCAATATTTTGTGGACGTACCGAAACTCACATCAAAATATATAAGAACAGGTGTATAAAGGTATCTTTAAGCTGCTATATCCCACATGATGTAACACCTTTTTGTTTTATTTATGGGACACTACTTTTGGAGTATGTCTAACATGACAGTACTGGTGTAAAACCGGATTACATCAGTTTTTTGTCTATTACGTCTGACCTGCATGTTTTGTACAAACCAGAGAGTGGAAACCACATAGAAAAACATCAGATTGCTGTTTTACGAACTTTTAATAAAAACCCTTTGAATTATCGTTGATGTCATTCCTGATCCTGGCTTGAAAGATACCTTTATACGTGGAACTAATCCCCCTCCAAAGTGAGTGGGGTACGTCTTCTGAAATAGCTCTCTTTCTGTGTTACATCACGTGGGATATAGCAGCTTAAAGATACCTTTATACACCTGTTCTTATATATTTTGATGTATGATGATGCGATTGCGCAGTCACGCCCTCTGCCCCACACCTATATAGCATCATTGCCATATGCCACGCCCCCTCATGTCGCGTCATGCCCCCGCAGTGCTGACTTGGCAGCCGCCTCACGGCGGGGCAGCCAGAATGTCGGCAAGAATTATATTATGTCAGATGCCTGATCTGATCTTTTACATTATGTACATGTCTTTATACTGTACTACCTGAGTTGCCCGGGTTTAAATCTTCAAATTACAAAGTTTTGTAATACCTGGTAGAGTGTTTAATTACATTTTCTCTTACAAGGCCTGGTCAGATTCTCTGCTTCGTTCCAAACTCCTCAGTAAAGGTAAGGAGGACTCAATTTATTAATAGCAATAACTGAACTGATTCTTTGGATGTCCTGAAAAGGAAAGTTAAATACAGTCTTATATCATTTTACAGATACATATAATTGTTCCGAGAGTTTACTCTAACAATACACATCTAACAGCAGGCGTTTTCTTTATTATACAGGAATCTTGCAGAGACCAGTTTTCCTGGTCTACGTTGAATATCTGCAATAGGGTTACTATTACTCGCAAACCAGACCCATGCATGGAAACTCTTACATAAAAGAAATGCTTATCTTACAGTGTTACAGTGAGTGACTAGTCACAATGAATTCTAATAAACAATTACTTAAAATTGCACTCCAAATTTTTTTATTGCCCCTTAATGATGATAATGAAAATGTACACTATTTGCAATTAGACTCAAAACCTGCTTTAAATCCCTTTTCCTACTTCCTATTTAGCATGCATGCAAACTACTAGGAATAATGAGTTCAGCAAGTTCTGTAAAGATGGTGCACAGTTTTACATTGGTGTGATGTTGTCATCCTCTTATCCTTAAAAGTTAATAAATAACTGCTGATGAGAGCTCTATTGTAAAGTTGCCCAGGTTAAATATATTAAGAACAGTTGTCCGTTCTGTTACATCACTCGTCTCCTAGTGAGGACCAGCTATTGCTGAAACTGGGCCTGCTCCTTAGGTGCTACAAATGACACTGTTAGGCTTGTCTGTTTGCTTCCTATTGTTTAGTTAAGGGTTTCATGAAGTGACTATAGCTCTGTAGGGTTGTACACTGGAGGCCATTCCGAGTTGATCTTGCGTAGCAACTTTTTGCTGCTCGTGCGATCAACTAGACGCCGCCTATGGGGGAGTGTATTTTAGTATAGCTTTGCTAAAAAAGTTTCAAGCTAAACAAGACTAGCCGTGCAGCTACTTACCCAGTGTGACGGATCCAGGAATTGACGCCAGACAACCGCCCCCCAAACGCCTGGACACGCCTGCGTTCGGATCTCCACGCCCGGAAAACGGTGAGTATCCACCCCGGAACGCCTCCCCGCTGTCAATCTTCTTGTGATCGCGCTAGTGATCAGTTTCTTCTTTCTTTTGGTCGTTGCCCGGCAACGACTGTCGCCGGGCAATGACGTGCGTGCACATTGCGGCCGCCGCGCTTGCTCATTCCGACCCGTTCACACCACAGCGATGAACCGCTGCGTGCGAACGGGTTGGAATGACCCCCACTGTCTCGAATCCGCAGACACAGTTATATAATTTGTAACTCTTCTTCTGTAACTACTGGGCTGAGGACATTTATACCCCTTTTCTACTAGCTTAAAAAAAAACGTTTTTTGCATGGGAGCGCGCATTGACCCGGGTGTTTTGGTAATGGAAACTGCTCCCTCAAAAAAAACCTGGGTCAAGTGACCCGGGAATCCTACTCGGGTAGCTACCTGGGTTGGACCCTGGGAATGACCCGGGTAAGGGTGAAGTATAAACGAGTTACCCGGCCCGGGACGTGTTTACAGCATGCCTAAAGCTATGCAGACAGCAGCGCTGGCCGGGAAAGTGTGTGCCGGAGGCTGGGGGCAGCCCAGCAGCTTCCAGAGTTCTGGGCTTGCCCCCAGCGTGATGGTGGGCACCTTCGAATTGCGGGCGTGGCCTAATGGGACTGAGGACGTGCCTCGAGGGTCCCAATCTGCCAGTTTTCCCAGCGCTTGGAGATGACATCATCTCCAAGTGCCGGCCAGAAGACACTGCACCAGGGTGCACTGTAAACGGCACCGACCCGGGATATTTCCGGGTCACGCCGCAGTGGAAAAGGGGTAATGTTTCGGATCTGACCTGGCTTGGAACCGTGTTCAAAATCCTGAGTCAGACCCGCAACTATAGTGGAAAAGGTGTATTAATTACTTTTATTCCTGTCAGATATGTATACAGTATGTCTGACTACAGTCTACTTTCCTTTCATTCAGGTCCCCTGCTCTCCTTGTACTTATCCCACAGCTGAGAGCTCCTACAGTAGATCACTATGCTATTCACTACACCCTGGGCATATCTCCCAACTGTCCCGATTTTCACGGGACAGTCCCATTTTTTGGGACTGTCCCGCTGTCCCAACCGCAGGCCGCAGTGTGTGTGTGTGTGTGTGTGTGGGGTGGGGTGGGGGGCAGTTGGGAGGCTCCTGCACTCGCTCCCCTGCTTAGCAGAGCAGCAGTGAATAGAGCGCTGTGCGCATGTGCACAGCGTATATTCAGGGAAGACAGAGGCACTGGGGGCATAGAAGCGGCTCACAGAGCCCTTGTCATGCCGCTTTTAGCTATGGTAAAAGAGGCAGTTACTTGTGATCGCAGCACTGCCGTGAGGCCATGCCTCCTTTCATTTAGGCCACGCCCCCGTTTTGGACCAGGCGTCCCGCTTCTCTATTCTAAAATGTGGTGAGGTATGCCCTGTGAGTTACAGTGTTACCGGGGGTTACGGCTGACATGTAGTGCTTTACTAGAGACCTCAGACAGGTAACGATCCAGCTGTCTTGTAGTGCCGTCTGTCTCTGAATTATTCTCTGTTCACACTGGGATCGGTAAGTTTTGCCGATGGATGGGATGCCGGCTGTCAGTATACCAACAGCGGCACCCCGTCCATCAGAATCCCAACAACTGCTCAGTAAGCCCCCTAACCCTCACCTTTACCCTACTCTAACTCTCCCTTGTGGGTGCCTAACCCTCCCCGGTGGTTCCTAACCCTAACCCTCCCTTCCCCACTGCCTAAACCTAACCTTCCCATCCCTGAACGATAACCCTAATCCCCCTTCTGTTGGCTAAACCTAACCTTCCCCTCCCCCCCACGCAGACACACAGCGTCCCGCTGAAAGAATTAACACGATACTGTGCTTTGGCATTTAGACGTTGCGATCCCAAGTCCTGTCTGGATGTCGACGCTGGTGTTCCTGCTGCGGCCAGGATTCCGGCATCGGTATTCCAGTCTGTCGGTATCCTCACTGCATCCCCTCACACTGAGGGGAAGGATAATCCGCCTCCCCAGCTCCTTATATGGGGACAAGTCCGCCTCCATTGCTCCTTCTTTGAGAGCTCCATCTGGTCAGCTTCCTGGTGGATTAGTTCCTTCTTTACTACCGGAGCTGCTGGAACCCCAGGTCTCACTGCCAGGAGGGAAGATGCTGCACACCGCACTGCTCAGATTTCTAAGTCATCACGAATGCCGCTTACAGTAGCTTAGGGAACTACAAAGTGGCGTCTGACCTCTGCCTAAGGGCTACAGTTAAACTGCTTTTTTTTTTTTTGGAGCCCATCTATCCAAGTAGTTTTTGTGCCAGCACATGCCAGTCCTCCTCCCACTGACTGCACTTGTAGCTGCCTCTCATTTAGCTTAGTAGTCTATGCCCCATTAAAAGTAAACAGTCTGGACTGCTGCAAAAAGTAATTAAACCGCTTAGGGGAGAAAACAGTAACTTTTAGTGAAGCCACTACCAATGTTATATATAATTTTCACATATACAGTATATATTAATACCAGTGCCGTAACTAGGCATTTTAGCGCTGTGTGCAAGAAACGACATTGGCGCCCCCCCCCATGCAAGATAGGGACAGTGTGCGGCGTAAGCGCGCGAAAAATATAGAGGGGCGTGGCTTCATGGGGAAGGGGCGTGGGCACAAAAAATAATAGCAATTCATACTACGGTGCACAGTAGTCTCCATTATTCAAATTACGCTGCACAGTAGCGCCACTACACCAGGTAGAGCCCCTTTTATACATTACAGCAGACAGCGTCCCCCTTTTTACACATTTTGGCAGCCAGTCCCCCTTTTTACACATTGCGGCAGCCAGGACCCCTTTTTACACATTGCGGCAGCCAGTCCCCCTTTTTACACATTGCGGCAGCCAGTCCCCCTTTTTACACATTGCGGCAGCCAGTCCCCCTTTTTACACATTACGGCAGCCAGTCCCCCTTTTTACACATTGCAGCAGCCAGGCCCCCTTTTTACACATTGCAGCAGCCAGACCCCCTTTTTACACATTGCAGCAGCCAGGACCCCTTTTTACACATTATGGCAGACGGTGTCCCCCAGAGAGAGAGAGAGAGAGAGAGAGAGAGAGAGGGAGAGAGAGAGAGAAAGAGAGGGATATACTTACCTTCTCCCCGCTGACAGGCTCCTCGTGCTGGCATCTCCCTCTGTGCAGGCATCGGACAAGGAGGAGGAGGGAGGGGGACTGGAGCCGCAGCAGCGCTATGTCATTGGTAGTAAGCGCCGCTGCAGCATCCCCCTCTCCTTCCGTATAGGCTGCCTGGAGCTGCTGTGGATGCTGGGATGGAGGAACCGCATCCCAGCATCCACAGCAGCACCGGGCAGCCAATACGGAAGGAGAGGGGGATGCTGCAGCGACGCTTACTACCAATGAAATAGCGCTGCTGCGGCTCCAGTCCCCCTCCCTCCTCCTCCTTCTCAGCTGCCTCCGGCGCTTCTCTCTCCTCCAGCGCGGCGGCGGCGCACGGCGCAGACTTCAGAGGCGGCATGTAATGAGTCAATTTGACTCATTACATGCCGCTGGCCGTGCGCCCTCAGGGCAACTGCGCTGTGTGCCAAGCCCACTTGGCACACACGTAGTTAAGGCCCTGATTAATACCCACACCAGGGCACTTTAGTTCTAGTGTTTTTGTTTTTTTTAATAATTAGTAGCTTAGCAGCTCTTCCAACAATCCATGAGGTGACTGCCCAGTTGTTGTTGTTGTTTTTGTTTTTTTTGTGGGTGCCACCAGTAGCACTGATCCCCAGTTTTCCTTTCTGCTCAGTTTTACATTGGTAGATGGGTTTAAGTTTTCATTCTGCTATCAATGTTGCTATTCCAAAGCTTTGGTTACACAATATTTTTTGTCTTTTTGCCTCTATTTCAGTTATTTTAGCTCATTGATTAATGGTTATTTCAGTTAGTTATTACAGGCCATTAAACTTTTCACCCAAATCCATCCAGAGCAAGGCCCAGAACAGGCTCCTTGTGTCAAAGTTCTGTCTGGCGTACACAAATGGGAGGTCCAACCAGGACCTCAACCCAGGGTCGGTGCTAGGGTGTTCGGCGCCCCCCTGCAAACTATACATTTGCGCCCCTGCCATACTTTACAAAGGGACAGTGCACATAACGCTTTTACACATAATGCTCCCTGTCGTAGTGCCGCTTTCACACGTAACGCCTCTAGAGATGAGCGGGTTCGGTTCCTCGGAATCCGAACCCGCCCGAACTTCATGTTTTTTTTCACGGGTCCGAGCGACTCGGATCTTCCCGCCTTGCTCGGTTAACCCGAGCGCGCCCGAACGTCATCATGACGCTGTCGGATTCTCGCGAGGCTCGGATTCTATCGCGAGACTCGGATTCTATATAAGGAGCCGCGCGTCGCCGCCATTTTCACTCGTGCATTGAGATTGATAGGGAGAGGACGTGTCTGGCGTCCTCTCCATTAGAATAGAGATAGATTAGATAGAGAGAGAGAGATTGTGCAGAGTCGCAGACAGAGTTAGTTTACCACAGTCAGTGACCAGTGCAGTTGCTAGTTAACTTTTATTTAATATAATATATCCGTTCACTTCTCTCTGCTATATCCGTTCTCTGCCTGAAAAAAAAAACGATACACAGCACAGTCAGTCACACAGTGTGACTCAGTCTGTGTGCACTCAGCTCAGCCCAGTGTGCTGCACAGTCATCAATGTATAAATTAAAAGCTTATAATTAATTGTGGGGGAGACTGGGGAGCACTGCAGGTTGTTAGCAGGAGCCAGGAGTACAATTATATTAATTAACAGTGCACACTTTTGCTGCAGGAGTGGTGACCAGTGCCTGACCACCAGTATAGTATTGTTGTATACTACTAATATCTCTTTAAATATCAACCAGTCTATATTAGCAGCAGACACAGTACAGTGCGGTAGTTCACGGCTGTGGCTACCTCTGTGTCGGCACACGGCAGGCAGTCCGTCCGACCAGAATTGTATTATTTATTATTATATACCTACCACCTAACCGTGGTTTTTTTTTCATTCTTTATACCGTCATAGTGTCATCCTAATTGTTACGAGTATACTACTATCTCTTTATCAACCAGTGTACAGTGCGGTAGTTCACGGCTGTGGCTACCTCTGTGTCGGCACACGGCAGGCAGTCCGTCCGACCAGAATTGTATTATTTATTATTATATACCTACCACCTAACCGTGGTTTTTTTTTTCATTCTTTATACCGTCATAGTGTCATCCTAATTGTTACGAGTATACTACTATCTCTTTATCAACCAGTGTACAGTGCGGTAGTTCACGGCTGTGGCTACCTCTGTGTCGGCACACGGCAGGCAGTCCGTCCGACCAGAATTGTATTATTTATTATTATATACCTACCACCTAACCGTGGTTTTTTTTTTCATTCTTTATACCGTCATAGTGTCATCCTAATTGTTACGAGTATACTACTATCTCTTTATCAACCAGTGTACAGTGCGGTAGTTCACGGCTGTGGCTACCTCTGTGTCGGCACACGGCAGGCAGTCCGTCCGACCAGAATTGTATTATTTATTATTATATACCTACCACCTAACCGTGGTTTTTTTTTCATTCTTTATACCGTCATAGTGTCATCCTAATTGTTACGAGTATACTACTATCTCTTTATCAACCAGTGTACAGTGCGGTAGTTCACGGCTGTGGCTACCTCTGTGTCGGCACACGGCAGGCAGTCCGTCCGACCAGAATTGTATTATTTATTATTATATACCTACCACCTAACCGTGGTTTTTTTTTCATTCTTTATACCGTCATAGTGTCATCCTAATTGTTACGAGTATACTACTATCTCTTTATCAACCAGTGTACAGTGCGGTAGTTCACGGCTGTGGCTACCTCTGTGTCGGCACACGGCAGGCAGTCCGTCCGACCAGAATTGTATTATTTATTATTATATACCTACCACCTAACCGTGGTTTTTTTTTTCATTCTTTATACCGTCATAGTGTCATCCTAATTGTTACGAGTATACTACTATCTCTTTATCAACCAGTGTACAGTGCGGTAGTTCACGGCTGTGGCTACCTCTGTGTCGGCACACGGCAGGCAGTCCGTCCGACCAGAATTGTATTATTTATTATTATATACCTACCACCTAACCGTGGTTTTTTTTTTCATTCTTTATACCGTCATAGTGTCATCCTAATTGTTACGAGTATACTACTATCTCTTTATCAACCAGTGTACAGTGCGGTAGTTCACGGCTGTGGCTACCTCTGTGTCGGCACACGGCAGGCAGTCCGTCCGACCAGAATTGTATTATTTATTATTATATACCTACCACCTAACCGTGGTTTTTTTTTTCATTCTTTATACCGTCATAGTGTCATCCTAATTGTTACGAGTATACTACTATCTCTTTATCAACCAGTGTACAGTGCGGTAGTTCACGGCTGTGGCTACCTCTGTGTCGGCACACGGCAGGCAGTCCGTCCGACCAGAATTGTATTATTTATTATTATATACCTACCACCTAACCGTGGTTTTTTTTTCATTCTTTATACCGTCATAGTGTCATCCTAATTGTTACGAGTATACTACTATCTCTTTATCAACCAGTGTACAGTGCGGTAGTTCACGGCTGTGGCTACCTCTGTGTCGGCAGTCGGCAGGCAGTCCGTCCATCCATAATTGTATTATTATTATAATATATACCACCTAACCGTGGTTTTTTTTTCATTCTTTATACCGTCGTCATAGTGTCATACTAGTTGTTACGAGTATACTACTATCTCTTTATCAACCAGTGTACAGTGCGGTAGTTCACGGCTGTGGCTACCTCTGTGTCGGCAGTCGGCAGGCAGTCCGTCCATCCATAATTGTATTATTATTATAATATATACCACCTAACCGTGGTTTTTTTTCCATTCTTTATACCGTCGTCATAGTGTCATACTAGTTGTTACGAGTATACTACTATCTCTTTATCAACCAGTGTACAGTGCGGTAGTTCACGGCTGTGGCTACCTCTGTGTTGGCAGTCGGCAGGCAGTCCGTCCATCCATAATTGTATTATTATTATAATATATACCACCTAACCGTGGTTTTTTTATACCACCTAACCGTGGCAGTCCGTCCATAATTGTATACTAGTATCCAATCCATCCATCTCCATTGTTTACCTGAGGTGCCTTTTAGTTCTGCCTATAAAATATGGAGAACAAAAAAGTTGAGGTTCCAAAATTAGGGAAAGATCAAGATCCACTTCCACCTCGTGCTGAAGCTGCTGCCACTAGTCATGGCCGAGACGATGAAATGCCAGCAACGTCGTCTGCCAAGGCCGATGCCCAATGTCATAGTACAGAGCATGTCAAATCCAAAACACCAAATATCAGAAAAAAAAGGACTCCAAAACCTAAAATAAAATTGTCGGAGGAGAAGCGTAAACTTGCCAATATGCCATTTACCACACGGAGTGGCAAGGAACGGCTGAGGCCCTGGCCTATGTTCATGGCTAGTGGTTCAGCTTCACATGAGGATGGAAGCACTCAGCCTCTCGCTAGAAAACTGAAAAGACTCAAGCTGGCAAAAGCACCGCAAAGAACTGTGCGTTCTTTGAAATCCCAAATCCACAAGGAGAGTCCAATTGTGTCTTTTGCGATGCCTGACCTTCCCAACACTGGACGTGAAGAGCATGCGCCTTCCACTATTTGCATGCCCCCTGCAAGTGCTGGAAGGAGCACCCGCAGTCCAGTTCCTGATAGTCAGATTGAAGATGTCAGTGTTGAAGTACACCAGGATGAGGAGGATATGGGTGTTGCTGGCGCTGGGGAGGAAATTGACCAGGAGGATTCTGATGGTGAGGTGGTTTGTTTAAGTCAGGCACCCGGGGAGACACCTGTTGTCCGTGGGAGGAATATGGCCGTTGACATGCCAGGTGAAAATACCAAAAAAATCAGCTCTTCGGTGTGGAGGTATTTCACCAGAAATGCGGACAACAGGTGTCAAGCCGTGTGTTCCCTTTGTCAAGCTGTAATAAGTAGGGGTAAGGACGTTAACCACCTCGGAACATCCTCCCTTATACGTCACCTGCAGCGCATTCATAATAAGTCAGTGACAAGTTCAAAAACTTTGGGTGACAGCGGAAGCAGTCCACTGACCAGTAAATCCCTTCCTCTTGTAACCAAGCTCACGCAAACCACCCCACCAACTCCCTCAGTGTCAATTTCCTCCTTCCCCAGGAATGCCAATAGTCCTGCAGGCCATTTCACTGGCAAGTCTGACGAGTCCTTTCCTGCCTGGGATTCCTCCGATGCATCCTTGCGTGTAACGCCTACTGCTGCTGGCGCTGCTGTTGTTGCCGCTGGGAGTCGATGGTCATCCCAGAGGGGAAGTCGTAAGCCCACTTGTACTACTTCCAGTAAGCAATTGACTGTTCAACAGTCCTTTGCGAGGAAGATGAAATATCACAGCAGTCATCCTACTGCAAAGCGGATAACTGAGTCCTTGACAACTATGTTGGTGTTAGACGTGCGTCCGGTATCCGCCGTTAGTTCACAGGGAACTAGACAATTTATTGAGGCAGTGTGCCCCCGTTACCAAATACCATCTAGGTTCCACTTCTCTAGGCAGGCGATACCGAGAATGTACACGGACGTCAGAAAAAGACTCACCAGTGTCCTAAAAAATGCAGTTGTACCCAATGTCCACTTAACCACGGACATGTGGACAAGTGGAGCAGGGCAGGGTCAGGACTATATGACTGTGACAGCCCACTGGGTAGATGTATGGACTCCCGCCGCAAGAACAGCAGCGGCGGCACCAGTAGCAGCATCTCGCAAACGCCAACTCTTTCCTAGGCAGGCTACGCTTTGTATCACCGCTTTCCAGAATACGCACACAGCTGAAAACCTCTTACGGCAACTGAGGAAGATCATCGCGGAATGGCTTACCCCAATTGGACTCTCCTGTGGATTTGTGGCATCGGACAACGCCAGCAATATTGTGTGTGCATTAAATATGGGCAAATTCCAGCACGTCCCATGTTTTGCACATACCTTGAATTTGGTGGTGCAGAATTTTTTAAAAAACGACAGGGGCGTGCAAGAGATGCTGTCGGTGGCCAGAAAAATTGCGGGACACTTTCGGCGTACAGGCACCACGTACAGAAGACTGGAGCACCACCAAAAACTACTGAACCTGCCCTGCCATCATCTGAAGCAAGAAGTGGTAACGAGGTGGAATTCAACCCTCTATATGCTTCAGAGGTTGGAGGAGCAGCAAAAGGCCATTCAAGCCTATACAATTGAGCACGATATAGGAGATGGAATGCACCTGTCTCAAGTGCAGTGGAGAATGATTTCAACGTTGTGCAAGGTTCTGATGCCCTTTGAACTTGCCACACGTGAAGTCAGTTCAGACACTGCCAGCCTGAGTCAGGTCATTCCCCTCATCAGGCTTTTGCAGAAGAAGCTGGAGGCATTGAAGAAGGAGCTAACACGGAGCGATTCCGCTAGGCATGTGGGACTTGTGGATGCAGCCCTTAATTCGCTTAACAAGGATTCACGGGTGGTCAATCTGTTGAAATCAGAGCACTACATTTTGGCCACCGTGCTCGATCCTAGATTTAAAGCCTACCTTGGATCTCTCTTTCCGGCAGACACAGGTCTGCTGGGGTTGAAAGACCTGCTGGTGACAAAATTGTCAAGTCAAGCGGAACGCGACCTGTCAACATCTCCTCCTTCACATTCTCCCGCAACTGGGGGTGCGAGGAAAAGGCTCAGAATTCCGAGCCCACCCGCTGGCGGTGATGCAGGGCAGTCTGGAGCGACTGCTGATGCTGACATCTGGTCCGGACTGAAGGACCTGACAACGATTACGGACATGTCGTCTACTGTCACTGCATATGATTCTCTCAACATTGATAGAATGGTGGAGGATTATATGAGTGACCGCATCCAAGTAGGCACGTCACACAGTCCGTACTTATACTGGCAGGAAAAAGAGGCAATTTGGAGGCCCTTGCACAAACTGGCTTTATTCTACCTAAGTTGCCCTCCCACAAGTGTGTACTCCGAAAGAGTGTTTAGTGCCGCCGCTCACCTTGTCAGCAATCGGCGTACGAGGTTACATCCAGAAAATGTGGAGAAGATGATGTTCATTAAAATGAATTATAATCAATTCCTCCGCGGAGACATTGACCAGCAGCAATTGCCTCCACAAAGTACACAGGGAGCTGAGATGGTGGATTCCAGTGGGGACGAATTGATAATCTGTGAGGAGGGGGATGTACACGGTGATATATCGGAGGGTGAAGATGAGGTGGACATCTTGCCTCTGTAGAGCCAGTTTGTGCAAGGAGAGATTAATTGCTTCTTTTTTGGGGGGGGTCCAAACCAACCCGTCATATCAGTCACAGTCGTGTGGCAGACCCTGTCACTGAAATGATGGGTTGGTTAAAGTGTGCATGTCCTGTTTTGTTTATACAACATAAGGGTGGGTGGGAGGGCCCAAGGATAATTCCATCTTGCACCTCTTTTTTCTTTTCTTTTTCTTTGCATCATGTGCTGATTGGGGAGGGTTTTTAGGAAGGGACATCCTGCGTGACACTGCAGTGCCACTCCTAGATGGGCCCGGTGTTTGTGTCGGCCACTAGGGTCGCTAATCTTACTCACACAGTCAGCTACCTCATTGCGCCTCTTTTTTTCTTTGCGTCATGTGCTGTTTGGGGAGGGTTTTTTGGAAGGGACATCCTGCGTGACACTGCAGTGCCACTCCTAGATGGGCCCGGTGTTTGTGTCGGCCACTAGGGTCGCTAATCTTACTCACACAGTCAGCTACCTCATTGCGCCTCTTTTTTTCTTTGCGTCATGTGCTGTTTGGGGAGGGTTTTTTGGAAGGGACATCCTGCGTGACACTGCAGTGCCACTCCTAGATGTGCCCGGTGTTTGTGTCGGCCACTAGGGTCGCTAATCTTACTCACACAGTCAGCTACCTCATTGCGCCTCTTTTTTTCTTTGCGTCATGTGCTGTTTGGGGAGGGTTTTTTGGAAGGGCCATCCTGCGTGACACTGCAGTGCCACTCCTAGATGGGCCCGGTGTTTGTGTCGGCCACTAGGGTCGCTTATCTTACTCACACAGCGACCTCGGTGCAAATTTTAGGACTAAAAATAATATTGTGAGGTGTGATGTGTTCAGAATAGGCTGAAAATGAGTGTAAATTATGTTTTTTGAGGTTAATAATACTTTGGGATCAAAATTACCCCCAAATTCTATGATTTAAGCTGTTTTTTAGGGTTTTTTGAAAAAAACACCCGAATCCAAAACACACCCGAATCCGACAAAAAAAATTCGGTGAGGTTTTGCCAAAACGCGGTCGAACCCAAAACACGGCCGCGGAACCGAACCCAAAACCAAAACACAAAACCCGAAAAATTTCCGGCGCTCATCTCTAAACGCCTCCTGTGTTAGTTCTGTTTATACACAACGCCCCCTATAGTAGTGGCACTTACACACGTAATGCCCCCTGCAGTAGTGATGCTTGCACACGTAACGCCCCCTGTACCAGGGACGCTTATACAAGACGCAGTGATGCTTACACACATAATGCCCCCTGTACCAGTGACACTTACACACTTAACGCCCCCTACAGCAGTGACACTTACACACGTAATGCACCATGTAGCAGTGACGCTTACACACGTGAAGCCCCCAGTACCAGTGATGCTTACACACGCAATGCCCCCTGTACCAGTGACGCTTACACATGCAACACCCCCTGTACCAGTGATGCTTACACACGTAACGCCCCCTGTACCAGTGACGCTTACACACGCAACGCCCCCAGTACCAGTGATGCTTACACACGTAACGCCCGCTGTACCAGTGACGCTTGCACACGCAACGCCCCCTGTATCAGTGACGCTTACACATGCAACACCCCCTGTACCAGTGACGCTTACACACGTAACGCCCGCTGTACCCAGTGGCGGATCTTGCCACAGGCAAGCAGGACTTTTGCCCGGGGCGCCGCCTTCCGGAGGGCGCCGGCGCCATCCGGAGGGCGCCGGCGCCATCCGGAGGGCGCCGCACCATGGCAAGATCCTCCACTGTCAGTGTGCGCCCCCGCTGTGCCCCCCCTCCCGCTGTGAGAAGGGAACCAGATGCTATGCGTCTGGTTTCCCTTCGTGGCGCTGGTCCTCCCCCGCTCTGAAGGGAATCAGACGCTAAGCGTCTAGTTTCCCTTCATGGAGAGGACCTCTGGTGTGCGGTGCGCGATGACGTCATCGCGCACCGCACAGCATTGTGGCATAGACGCTAGGGGTCATAATTGACCTCTAGCGCTTATGCTGTGCTATGGGAGAGACGTCATGACTGACGTCTCTCCCATAGATCCGAGGAGAAGAGCGGCGCCGGTCTGCAGGGTCTGGAAACAGGAGCGGGGTACAGTAAGTATACTTTTTTTTTTTTTCCCCAGCGGCGCTACAAATGGGGGGCGTGACTGACCACGCCCCCATGTTAAGCCACGCCCCTAAATGTTGCCCGGGGCGCCGAAAGGGCAAGAACCGGCCCTGGCTGTACCAGTGACGCTTGCACACGTAACACCCCCTGTACCAGTGACGCTTACACACGCAACACCCCCTGTACCAGTGACGCTTACACACGTAACGCCCACTGTACCAGTGACGCTTGCACGCGTAACACCCCCTGTAGCAGTAACGCTTACACACATTATGCTGCAGTCACAAATACACCACATACACATATACATACACACACATACAGTACAATCACACATACACAGATACTGTATACACACACACACACACACACACACACACACACACACACACACACACACACACATTCACTCACTGTTTCCAGCCACTTACATAAAGAAGTCTGGCAACTCATCCTTCTGTGTTGCAGGCAGCAGCCTGACCCCGTGTAGCTCTGCCCCTTATTTGCATGTAGCCCCAACCCCTTTTAGATCCGCCTAGCACACTGCACTGTGAGGTGAGTCTGTGACAGGGGAGGGGGAGAGGAGGATTCATGACAGGGACGTGCGGTGAGCTAAATGGCTCAGGAGGCGCTGGCTAGCACCAGAGCCAGATTTAAATGCAATATATGAGCCAAAGGGTACATCTGGGCATTATACACAGGTGCAGTATTATAAACTTCTGGAAATTTGGTGAGTTTTGATCTGAGAAGTGCAGAAAAGGTCAGCTGGTGAGGCACTGCCTCACCTGCCATAGACTTTTTACTCCAGAGTTTTGGCTATAAATTTTTGTAGAATAATACAAAGAAGATATTTCAAACATAGTCTTGGTATCTTTCATATACTTTATACATCACTACTTCATGATGCCGGCGCCGCTGCCTGTCATAGAGTGTGACAGGCGCAGCAGCCGGCATCAGCAGGGGAACTCAGCAGCGGGGATGCAGAGCAGGGAGAGCGCCTCTCTAGTCTGGCGCCTACCTGCTTTGCATCCCGTTGCTGAGCGGTAAGTGCCGGGCCTGCCTCAACCCTTCAGTTTCCTTTCTGGGATTTAGAGTTACCACTCTGTGACGTTTTCATTAAGATCCTTCCAATGAAAGGCCCAGAACAGGCTCCCTGGGTCAAAGTTCTGCCCAGCGTACCACAACAGGAGGTCCAACCAGGACCTCAACACTCTAGTATGTCTGCTGGGATCCAGTGTTACTACCCTGTGAAGTTTTTTTTAATTAAAATCCAGCCAGTGGAAGGCCCAGAACAGGCTCCCTGAGTCAAAGTTCTGCCCAGCGTACACCAACAGAAAGTCCAAATAGGACCTCAACTTCCTAGTATGTCTACTGGGATCCAGTGTTACTACTCTGTAAAGTTCATCCAATCCATCCAATGGAAGGCTCAGAACAACCCACCCGGGTCAAAGTTCTGCTTGACTGGGACCCTAAAACCTGATGCTGTTACCTACCTGAGAATAAAGGGAAGCTGTTTGAACTTTTAACACATCGTATGTGACCCTATTTTCACAGTATGTACAGTATATGACTTTTTTTTAAATATGTTTTCACTATCATCATCGTATGTACATATCTCTTTTCTTGTCTTCACTATTACAGCATATACATGTAACTTTTTATGTTTCCATTTTAACTGTATGTATGTATCTCTCTATTGGTCTTGCTTTTAATGCTTGTACATGTCTCTTTATATGTTCCTTCCCACCATTACCGCATATACAGGTCTCATTTTGTGACTTCACTCATGAGCTACCACGGTCTGTACATATCTCTTTATGGGTCCCATTTATTCATTTTTGGGTTTTAGAAACCTGTGGGGGCCCCAATTGCGATTGGAAATGTGTCAAATATCACCTTTGGAACCCATGTAATGCATTGAGGGGATGTTAAAATGCTGTGGGTGTCCCCCAAAACAGAATTTCCCACAAACTTTGTTTAATAAACATGTTCTTATGATCCCACTATTACAGTATGTGCATGTCTGTTTATATGTTCCCACTATTACAGTATGTACGTGTCTGTTTATATGTTCCCACTTTTACTGTATGTACATGTCTGTTTATACTGTATGTTCCCACTAGTACTGCATGTACATGTCTGTTAATATGTCACCACTATTACTTATTGCATATACATGTCTGTTTATATGTTCCAACTAGTACTGTATGTACATATCTGTTTATATGTTCCCATTAGTGCTGCATGTACATGTCTGTTTATATGTTCCTGTCAAAGTCGAAAAATATCATGATGCATATCCCTTATACTAACCCCTCATGCACATGCACGCTGCTCGTGCACCTGGTCCCCCGTGCGTACACATACCCGCAAGTTGCGTAAGAGACGCACCAGCGACTCTTGCGCATGATATGTGTATTTACGGCAGAGTTTGTGAGCGTGTAGCGTGCGACTCGAACGTAGCATATTTAACCCAAATAGTGCATTTTGTAGATAATATTCCCCTAGAACATGTCAGCGAGTATGATTAGTTTAAACAGTTCATGGACAGAGAGATTCCTCTTTGCATGATAGGAAGGGTCAGATAAAGGTTGAAAGGTGGTGTCTAGTATCCAGCTGTAGGGTATTTTAAGGGTAACATTCCGGTGTTAGTTAGGAAAGGATCGCTCGCTCCTGCGTATAGTTATGTACAGAAGTAGATTATGAACATTAACTGTATTTGCTGTAAATTACACATGCGGCGGGAATGCTGAGGATACCTCCCACCAGAGCAGTTGGGGAAAGACACAGCCCACCTGTTCAAATCCACCTATGACCTTTGCTGTAATGTAGAGACACATCCCTGTGTCCAATGAACAATGAGATTACAGGGACCATTGTATTGTGAATGTATGTTGTGTATATAAAGACCACTGTTGCCTGGCCAGCCTCAAGACTCTGAAGGCTTTCTACCTGAATAGCTGAGGACTGGATCCAGGTCGCGCTTGCGAACGATTTCCCACGTATGTATATTCTCTAGAGATGAGCGGGAACCCGCACGAACTTCATGTTTTTTTCACGGGTCCGAGCAGACTCGGATCCTCCCGCCTTGCTCGGTTAACCCGAGCGCGCCCGAACGTCATCATGACGCTGTCGGATTCTCGCGAGACTCGGATTCTATATAAGGAGCCGCGCGTCGCCGCCATTTTCACACGTGCATTGAGATTGATAGGGAGAGGACGTGGCTGGCGTCCTCTCCATTAGAAATTAGATTAGAAGAGAGAGAGAGATTGTGCAGAGTCAGACAGAGTTTACCACAGTGACCAGTGCAGTTGTTGTTAGTTAACTTTTATTTATTTTAATATATCCGTTCTCTGCTATATCCGTTCTCTGCCTGAAAAAAAACGATACACAGCAGCAGCCAGTCACACAGTGTGACTCAGTCTGTGTGCACTCAGCTCAGCCCAGTGTGCTGCACATCAATGTATAAAAGGCAAAGCTTATAATAATTGTGGGGGAGACTGGGGAGCACTGCAGGTTGTTATAGCAGGAGCCCCCAGGAGTACATAATATTATATTAATTTAAAATTAAACAGTGCACACTTTTGCTGCAGGAGTGCCACTGCCAGTGTGACTAGTGGTGACCAGTGCCTGACCACCAGTATAGTAGTATATTGTTGTATGTATTGTATACTATCTCTTTATCAACCAGTCTATATTAGCAGCAGACACAGTACAGTGCGATAGTTCACGGCTGTGGCTACCTCTGTGTCGGCAGTCGGAACTCGGCAGGCAGTCCGTCCATCCATAATTGTATTACAATATATACCACCTAACCGTGGTATTTTTTTTTCTTTCTTTATACCGTCGTCATAGTGTCATACTAGTTGTTACGAGTATACTACTATCTCTTTATCAACCAGTGTACAGTGCGGTAGTTCACGGCTGTGGCTACCTCTGTGTCGGCAGTCGGCAGGCAGTCCGTCCATCCATAATTGTATTATTATTATAATATATACCACCTAACCGTGGTTTTTTTTTCATTCTTTATACCGTCATAGTGTCATACTAGTTGTTACGAGTATACTACTATCTCTTTATCAACCAGTGTACAGTGCGGTAGTTCACGGCTGTGGCTACCTCTGTGTCGGCAGTCGGCAGGCAGTCCGTCCATCCATAATTGTATTATTATTATAATATATACCACCTAACCGTGGTTTTTTTTTCATTCTTTATACCGTCGTCATAGTGTCATACTAGTTGTTACGAGTATACTACTATCTCTTTATCAACCAGTGTACAGTGCGGTAGTTCACGGCTGTGGCTACCTCTGTGTCGGCAGTCGGCAGGCAGTCCGTCCATCCATAATTGTATTATTATTATAATATATACCACCTAACCGTGGTATTTTTTTTTCTTTCTTTATACCGTCGTCATAGTGTCATACTAGTTGTTACGAGTATACTACTATCTCTTTATCAACCAGTGTACAGTGCGGTAGTTCACGGCTGTGGCTACCTCTGTGTCGGCAGTCGGCAGGCAGTCCGTCCATCCATAATTGTATTATTATTATAATATATACCACCTAACCGTGGTTTTTTTTTCATTCTTTATACCGTCGTCATAGTGTCATACTAGTTGTTACGAGTATACTACTATCTCTTTATCAACCAGTGTACAGTGCGGTAGTTCACGGCTGTGGCTACCTCTGTGTCGGCAGTCGGCAGGCAGTCCGTCCATCCATAATTGTATTATTATTATAATATATACCACCTAACCGTGGTTTTTTTTTCATTCTTTATACCGTCGTCATAGTGTCATACTAGTTGTTACGAGTATACTACTATCTCTTTATCAACCAGTGTACAGTGCGGTAGTTCACGGCTGTGGCTACCTCTGTGTCGGCAGTCGGCAGGCAGTCCGTCCATCCATAATTGTATTATTATTATAATATATACCACCTAACCGTGGTTTTTTTTTCATTCTTTATACCGTCGTCATAGTGTCATACTAGTTGTTACGAGTATACTACTATCTCTTTATCAACCAGTGTACAGTGCGGTAGTTCACGGCTGTGGCTACCTCTGTGTCGGCAGTCGGCAGGCAGTCCGTCCATCCATAATTGTATTATTATTATAATATATACCACCTAACCGTGGTTTTTTTTTCATTCTTTATACCGTCGTCATAGTGTCATACTAGTTGTTACGAGTATACTACTATCTCTTTATCAACCAGTGTACAGTGCGGTAGTTCACGGCTGTGGCTACCTCTGTGTCGGCAGTCGGCAGGCAGTCCGTCCATCCATAATTGTATTATTATTATAATATATACCACCTAACCGTGGTTTTTTTTTCATTCTTTATACCGTCGTCATAGTGTCATACTAGTTGTTACGAGTATACTACTATCTCTTTATCAACCAGTGTACAGTGCGGTAGTTCACGGCTGTGGCTACCTCTGTGTCGGCAGTCGGCAGGCAGTCCGTCCATCCATAATTGTATTATTATTATAATATATATACCACCTAACCGTGGTTTTTTTTTCATTCTTTATACCGTCGTCATAGTGTCATACTAGTTGTTACGAGTATACTACTATCTCTTTATCAACCAGTGTACAGTGCGGTAGTTCACGGCTGTGGCTACCTCTGTGTCGGCAGTCGGCAGGCAGTCCGTCCATCCATAATTGTATTATTATTATAATATATACCACCTAACCGTGGTTTTTTTTTCATTCTTTATACCGTCGTCATAGTGTCATACTAGTTGTTACGAGTATACTACTATCTCTTTATCAACCAGTGTACAGTGCGGTAGTTCACGGCTGTGGCTACCTCTGTGTCGGCAGTCGGCAGGCAGTCCGTCCATCCATAATTGTATTATTATTATAATATATACCACCTAACCGTGGTTTTTTTTTCATTCTTTATACCGTCGTCATAGTGTCATACTAGTTGTTACGAGTATACTACTATCTCTTTATCAACCAGTGTACAGTGCGGTAGTTCACGGCTGTGGCTACCTCTGTGTCGGCAGTCGGCAGGTATCCAATACTAGTATCCAATCCATCCATCTCCATTGTTTACCTGAGGTGCCTTTTAGTTCTGCCTATAAAATATGGAGAACAAAAAAGTTGAGGTTCCAAAATTAGGGAAAGATCAAGATCCACTTCCACCTCGTGCTGAAGCTGCTGCCACTAGTCATGGCCGAGACGATGAAATGCCAGCAACGTCGTCTGCCAAGGCCGATGCCCAATGTCATAGTACAGAGCATGTCAAATCCAAAACACCAAATATCAGAAAAAAAAGGACTCCAAAACCTAAAATAAAATTGTCGGAGGAGAAGCGTAAACTTGCCAATATGCCATTTACCACACGGAGTGGCAAGGAACGGCTGAGGCCCTGGCCTATGTTCATGGCTAGTGGTTCAGCTTCACATGAGGATGGAAGCACTCAGCCTCTCGCTAGAAAACTGAAAAGACTCAAGCTGGCAAAAGCACCGCAAAGAACTGTGCGTTCTTCGAAATCCCAAATCCACAAGGAGAGTCCAATTGTGTCGGTTGCGATGCCTGACCTTCCCAACACTGGAGGTGAAGAGCATGCGCCTTCCACCATTTGCACGCCCCCTGCAAGTGCTGGAAGGAGCACCCGCAGTCCAGTTCCTGATAGTCAGATTGAAGATGTCAGTGTTGAAGTACACCAGGATGAGGAGGATATGGGTGTTGCTGGCGCTGGGGAGGAAATTGACCAGGAGGATTCTGATGGTGAGGTGGTTTGTTTAAGTCAGGCACCCGGGGAGACACCTGTTGTCCGTGGGAGGAATATGGCCGTTGACATGCCAGGTGGAAATACCAAAAAAATCAGCTCTTCGGTGTGGAGGTATTTCACCAGAAATGCGGACAACAGGTGTCAAGCCGTGTGTTCCCTTTGTCAAGCTGTAATAAGTAGGGGTAAGGACGTTAACCACCTCGGAACATCCTCCCTTATACGTCACCTGCAGCGCATTCATAATAAGTCAGTGACAAGTTCAAAAACTTTGGGTGACAGCGGAAGCAGTCCACTGACCAGTAAATCCCTTCCTCTTGTAACCAAGCTCACGCAAACCACCCCACCAACTCCCTCAGTGTCAATTTCCTCCTTCCCCAGGAATGCCAATAGTCCTGCAGGCCATGTCACTGGCAAGTCTGACGAGTCCTCTCCTGCCTGGGATTCCTCCGATGCATCCTTGCGTGTAACGCCTACTGCTGCTGGCGCTGCTGTTGTTGCCGCTGGGAGTCGATGGTCATCCCAGAGGGGAAGTCGTAAGCCCACTTGTACTACTTCCAGTAAGCAATTGACTGTTCAACAGTCCTTTGCGAGGAAGATGAAATATCACAGCAGTCATCCTACTGCAAAGCGGATAACTGAGGCCTTGGCATCCTGGGTGGTGAGAAACGTGGTTCCGGTATCCATCATTACTGCAGAGCCAACTAGAGACTTGTTGGAGGTACTGTGTCCCCGGTACCAAATACCATCTAGGTTCCATTTCTCTAGGCAGGCGATACCGAAAATGTACACAGACCTCAGAAAAAGAGTCACCAGTGTCCTAAAAAATGCAGCTGTACCCAATGTCCACTTAACCACGGACATGTGGACAAGTGGAGCAGGGCAGGGTCAGGACTATATGACTGTGACAGCCCACTGGGTAGATGTATGGACTCCCGCCGCAAGAACAGCAGCGGCGGCACCAGTAGCAGCATCTCGCAAACGCCAACTCTTTCCTAGGCAGGCTACGCTTTGTATCACCGCTTTCCAGAATACGCACACAGCTGAAAACCTCTTACGGCAACTGAGGAAGATCATCGCGGAATGGCTTACCCCAATTGGACTCTCCTGTGGATTTGTGGCATCGGACAACGCCAGCAATATTGTGTGTGCATTAAATCTGGGCCAATTCCAGCACGTCCCATGTTTTGCACATACCTTGAATTTGGTGGTGCAGAATTTTTTAAAAAACGACAGGGGCGTGCAAGAGATGCTGTCGGTGGCCAGAAGAATTGCGGGACACTTTCGGCGTACAGGCACCACGTACAGAAAACTGGAGCACCACCAAAAACTACTGAACCTGCCCTGCCATCATCTGAAGCAAGAAGTGGTAACGAGGTGGAATTCAACCCTCTATATGCTTCAGAGGTTGGAGGAGCAGCAAAAGGCCATTCAAGCCTATACAATTGAGCACGATATAGTAGGTGGAATGCACCTGTCTCAAGTGCAGTGGAGAATGATTTCAACGTTGTGCAAGGTTCTGATGCCCTTTGAACTTGCCACACGTGAAGTCAGTTCAGACACTGCCAGCCTGAGTCAGGTCATTCCCCTCATCAGGCTTTTGCAGAAGAAGCTGGAGGCATTGAAGAAGGAGCTAACACGGAGCGATTCCGCTAGGCATGTGGGACTTGTGGATGCAGCCCTTAATTCGCTTAACAAGGATTCACGGGTGGTCAATCTGTTGAAATCAGAGCACTACATTTTGGCCACCGTGCTCGATCCTAGATTTAAAGCCTACCTTGGATCTCTCTTTCCGGCAGACACAGGTCTGCTGGGGTTGAAAGACCTGCTGGTGACAAAATTGTCAAGTCAAGCGGAACGCGACCTGTCAACATCTCCTCCTTCACATTCTCCCGCAACTGGGGGTGCGAGGAAAAGGCTCAGAATTCCGAGCCCACCCGCTGGCGGTGATGCAGGGCAGTCTGGAGCGACTGCTGATGCTGACATCTGGTCCGGACTGAAGGACCTGACAACGATTACGGACATGTCGTCTACTGTCACTGCATATGATTCTCTCAACATTGATAGAATGGTGGAGGATTATATGAGTGACCGCATCCAAGTAGGCACGTCACACAGTCCGTACTTATACTGGCAGGAAAAAGAGGCAATTTGGAGGCCCTTGCACAAACTGGCTTTATTCTACCTAAGTTGCCCTCCCACAAGTGTGTACTCCGAAAGAGTGTTTAGTGCCGCCGCTCACCTTGTCAGCAATCGGCGTACGAGGTTACATCCAGAAAATGTGGAGAAGATGATGTTCATTAAAATGAATTATAATCAATTCCTCCGCGGAGACATTGACCAGCAGCAATTGCCTCCACAAAGTACACAGGGAGCTGAGATGGTGGATTCCAGTGGGGACGAATTGATAATCTGTGAGGAGGGGGATGTACACGGTGATATATCGGAGGGTGAAGATGAGGTGGACATCTTGCCTCTGTAGAGCCAGTTTGTGCAAGGAGAGATTAATTGCTTCTTTTTTGGGGGGGGTCCAAACCAACCCGTCATATCAGTCACAGTCGTGTGGCAGACCCTGTCACTGAAATGATGGGTTGGTTAAAGTGTGCATGTCCTGTTTTGTTTATACAACATAAGGGTGGGTGGGAGGGCCCAAGGATAATTCCATCTTGCACCTCTTTTTTCTTTTCTTTTTCTTTGCATCATGTGCTGATTGGGGAGGGTTTTTTGGAAGGGACATCCTGCGTGACACTGCAGTGCCACTCCTAGATGGGCCCGGTGTTTGTGTCGGCCACTAGGGTCGCTAATCTTACTCACACAGCTACCTCATTGCGCCTCTTTTTTTCTTTGCGTCATGTGCTGTTTGGGGAGGGTTTTTTGGAAGGGACATCCTGCGTGACACTGCAGTGCCACTCCTAGATGTGCCCGGTGTTTGTGTCGGCCACTAGGGTCGCTAATCTTACTCACACAGTCAGCTACCTCATTGCGCCTCTTTTTTTCTTTGCGTCATGTGCTGTTTGGGGAGGGTTTTTTGGAAGGGCCATCCTGCGTGACACTGCAGTGCCACTCCTAGATGGGCCCGGTGTTTGTGTCGGCCACTAGGGTCGCTTATCTTTCTCACACAGTCAGCTACCTCATTGCGCCTCTTTTTTTCTTTGCGTCATGTGCTGTTTGGGGAGGGTTTTTTGGAAGGGACATCCTGCGTGACACTGCAGTGCCACTCCTAGATGGGCCCGGTGTTTGTGTCGGCCACTAGGGTCGCTAATCTTACTCACACAGCTACCTCATTGCGCCTCTTTTTTTCTTTGCGTCATGTGCTGTTTGGGGAGGGTTTTTTGGAAGGGACATCCTGCGTGACACTGCAGTGCCACTCCTAGATGGGCCCGGTGTTTGTGTCGGCCACTAGGGTCGCTTATCTTACTCACACAGCGACCTCGGTGCAAATTTTAGGACTAAAAATAATATTGTGAGGTGTGATGTGTTCAGAATAGGCTGAAAATGAGTGTAAATTATGTTTTTTGAGGTTAATAATACTTTGGGATCAAAATTACCCCCAAATTCTATGATTTAAGCTGTTTTTTAGGGTTTTTTGAAAAAAACACCCGAATCCAAAACACACCCGAATCCGACAAAAATAATTCGGTGAGGTTTTGCCAAAACGCGTTCGAACCCAAAACACGGCCGCGGAACCGAACCCAAAACCAAAACACAAAACCCGAAAAATTTCAGGCGCTCATCTCTAATATTCTCTGTAGCCATCATTATTCTCTGTTATTCTGTTAGATTTCCTTGTTAGCTTGTATTGTATAACTTGTATCTGTTTTCCCCTTTTTCTCTGAATAATCCACTGCGGTGTTAGAGCCCTGTGGTTTTAGCAAAACCCGGTGTTGTGTTTTCACTTTCCTGCAAAGGGCTTTCTTAGCGTCTTAATCGCTCTAACAGCATACACATTGTTAAGGTTTTTAGGCGTTACATCGTTACAATATTTGACTACTAAGGTTTAGAGTATAAGCACATCCATACATTGTTTTGTTAACAAGGTTTACTGTATATCATTCTGTGAGCGTCCGTGCCGCTCGTGATACGCTAATAGCGTAGCAGTACGGTACTCAGTACGCCAATAGCGTGCTTGGTACGAAGCGTGAATCCGTGAGCGTACGTGCCGCTCGTGCGTCGCGCCCACGGCTTAGCGTCTGCTACGCTAAGTGCGTACCCATACGGTACTCAGTGCGCAAATAGCGTACTTAGTCCGTAGTGTGTGTTATAAGTCTAGCGTCCATAGCGGCTCCACGGTAATAGTATATAGCTTTATGTTTTAAGGTAATATTTGACATTATCATTCCCATTAGTGCTGCATGTACATGTCTGTTTATATGTTCCCACTAGTACTGCATGTACATGTCTGTTTATGTTTTCACTCTTACCAAATGTACATATCTCTTTATATGTTCCCACTAGTACTGTATGTGCATGTCTGTTTACATGTTCCCACTGTTACTGTATGTACATGTCTCTTTTTATATGTTTTTGTCCTTGAATTACCAGAGGACATACAGGATATCTTACAATAAATAACTCACATTGGACTTATATGGGTGATTCCTGGATGCAACACAAATCTTTGTAAATTTGGGGATCATATAGAAAATACAGAAAAACAATAAAATAAGCTATATAATAAAAGTGTACAGTAAGTGAATGAACAGGTTCATTAATAAGCTGTAATTGTCCTCCCCAGGTATTAGAAGTCTCTCTTAGTAAGCTCAGGCAGAGACGTTTGCTTGCGGGAAAGATAAACTGGATGGACTGGCGTAGTAGAGCTTGCAAGTCTGTCAGCTTATCCTAGAGGCAGCAGGCAGGACAGAAAACATTAGCTGGACATACTGAGGTTTCTCAGTCAGCAGTCCTGGGGCAGAGCAAGGCTGGTGATTGATGGCTGTGTCAGCTGGAATAACAGCAAGTAAGTGACTAGCATGCCACACTGCTACATCTACCTGTTTATCGCCGGAATAGAACAAAGGCTTAGCTCAGAGACTTTGCTAAACCTCATCTAGCTCATGACCTGAATTCTGACAAACTGGAGGTGCGTCAATCGTTGTAACAAGACAGTGGGGTTTGGAACACAAGGTAAACAAATTCTCTTGCTAATGCATAATCTTATTATACCGAAAGGGTCATTCACAAACTAAAACAAAAATGGTATATATTAAATGGATAATTGCATTGCTTAGTGCAGGGTTTCTCTTCAGGGAACCCTAGCAGTGCATGTTTTCTAGATCTCCTCACAGAGGGGCTGATTCTGAGTTGCACACAAAGTGGCTGTAGATGTGGCAGCTGCAAAAAAGCCTGATTTACTACTTTATGCTAATGTGCTAATGCGACGCTTCTTGCGTATGCAAATGGGAAGCCGTGCCGCCAATTGATCTTGCGCTGCTCTGCACACATGCACCAGCACCATGCTCAGGGCTGCCAAGAGAAATCCTGGGCCCCAGTACAACACCCCCTGGAGGTCCCTCCTGGAGAGGGTGTGAGCACAGCATGCGCGGTGCATGTCCACACCTCTTTGGGGGTGTGTCTAGCATATGAGAAGCACCCACTTACAGGAACATGGTATGCCTCCCAGCTAGGGCAGTAGACAGCCTGGCTGGGCCCAGGTACTTTTCAGAGGGCATGGCCTAATCAAAGGAGTCCTGGGCCCAGGTAATCTGCCCCCCCCCCCCTTCACCACCTCTCTCGTGCCACTGGCCATGCTAGATGCAAAAGATCCGCCAGAAACAGGCTTCCCTTACCCATAGGCACGACTGGCATAAAGCTTTTTATATACACTCACGACATGCCCACAAGTCTCGGTGGCTACGTGCAATTGCACTGTCAGCGTCCAGTCCCTGCCCCAAAACTCCCTATTTCATGGAAAGACAGATCTGCCCACGTCCATGCCTCTCAGAATAGGAAGACATAAGCAAAAATGTGTATATTCGCATCTACCCATGCACTGTATGCAAAAGATAAATAATAGGACAGGATGAGCTGCTGCAGCACGGTGAGCATGGCGCATTGGAAAGATAGGGGCAGTGGAAAGATAGACAAAGCAGGGACTGGATGGGGCGGAGTGGGGAAAGGGGAGCATTCCTGGTCCAATATACTAGTGTGACATATAATATGAAGATACCAATATGATGGCATGTCATAGAGGAGGGCTGGGCTGTAGACATCCTGCCCGGGCCCCAGTAATGTAGGGGGCATGGCCTAATTACAGAGTTGTGGCCAAGCCCCCTTAAAAAAAAAAAAATTGAAAAAAATCATTATTTATGCTTAGTGGAGTGGCGGCGACCAGAACAGGGGGCACCATTTGCCCCTCAGCCAGGAACATGTTCAAGAGGGGTGCGATCACTAACCCCCCTGCAGGCAGAGGAGACTGCTGCACTTAGCACAGGAATGTGTGCTGGGCTGGCAAGAGAGGCTGCACTACTGACAGGTAAGAAGGGAGGGTGCATGGAGTCGGGCCCCACCAACATGTCAGAACATGGGCTTTTAGCACTCCCCCCTTGTTGGCGCCAGTGGAGGGGGGGGGCCCATGTACATGCTTCCTGTGGGCCTTCTCTTTGCAGGTCTCCACGAACATGGCGCCTGTACCATGGGATTATTCAGAGATAGATGCTAATGCCACCACAGCTGCAAATCCTAGTGCTGTCTCAGAACTGCCACTTGCATACACAGACACAACCAGCAGATGCACATCGGTCAAACATCGTCGATCTGAGTGACCTATAGTAGCACAACATGGCCGCCTGAAGTAAGATGTCAGAGCCATTTCAACTGAGTATAGGAGCGCAGTTGTCAGCTGTGACATGCCCTTGAGATGGCTGCGACACACCTGCATTTAAGTCACACACCATTCCCCCGTTACCTCACACTAACGATCCCTTACTGTCAACATCTGCGACCGTTGCGGCACATGCACAGTGAACATTTGCTCCACTGCGTACAACATCAGGCTCCATGTTCCTGGTAACTTCTGTACTGCATATGCGTATAACTCTGCACCACGTTCTCCTGGAGTTCTGCTGGGACTTCACAGAGGTAAGTATAATTGTATGAGAGCAGTGTGCAGTGTGGGCCACCCAGGGCACCAGGGCCTGTGTACACTGCATAGCCTGCACCCATTATAGATAAGTCAGTGGTTCACATTATTAGATAATCCTCTGCACTATGTAATGTATTATTATTATTATCCTTCAATTATATGTCACCACAAGGGTGCGCAGAACCTTACAGAGTACGTAAACAGAAATAGTGTGAGCAAACAAGAAAAAGACTAATGCTGTGTACACACTAAGCGATATATCGACCGTTTTATCGTACGACCAATATATCATAAGCGGGCCGGCGGGTGCGTACAAAAGATGTCTGTGAATGGCATCGTTCTCAGACATATGTCGGCTATGCAGCACAGCCGAGGCCCGATATACAGGTATCTGCAGACCAGGGACGTGCAGTCAGGGGAGGCAGTGCCTCCCCTGTCATTCTCCCCTGTCATTAATGATTACAATAATATGTTCTGACACATATTCTGTGACCTAAGTATATGCTTTATATTTTTGTAATAATTTTAAAACAGGTTCAAATTTGTTTTGGAGGCACCGAGAGCGGTGACAAAAGGCCGGAAACGGGGGGCGGGCAGGGGGCGGGGTCAAGGAAAGGGCTGTAAAAGCCCATTAAAAAAGCTGGTCAAGCGGCACTAGTGTGGGTGCCTCAGTGACAGGGGCGTGCTTTGAGCCCATATGAAAGCACGCCCCTGTCACTGATGCAAATTTGATTGGGCACCAGAATGTGAACATCTCATCAGTTCCGCTGATGATCATCGTCCTGCAGCTGTTCTCCCGACTCGGGTCCCGCTGCCATTCATCCGGCCAGCCAGACCCTCTAACTTCTTGTGAGACTCTGGGCGCCTCTGACCCCCTGACTGCACGGCGGGCGCTGCTGAATTCACTCCCCGCTCACCGCCGCGCATCAGCCCCCGCCCCGCTCACAACCGCCGCTCATCATCCCCCCCCCCGCTCACCACCGCCGCTCATCATCCCCCCCCCGCTCACCACCGCCGCTCATCAGCCCCCCCCCGCTCACCACCGCCGCTCACCAGCCCCCCTCCCGCTCACCACCGCCGCTCCTCACCACCGCTCTTCAGCCCCCCCCCCTCACCATCGCGGCACATCACCCCCAGCCCCCCCGCTCACCGCCGCTGCCCCTAATCACTGCTCAGTGCTCATCACGCCCCCGCTCATTACCCCCGTCCCCGACGCTCATCACCCCCAGCCCTCCCCCCCCCCCCAGTCACCGCCGGCGCTGCTCATCACCGCTGAGTGCTCATGACGCCTCCGATCACCCCCAGCCCGCCCCCCCTTCCTTATCACATCATCACCCCCAGCCCCCCCCCCCCGCTCACCACAGCTGCTCATCCACCCTTGCTCCCCCGTCACCAATGATTTCAACGTTGTGCAAGGTTCTGATGCCCTTTGAACTTGCCACACGTGAAGTCAGTTCAGACACTGCCAGCCTGAGTCAGGTCATTCCCCTCATCAGGCTTTTGCAGAAGAAGCTGGAGGCATTGAAGAAGGAGCTAACACGGAGCGATTCCGCTAGGCATGTGGGACTTGTGGATGCAGCCCTTAATTCGCTTAACAAGGATTCACGGGTGGTCAATCTGTTGAAATCAGAGCACTACATTTTGGCCACCGTGCTCGATCCTAGATTTAAAGCCTACCTTGGATCTCTCTTTCCGGCAGACACAGGTCTGCTGGGGTTGAAAGACCTGCTGGTGACAAAATTGTCAAGTCAAGCGGAACGCGACCTGTCAACATCTCCTCCTTCACATTCTCCCGCAACTGGGGGTGCGAGGAAAAGGCTCAGAATTCCGAGCCCACCCGCTGGCGGTGATGCAGGGCAGTCTGGAGCGACTGCTGATGCTGACATCTGGTCCGGACTGAAGGACCTGACAACGATTACGGACATGTCGTCTACTGTCACTGCATATGATTCTCTCAACATTGATAGAATGGTGGAGGATTATATGAGTGACCGCATCCAAGTAGGCACGTCACACAGTCCGTACTTATACTGGCAGGAAAAAGAGGCAATTTGGAGGCCCTTGCACAAACTGGCTTTATTCTACCTAAGTTGCCCTCCCACAAGTGTGTACTCCGAAAGAGTGTTTAGTGCCGCCGCTCACCTTGTCAGCAATCGGCGTACGAGGTTACATCCAGAAAATGTGGAGAAGATGATGTTCATTAAAATGAATTATAATCAATTCCTCCGCGGAGACATTGACCAGCAGCAATTGCCTCCACAAAGTACACAGGGAGCTGAGATGGTGGATTCCAGTGGGGACGAATTGATAATCTGTGAGGAGGGGGATGTACACGGTGATATATCGGAGGGTGAAGATGAGGTGGACATCTTGCCTCTGTAGAGCCAGTTTGTGCAAGGAGAGATTAATTGCTTCTTTTTTGGGGGGGGTCCAAACCAACCCGTCATATCAGTCACAGTCGTGTGGCAGACCCTGTCACTGAAATGATGGGTTGGTTAAAGTGTGCATGTCCTGTTTTGTTTATACAACATAAGGGTGGGTGGGAGGGCCCAAGGATAATTCCATCTTGCACCTCTTTTTTCTTTTCTTTTTCTTTGCATCATGTGCTGATTGGGGAGGGTTTTTTGGAAGGGACATCCTGCGTGACACTGCAGTGCCACTCCTAGATGGGCCCGGTGTTTGTGTCGGCCACTAGGGTCGCTAATCTTACTCACACAGCTACCTCATTGCGCCTCTTTTTTTCTTTGCGTCATGTGCTGTTTGGGGAGGGTTTTTTGGAAGGGACATCCTGCGTGACACTGCAGTGCCACTCCTAGATGTGCCCGGTGTTTGTGTCGGCCACTAGGGTCGCTAATCTTACTCACACAGTCAGCTACCTCATTGCGCCTCTTTTTTTCTTTGCGTCATGTGCTGTTTGGGGAGGGTTTTTTGGAAGGGCCATCCTGCGTGACACTGCAGTGCCACTCCTAGATGGGCCCGGTGTTTGTGTCGGCCACTAGGGTCGCTTATCTTTCTCACACAGTCAGCTACCTCATTGCGCCTCTTTTTTTCTTTGCGTCATGTGCTGTTTGGGGAGGGTTTTTTGGAAGGGACATCCTGCGTGACACTGCAGTGCCACTCCTAGATGGGCCCGGTGTTTGTGTCGGCCACTAGGGTCGCTAATCTTACTCACACAGCTACCTCATTGCGCCTCTTTTTTTCTTTGCGTCATGTGCTGTTTGGGGAGGGTTTTTTGGAAGGGACATCCTGCGTGACACTGCAGTGCCACTCCTAGATGGGCCCGGTGTTTGTGTCGGCCACTAGGGTCGCTTATCTTACTCACACAGCGACCTCGGTGCAAATTTTAGGACTAAAAATAATATTGTGAGGTGTGATGTGTTCAGAATAGGCTGAAAATGAGTGTAAATTATGTTTTTTGAGGTTAATAATACTTTGGGATCAAAATTACCCCCAAATTCTATGATTTAAGCTGTTTTTTAGGGTTTTTTGAAAAAAACACCCGAATCCAAAACACACCCGAATCCGACAAAAATAATTCGGTGAGGTTTTGCCAAAACGCGTTCGAACCCAAAACACGGCCGCGGAACCGAACCCAAAACCAAAACACAAAACCCGAAAAATTTCAGGCGCTCATCTCTAATATTCTCTGTAGCCATCATTATTCTCTGTTATTCTGTTAGATTTCCTTGTTAGCTTGTATTGTATAACTTGTATCTGTTTTCCCCTTTTTCTCTGAATAATCCACTGCGGTGTTAGAGCCCTGTGGTTTTAGCAAAACCCGGTGTTGTGTTTTCACTTTCCTGCAAAGGGCTTTCTTAGCGTCTTAATCGCTCTAACAGCATACACATTGTTAAGGTTTTTAGGCGTTACATCGTTACAATATTTGACTACTAAGGTTTAGAGTATAAGCACATCCATACATTGTTTTGTTAACAAGGTTTACTGTATATCATTCTGTGAGCGTCCGTGCCGCTCGTGATACGCTAATAGCGTAGCAGTACGGTACTCAGTACGCCAATAGCGTGCTTGGTACGAAGCGTGAATCCGTGAGCGTACGTGCCGCTCGTGCGTCGCGCCCACGGCTTAGCGTCTGCTACGCTAAGTGCGTACCCATACGGTACTCAGTGCGCAAATAGCGTACTTAGTCCGTAGTGTGTGTTATAAGTCTAGCGTCCATAGCGGCTCCACGGTAATAGTATATAGCTTTATGTTTTAAGGTAATATTTGACATTATCATTCCCATTAGTGCTGCATGTACATGTCTGTTTATATGTTCCCACTAGTACTGCATGTACATGTCTGTTTATGTTTTCACTCTTACCAAATGTACATATCTCTTTATATGTTCCCACTAGTACTGTATGTGCATGTCTGTTTACATGTTCCCACTGTTACTGTATGTACATGTCTCTTTTTATATGTTTTTGTCCTTGAATTACCAGAGGACATACAGGATATCTTACAATAAATAACTCACATTGGACTTATATGGGTGATTCCTGGATGCAACACAAATCTTTGTAAATTTGGGGATCATATAGAAAATACAGAAAAACAATAAAATAAGCTATATAATAAAAGTGTACAGTAAGTGAATGAACAGGTTCATTAATAAGCTGTAATTGTCCTCCCCAGGTATTAGAAGTCTCTCTTAGTAAGCTCAGGCAGAGACGTTTGCTTGCGGGAAAGATAAACTGGATGGACTGGCGTAGTAGAGCTTGCAAGTCTGTCAGCTTATCCTAGAGGCAGCAGGCAGGACAGAAAACATTAGCTGGACATACTGAGGTTTCTCAGTCAGCAGTCCTGGGGCAGAGCAAGGCTGGTGATTGATGGCTGTGTCAGCTGGAATAACAGCAAGTAAGTGACTAGCATGCCACACTGCTACATCTACCTGTTTATCGCCGGAATAGAACAAAGGCTTAGCTCAGAGACTTTGCTAAACCTCATCTAGCTCATGACCTGAATTCTGACAAACTGGAGGTGCGTCAATCGTTGTAACAAGACAGTGGGGTTTGGAACACAAGGTAAACAAATTCTCTTGCTAATGCATAATCTTATTATACCGAAAGGGTCATTCACAAACTAAAACAAAAATGGTATATATTAAATGGATAATTGCATTGCTTAGTGCAGGGTTTCTCTTCAGGGAACCCTAGCAGTGCATGTTTTCTAGATCTCCTCACAGAGGGGCTGATTCTGAGTTGCACACAAAGTGGCTGTAGATGTGGCAGCTGCAAAAAAGCCTGATTTACTACTTTATGCTAATGTGCTAATGCGACGCTTCTTGCGTATGCAAATGGGAAGCCGTGCCGCCAATTGATCTTGCGCTGCTCTGCACACATGCACCAGCACCATGCTCAGGGCTGCCAAGAGAAATCCTGGGCCCCAGTACAACACCCCCTGGAGGTCCCTCCTGGAGAGGGTGTGAGCACAGCATGCGCGGTGCATGTCCACACCTCTTTGGGGGTGTGTCTAGCATATGAGAAGCACCCACTTACAGGAACATGGTATGCCTCCCAGCTAGGGCAGTAGACAGCCTGGCTGGGCCCAGGTACTTTTCAGAGGGCATGGCCTAATCAAAGGAGTCCTGGGCCCAGGTAATCTGCCCCCCCCCCCCTTCACCACCTCTCTCGTGCCACTGGCCATGCTAGATGCAAAAGATCCGCCAGAAACAGGCTTCCCTTACCCATAGGCACGACTGGCATAAAGCTTTTTATATACACTCACGACATGCCCACAAGTCTCGGTGGCTACGTGCAATTGCACTGTCAGCGTCCAGTCCCTGCCCCAAAACTCCCTATTTCATGGAAAGACAGATCTGCCCACGTCCATGCCTCTCAGAATAGGAAGACATAAGCAAAAATGTGTATATTCGCATCTACCCATGCACTGTATGCAAAAGATAAATAATAGGACAGGATGAGCTGCTGCAGCACGGTGAGCATGGCGCATTGGAAAGATAGGGGCAGTGGAAAGATAGACAAAGCAGGGACTGGATGGGGCGGAGTGGGGAAAGGGGAGCATTCCTGGTCCAATATACTAGTGTGACATATAATATGAAGATACCAATATGATGGCATGTCATAGAGGAGGGCTGGGCTGTAGACATCCTGCCCGGGCCCCAGTAATGTAGGGGGCATGGCCTAATTACAGAGTTGTGGCCAAGCCCCCTTAAAAAAAAAAAAATTGAAAAAAATCATTATTTATGCTTAGTGGAGTGGCGGCGACCAGAACAGGGGGCACCATTTGCCCCTCAGCCAGGAACATGTTCAAGAGGGGTGCGATCACTAACCCCCCTGCAGGCAGAGGAGACTGCTGCACTTAGCACAGGAATGTGTGCTGGGCTGGCAAGAGAGGCTGCACTACTGACAGGTAAGAAGGGAGGGTGCATGGAGTCGGGCCCCACCAACATGTCAGAACATGGGCTTTTAGCACTCCCCCCTTGTTGGCGCCAGTGGAGGGGGGGGCCCATGTACATGCTTCCTGTGGGCCTTCTCTTTGCAGGTCTCCACGAACATGGCGCCTGTACCATGGGATTATTCAGAGATAGATGCTAATGCCACCACAGCTGCAAATCCTAGTGCTGTCTCAGAACTGCCACTTGCATACACAGACACAACCAGCAGATGCACATCGGTCAAACATCGTCGATCTGAGTGACCTATAGTAGCACAACATGGCCGCCTGAAGTAAGATGTCAGAGCCATTTCAACTGAGTATAGGAGCGCAGTTGTCAGCTGTGACATGCCCTTGAGATGGCTGCGACACACCTGCATTTAAGTCACACACCATTCCCCCGTTACCTCACACTAACGATCCCCTTACTGTCAACATCTGCGACCGTTGCGGCACATGCACAGTGAACATTTGCTCCACTGCGTACAACATCAGGCTCCATGTTCCTGGTAACTTCTGTACTGCATATGCGTATAACTCTGCACCACGTTCTCCTGGAGTTCTGCTGGGACTTCACAGAGGTAAGTATAATTGTATGAGAGCAGTGTGCAGTGTGGGCCACCCAGGGCACCAGGGCCTGTGTACACTGCATAGCCTGCACCCATTATAGATAAGTCAGTGGTTCACATTATTAGATAATCCTCTGCACTATGTAATGTATTATTATTATTATCCTTCAATTATATGTCACCACAAGGGTGCGCAGAACCTTACAGAGTACGTAAACAGAAATAGTGTGAGCAAACAAGAAAAAGACTAATGCTGTGTACACACTAAGCGATATATCGACCGTTTTATCGTACGACCAATATATCATAAGCGGGCGGCGGCGGTGCGTACAAAAGATGTCTGTGAATGGCATCGTTCTCAGACATATGTCGGCTATGCAGCACAGCCGAGGCCCGATATACAGGTATCTGCAGACCAGGGACGTGCAGTCAGGGGAGGCAGTGCCTCCCCTGTTTCTCCCCTGTCATTAATGATTACAATAATATGTTCTGACACATATTCTGTGACCTAAGTATATGCTTTATATTTTTGTAATAATTTTAAAACAGGTTCAAATTTGTTTTGGAGGCACCGAGAGCGGTGACAAAAGGCCGGAAACGGGGGGCGGGCAGGGGGCGGGGTCAAGGAAAGGGCTGTAAAAGCCCATTAAAAAAGCTGGTCAAGCGGCACTAGTGTGGGTGCCTCAGTGACAGGGGCGTGCTTTGAGCCCATATGAAAGCACGCCCCTGTCACTGATGCAAATTTGATTGGGCACCAGAATGTGAACATCTCATCAGTTCCGCTGATGATCATCGTCCTGCAGCTGTTCTCCCGACTCGGGTCCCGCTGCCATTCATCCGGCCAGCCAGACCCTCTAACTTCTTGTGAGACTCTGGGCGCCTCTGACCCCCTGACTGCACGGCGGGCGCTGCTGAATTCACTCCCCGCTCACCGCCGCGCATCAGCCCCCGCCCCGCTCACAACCGCCGCTCATCATCCCCCCCCCCGCTCACCACCGCCGCTCATCATCCCCCCCCCGCTCACCACCGCCGCTCATCAGCCCCCCCCCGCTCACCACCGCCGCTCACCAGCCCCCCTCCCGCTCACCACCGCCGCTCCTCACCACCGCTCTTCAGCCCCCCCCCCTCACCATCGCGGCACATCACCCCCAGCCCCCCCGCTCACCGCCGCTGCCCCTAATCACTGCTCAGTGCTCATCACGCCCCCGCTCATTACCCCCGTCCCCGACGCTCATCACCCCCAGCCCTCCCCCCCCCCCAGTCACCGCCGGCGCTGCTCATCACCGCTGAGTGCTCATGACGCCTCCGATCACCCCCAGCCCGCCCCCCCTTCCTTATCACATCATCACCCCCAGCCCCCCCCCCCCGCTCACCACAGCTGCTCATCCACCCTTGCTCCCCCGTCACCACCCCCAGCCCCCCCCCCCCCCCTCATCACATCAGCTCACGGCTCATCACCCCCAGCTTCCCCCCCTCATCACAGCAGCTCACGGCTCATCACCCCCAACTCCCCCCCCCCCTCATCATAGCAGCTCACGGCTCATCACCCTCAGCTCCCCCCCCCCCCTCATCACAGCAGCTCACGGCTCATCACCCCCAGCTTCCCCCCCTCATCACAGCAGCTCACGGCTCATCACCCCCAGCCCCCCCCCCCCCCCCTCATCACAGCAGCTCACGGCTCATCACCCCCAGCTTCCCCCCCCCTCATCACAGCAGCTCACGGCTCATCACCCCCAGCTTCCACCCGTCATCACAGCAGCTCACGGCTCATCACCCCCAGCCCCCCCCCCATCACAGCAGCTCACGGCTCTTCACCCCCAGCTTCCCCCCCTCATCACAGCAGCTCATCACCCTCCCCTCAGCTCATCGCCGCTCACTGCTCATCACCCTCCCCCCAGCTCAGCGCCGCTCACTGCTCATCACCCTCCCCCCAGCTCAGCGCCCTCCCTCCAGCTCATCACCCTCTCCCCAGCTCAGCGCCGCTCACTGCTCATCACCCTCCCCCCAGCTCATCACCCTCTCCCCAGCTCAGCTCCGCTCACTGCTCATCACCCTCCCCCCAGCACATCACCCGCCCGCCAGCTCATCACCCTTCCCCCAGCTCAGCGACGCTCACTGCTCATCACCCTCCCCCCAGCTCATCACCCCAGCTCAGCGCTGCTCATCTCCCCTCCCCCCTCACTGCCGCCCGCCGTTCACCTGCCAGCTGAGCTGGGCTGCCAGCTGGATGGAGTGCAAGAGAAGTTGCAGAGGCTGGCCGCAGCATCTGGCAATATGTGAGAGACCACAGCCGCTATGACAGACACTGGTGACTGGTGAGTAGCTTGCAAACTCCGAAACTCCCCCCACCCTGTGGCGCTTGCCGGTGGGTGCCGTGACGTAATTACGTCTCAGCGGCTGCCCACGCAACAGACCAGGAGGCTGACTGTGAGCTAGGGGTGGAGCCGCGGGTCGAGGAATTTACGGCCCGTGGCTCCACCCCCAGCTCACAGTCAGCCTCCTGGTCTCTGGGGTATTGGGCGGCTGGGGGAAGCAGTAGTGTCGGGCCGTGCCTGGGGCTTCACTGACACTATCCTGCGCTTACCCCCACTGGCGTCTCATGTGATGTATGTATACACCACATGAGCCGCCAGCGGGGGTGAGCGTAGCATAGTCATACACCAGATGAACCGCCAGAGGGGGTGAGCTGGTGACTATAAGGACCTGCACATGGCCGGGTGGCCCCGTGGGTGCTCATCATTTTCCGTGGGTGCTCGGGCTCGGCGCCTGTGCCCCCACCCCCATCCCATCGGCAGCATCCTCCATACTGCTACTTTGCCTTCTCTCCCCTCAGCTCCATCCCTCCCCCCAAGCGGCTCTTCCATAGTGTAGGGTGTATAAGCGGCTCTTCCGTAGTGTAAGGTGTATAAGCAGCTCTCCTGTGGTGTGACATGTATAAGTGGCTCTCCTGTGGTGTGACGTGTATAAGCGGATCTTCTGTGGTGTGATGTGTATAAGCGGATCTTCTGTGGTGTGATGTGTATAAGCGGATCTTCTGTGGTGTGATGTGTATAAGCGGATCTTCTGTGGTGTACCGCTCCTGATAGGCTGCTGGTCCGCAGCAGATTTGAAATAGTAGTGCTGCAGTCATAGGAGCCGCAGTGCCACCGCCCTCTGCCTCCTCCTCGCTACACCTCCACCACCCTCAGCCGTGCCACCGCCACCCTCAGTCTTTCTCTGCACCTCTACCTCCTCTGCACCAATGCAGCCTCCTCATCCACCGCAGACCACAGCATCCTTAGCACCTACGCTGCTAAATAGGTAAACTTACCCTGCTACCTTTCTCTCCCTAGTCCCTGCAGTATGCCCTTGCTGTCCCTCTCTCTGTCACTCTCCCGGTCCCATTGTCCCTGCTGTCACTTTCCCTGTCCATCTTTCACTCTCCCTGTCCCTATGTCCCTGCTGTCACTCTCCCTGAATTTTTTCTCATTCCATGTGGCATAATATGAATTTTGGCTCATACCGTGTGCTATAATGTGACATTTGGCTCATTCTGTGTGCTATAATGTGAATTTTGGCTCATTCTGTGTGGTATAATGTGAATTTCGGCTCATAACGTGTGGTATAATGTGAATTTCGGCTCATAACGTGTGGTATAATGTGAATTTTGGCCCATTCGGTGTGCTATATATGTATAATGTCAATTTCGGCTCATACCGTGTGCTATAATGTGAATTTCCGCACATACTGTGTGGTATAATGTGAAATGGGCACCAGTACTAGACAGTATTAGGGGTCCTACTATTGTGGTGTATAAGGAGTATATGGTGTGGTAAACTACACGGAAGGACACACCCCTTTGTGAGTGGCCACACCCCCTTATCCAGAGCACACGCGCCTTCGGCTTGCACATAATTGCAACCTTCACTTTCCCATATCCCCACTTCAACCACTGTGAGGGATGGTATTAGAATCCTGGCGCTTGAGATGACGATGGTCAGAATACCGAAAACTGTTAGGTCCCTCCCTGCTGCAGCTTGTTCCTAAACTGAGCTAGGTAGAGTCCATTCCTAAACTGGTACTGCTGGCCAGGGATGACTCTGCTTGTCTCTAGCCTCCACCACAAGCAGCAGCGCAGCTGTTTGGAGACCTGCTGCTGCTGTCGGAGAATGGAGGTGAGCAGAGTCTGTCCCCATACTGCCCAAAAGGAGGCTCCAGAATCTGCCCCCTACTGCTGTAGTGCAGGTAGAAGGAGACACAAGCACAGCAGGCACAGCCAGGGGCGGTGAGGACGGGATACAGGGGGTCATTTCGAGTTGATCGCTCGCTGGCTACTTTTAGCAGCCGTGCAAATGCATTGTCGCCGCCCACGGGGGGAGTGTATTTTCGCTTTGCAGAAGAGCGAACGCTCGTGCAGCAGAGCGCCTACTAAATAATTTTGTGCAAAACAATACCAGCCCTGTAGTGTGTGATGGCTTTTGACGTCACACACCCACCCAGCGTTCACCCAGACACACCTGCGTTTTTCTAAGCACTCCCTAAAAACGGTCCGTTGACACCCAGAAACGCCCACTTCATGTCAATCTTCCTGTGTTCGGCCGTGCAACAGGAATGTTCGTTAGATTCTGTGCACACCCACGATGCTCATTGTACCCGTACGACGCGCCTGCGCATTGCGGTGCATACGCATGCGTAGAAATGCCGATTTTTAGCCTGATCGCTGCACTGCGAACAATGGCAGCTAGCGATCAACTTGGAATGACCCCCATAATGCTAGATTGTATGAGGAAGGGAGCCCCAAATCGGTGCGTTGCTTAGGGCCCTATGAGGTCTAAACTCGCCTCTGGCAGCGGCCATAGCGGCGACTTTAGTGGGCATGCCTCACCAGCCACTGACCTCACTGCACGCCACTGCTGCAGACCACAGGCAGGGACCGCCGACACAGCTGGGTGGGCAAATTGAAATGGCCATCAACTGTGACATCAGTACAACATATTGAGCAGTGGGTCAGTAAGTTACTTATCTGTATCAGCCACTCGTTACAGTACAGACCACTGCAGAACATGGAAGTGTTTATAAACCTAGCTACCTGGACTGAAGTGCTAAGTGGTGTGCCGCAAGGCTCAGTATTAGGACCGCTATTGTTCAATATTTTCATTAACGACCTAACAGAAGGTCTAGAGAGCATGGTGTCAATTTTTGCAGATGATACCAAATTGTGTAAGGCTATAAATACAGAGGAGGATGCTGAGTCTCTTCAGAACGACTTAGTTAAATTAGAAGCATGGGCAGCCAAATGGAGAATGCGCTTCAATACAGACAAGTGTAAGGTAATGCACTGTGGTAACAAGAACAAAAATTACACTTACCTACCAAATGGGGTAAAATTAGGGGATTCTGTACTGGAAAAGGACTTAGGTGTCCTCATAGATAGCAAACTAAGCAGTAGTACCCAAAGTAGGACTGCAGCAAAGAAGGCTAATAAGATATTAGCATGCATAAAACGGGGTATTGATGCTAGGGACGAGAGTATTATACTCCCGTTATATAAATCACTAGTGAGGCCACACCTTGAATACTGTGTACAATTCTGGGCACCGTACTACAAAAAGGATATCCTGGAGGTAGAAAAGGTACAGAGGAGGGCGACCAAACTAATTAAGGGCATGGAGACGATGGAATACAAGGAAAGGCTTGAAAGACTAGGCATGTTTACATTGGAAAAGCGGAGACTAAGAGGGGATATGATCAACGGGTGTGGTTCATCAAATCGACAGTGTCTAGGTCGACAATGTTTAGGTCGACCACTATAGGTCGACAGTCACTAGGTCGACAAGGAGGGAAGGTCGACAGGGTTTCTAGGTCGACATGTGCTAGGTCAACAGGTCTAAAGGTCGACATGAGGATTTTTTTTTTTTTTTGGTGTGGTTTTCTTCGTAGAGTGACCCGGGATCCTAAATTAGTGCACCACGTCCCCTCGCATGGCTCGCTTCGCACGCCATGCTTCAGGCATGGTGCCTTCGCTCCACTACCGTTTCGCTGGGCACACTTTACCGTTCCAATCGTAGTCCACGTGGATCGTTAAGTATGAAAAAATTCAAAAAAAGAAAAAAAGTGAAAAACTCAGGTCGACCTTTAGACCTGTCGACCTAGCACATGTCGACCTAGAAACCCTGTCGACCTTCCATCCATGTCGACCTAGTGACTGTCGACCTATAGTGGTCGACCTAAACATTGTCGACCTAGACACTGTCGATCTTCAGACCGGATCCCATGATCAACATCTACAAATATATAAGGGGACAATACACAGAGCTTGTGCGGGACCTGTTTTTGGTTAGATCAACACAGAGGACTCGTGGATACTCGCTCAGGTTAGAGGAGAGGAGATTCCGCACAATACGGCGTAAAGGCTTTTTCACGGTAACGACAATACGTGTTTGGAATTCCCTGCCCGAGGGAGTTGTAATGGCAGAATCTGTCAACACCTTTAAGAATGGGTTAGATAAATTCCTAATGGATAAGGAAATCCAGGGGTATGGTGCATAGTCATGCATTATAGTTACTATAAAATTTAAATAGGGATAAAATGCAACGGCTGACAGCAGCATCAGTCAGAAATTTTAGTCAAATCATCATGCATAGGAGACCACAAATAGGTGGAACTCGATGGACAATTGTCTTTTTTCAACCTCAGATACTATGTTACCTCAGCACACAGTCATAATACTCAAATAGTCTGGTGCTGGTGTTGGGGGAGATGATGATATCAGTGGGGGAAGGAAAAGCACACGAGGGAGAGGGTCCTGCCTAAAGGGGAGGGAGGGAGGGGCAGACAGACAGGGGTGACACAGATGGGGCAGACAGTGAGTATGGAGCAGCAATGGCGCATACAGGGGGGATTTCCGAGTACCTGGAAACCCCCCCTGAAGAGTTGAATTTTCTATTTTGAGATGGTGACAGCTGTGTCTCCGTCTCAGCAAAAGCTGCAGCTCCGCGTTTGTGATCGCCACTGCGGAGCTGCAGCAGCAGCAGAGAGCTATGGAGCTCTCTGCTTACAGAATGTCCCGGGGGAGCTGCTGACTGCGCATGCTCAGCCTCCGTCCTCTCAAACTGCCGCACCTCTGCTCCCAGCGCCTAGTGGATTACAGACATATAACACTGCATATGTAAGTGTGAAGTCTGTATTTATGTGTGTACTGTAACTGTATTTGTATGTTTGTATGTACAGTTGTGCTCATAAGATTACATACCCTAGCAGAATTTGTGATTTTCTGGCCATTTGTCAGAGAAAGAGAATATGAATGATAACTCACAAACTTTTCTTTCACTCATGGTTAGTGGTTTGGTGAAGCCACTTATTGTCAAACTCTTTATATGTGTATACTCTTTAAATCATAATGACAACAGAAACTACCCAAATGACCCTGATCAAAAGTTTACATACCCCATTTCTTAATACCGTGTATTGCCCCCTTTAACATCAATGACAGCTTGAAGTCTTTTGTGGTAGTTGTGAATGAGGCTCTTTATTTTCTCAGATGGTAAAGCTGCCCATTCTTATTGGCAAAAAGCCTCCAGTTCCTGTAAATTCTTGGGCTGTCTTGCATGAACTGCACGTTTGAGATCTCCCCAGAGTGGCTCAATGATATTGAGGTCAGGAGACTGAGATGGCCACTCCAGAACCTTCACTTTATTCTAGAGATGTGCACTTGAAATTTTTCGGGTTTTGTGTTTTGGTTTTGTGTTCGGTTCCGCGGCCGTGTTTTGGGTTCGACCGCGTTTTGGCAAAACCTCACCGAATTTTTTTTGTCGGATTCGGGTGTGTTTTGGATTCGGGTGTTTTTTTCAAAAAACCCTAAAAAACAGCTTAAATCATAGAATTTGGGGGTCATTTTGATCCCAAAGTATTATTAACCTCAAAAACCATAATTTCCACTCATTTTCAGTCTATTCTGAATACCTCACACCTCACAATATTATTTTTAGTCCTAAAATTTGCACCGAGGTCGCTGGATGACTAAGCTAAGCGACCCTAGTGGCCGACACAAACACCGGGCCCATCTAGGAGTGGCACTGCAGTGTCACGCAGGATGGCCCTTCCAAAAAACACTCCCCAAACAGCACATGACGCAAAGAAAAAAAGAGGCGCAATGAGGTAGCTGTGTGAGTAAGATAAGCGACCCTAGTGGCCGACACAAACACCTGGCCCATCTAGGAGTGGCACTGCAGTGTCACGCAGGATGGCCCTTCCAAAAAACACTCCCCAAACAGCACATGACGCAAAGAAAAAAAGAGGCGCAATGAGGTAGCTGTGTGAGTAAGATAAGTGACCCTTGTGGCCGACACAAACACCGGGCCCATCTAGGAGTGGCACTGCAGTGTCACGCAGGATGGCCCTTCCAAAAAACCCTCCCCAAACAGCACATGACGCAAAGAAAAAAAGAGGCGCAATGAGGTAGCTGTGTGAGTAAGATAAGCGACCCTAGTGGCCGACACAAACACCTGGCCCATCTAGGAGTGGCACTGCAGTGTCACGCAGGATGGCCCTTCCAAAAAACACTCCCCAAACAGCACATGACGCAAAGAAAAAAAGAGGCGCAATGAGGTAGCTGTGTGAGTAAGATAAGCGACCCTAGTGGCCGACACAAACACCTGGCCCATCTAGGAGTGGCACTGCAGTGTCACGCAAGATGGCCCTTCCAAAAAACACTCCCCAAACAGCACATGACGCAAAGAAAAATTAAAGAAAAAAGAGGTGCAAGATGGAATTGTCCTTGGGCCCTCCCACCCACCCTTATGTTGTATAAACAGGACATGCACACTTTAACCAACCCATCATTTCAGTGACAGGGTCTGCCACACGACTGTGACTGAAATGACGGGTTGGTTTGGACCCCCACCAAAAAAGAAGCAATTAATCTCTCCTTGCACAAACTGGCTCTACAGAGGCAAGATGTCCACCTCATCATCATCCTCCGATATATCACCGTGTACATCCCCCTCCTCACAGATTATCAATTCGTCCCCACTGGAATCCACCATCTCAGCTCCCTGTGTACTTTGTGGAGGCAATTGCTGCTGGTCAATGTCTCCACGGAGGAATTGATTATAATTCATTTTAATGAACATCATCTTCTCCACATTTTCTGGAAGTAACCTCGTATGCCGATTGCTGACAAGGTGAGCGGCGGCACTAAACACTCTTTCGGAGTACACACTTGTGGGAGAGCAACTTAGGTAGAATAAAGCCAGTTTGTGCAAGGGCCTCCAAATTGCCTCTTTTTCCTGCCAGTATAAGTACGGACTGTGTGACGTGCCTACTTGGATGCGGTCACTCATATAATCCTCCACCATTCTTTCAATGGGGAGAGAATCATATGCAGTGACAGTAGACGACATGTCCGTAATCGTTGACAGGTCCTTCAGTCCGGACCAGATGTCAGCATCAGCAATCGCTCCAGACTGCCCTGCATCACCGCCAGCGGGTGGGCTCGGAATTCTGAGCCTTTTCCTCGCACCCCCAGTTGCGGGAGAATGTGAAGGAGGAGATGTTGACAGGTCGCGTTCCGCTTGACTTGACAATTTTCTCACCAGCAGGTCTTTGAACCCCAGCAGACTTGTGTCTGCCGGAAAGAGAGATCCAAGGTAGGTTTTAAATCTAGGATCGAGCACGGTGGCCAAAATGTAGTGTTCTGATTTCAACAGATTGACCACCCGTGAATCCTTGTTAAGCGAATTAAGGGCTCCATCCACAAGTCCCACATGCCTAGCGGAATCGCTCCGTGTTAGCTCCTCCTTCAATGTCTCCAGCTTCTTCTGCAAAAGCCTGATGAGGGGAATGACCTGACTCAGGCTGGCAGTGTCTGAACTGACTTCACGTGTGGCAAGTTCAAAGGGCAGCAGAACCTTGCACAACGTTGAAATCATTCTCCACTGCGCTTGAGACAGGTGCATTCCACCTCCTATATCGTGCTGAATTGTATAGGCTTGAATGGCCTTTTGCTGCTCCTCCAACCTCTGAAGCATATATAGGGTTGAATTCCACCTCGTTACCACTTCTTGCTTCAGATGATGGCAGGGCAGGTTCAGTAGTTTTTGGTGGTGCTCCAGTCTTCTGTACGTGGTGCCTGTACGCCGAAAGTGTCCCGCAATTCTTCTGGCCACCGACAGCATCTCTTGCACGCCCCTGTCGTTTTTTAAAAAATTCTGCACCACCAAATTCAAGGTATGTGCAAAACATGGGACGTGCTGGAATTTGCCCAGATTTAATGCACACACAATATTGCTGGCGTTGTCCGATGCCACAAATCCACAGGAGAGTCCAATTGGGGTAAGCCATTCCGCGATGATCTTCCTCAGTTGCCGTAAGAGGTTTTCAGCTGTGTGCGTATTCTGGAAAGCGGTGATACAAAGCGTAGCCTGCCTAGGAAAGAGTTGGTGTTTGCGAGATGCTGCTACTGGTGCCGCCGCTGCTGTTCTTGCGGCGGGAGTCCATACATCTACCCAGTGGGCTGTCACAGTCATATAGTCCTGACCCTGCCCTGCTCCACTTGTCCACATGTCCGTGGTTAAGTGGACATTGGGTACAGCTGCATTTTTTAGGACACTGGTGACTCTTTTTCTGAGGTCTGTGTACATTTTCGGTATCGCCTGCCTAGAGAAATGGAACCTAGATGGTATTTGGTACCGGGGACACAGTACCTCCAACAAGTCTCTAGTTGGCTCTGCAGTAATGATGGATACCGGAACCACGTTTCTCACCACCCAGGATGCCAAGGCCTCAGTTATCCGCTTTGCAGCAGGATGACTGCTGTGATATTTCATCTTCCTCGCAAAGGACTGTTGGACAGTCAATTGCTTGGTGGAAGTAGTAAAAGTGGTCTTACGATTTCACCTCTGGGATGACCATCGACTCCCAGCAGCAACAGCAGCGCCAGCAGCAGTAGGCGTTACACGCAAGAATGCATTGGAGGAATCCCAGGCAGGAGAGGAATCGTCAGAATTGCCAGTGACATGGCCTGCAGGACTATTGGCATTCCTGGGGAAGGAGGAAATTGACACTGAGGGAGTTGGTGGGGTGGTTTGCGTGAGCTTGGTTACAAGAGGTAGGGATTTACTGGTCAGTGGACTGCTTCCGCTGTCGCCCAAAGTTTTTGAACTTGTCACTGACTTATTATGAATGCGCTGCAGGTGACGTATAAGGGAGGATGTTCCGAGGTGGTTAACGTCCTTACCCCTACTTATTACAGCTTGACAAAGGCAACACACGGCTTGACAAATGTTGTCCGCATTTCTGTTGAAATACTTCCACACCGAAGAGCTGATTTTTTTGGTATTTTCACCAGGCATGTCAACGGCCATATTCCTCCCACGGACAACAGGTGTCTCCCCGGGTGCCTGACTTAAACAAACCACCTCACCATCAGAATCCTCCTTGTCAATTTCCTCCCCAGCGCCAGCAACACCCATATCCTCCTCATCCTGGTGTACTTCAACACTGACATCTTCAATCTGACTATCAGGAACTGGACTGCGGGTGCTCCTTCCAGCACTTGCAGGGGGCGTGCAAATGGTGGAAGGCGCATGCTCTTCACGTCCAGTGTTGGGAAGGTCAGGCATCGCAACCGACACAATTGGACTCTCCTTGTGGATTTGGGATTTGGAAGAACGCACAGTTCTTTGCGGTGCTTTTGCCAGCTTGAGTCTTTTCATTTTTCTAGCGAGAGGCTGAGTGCTTCCATCCTCATGTGAAGCTGAACCACTAGCCATGAACATAGGCCAGGGCCTCAGCCGTTCCTTGCCACTCCGTGTGGTAAATGGCATATTGGCAAGTTTACGCTTCTCCTCCGACAATTTTATTTTAGATTTTGGAGTCCTTTATTTACTTATATATGGTGTTTTGGATTTTACATGCTCTGTACTATGACATTGGGCATCGGCCTTGGCAGACGACGTTGCTGGCATTTCATCGTCTCGGCCATGACTAGTGGCAGCAGCTTCAGCACGAGGTGGAAGTGGATCTTGATCTTTCCCTAATTTTGGAACCTCAACATTTTTGTTCTCCATATTTTAATAGGCACAACTAAAAGGCACCTCAGGTAAACAATGGAGATGGATGGATACTAGTATACTTATGGATGGACGAGCGACTGCCGACACAGAGGTAGCTACAGCCGTGGACTACCGTACTGTGTCTGCTGCTAATATAGACTGGATGATAATGAGATGAAATCAATATATATATATATAATATCACTAGTACTGCAGCCGGACAGGTATATATATTTATTATGTAATGACTGATGACGGACCTGCTGGACACTGTCAGCTCAGCAGCACCGCAGACTGCTACAGTAAGCTACTATAGTAGTATGTATAAAGAAGAAAGAAAAGAAAAAAAACCACGGGTAGGTGGAATACAATTATGGATGGACGAGCGACTGCCGACACAGAGGTAGCTACAGCCGTGGACTACCGTACTGTGTCTGCTGCTAATATAGACTGGATGATAATGAGATGAAATCAATATATATATATATAATATCACACTAGTACTGCAGCCGGACAGGTAGATATATTTATTATGTAATGACTGATGACGGACCTGCTGGACACTGTCAGCTCAGCAGCACCGCAGACTGCTACAGTAAGCTACTATAGTAGTATGTATAAAGAAGAAAGAAAAAAAAAACCACGGGTAGGTGGTATACAATTATGGATGGACGAGCGACTGCCGACACAGAGGTAGCTACAGCCGTGGACTACCGTACTGTGTCTGCTGCTAATATAGACTGGATGATAATGAGATGAAATCAATATATTTATATATAATATCACACTAGTACTGCAGCCGGACAGGTAGATATATTTATTATGTAATGACTTATGACGGACCTGCTGGACACTGTCAGCTCAGCAGCACCGCAGCCTGCTACAGTAAGCTACTATAGTAGTATGTATAAAGAAGAAAGAAAAAAAAAAACCACGGGTAGGTGGTATACAATTATGGATGGACGAGCGACTGCCGACACAGAGGTAGCTACAGCCGTGGACTACCGTACTGTGTCTGCTGCTAATATAGACTGGATGATAATGAGATGAAATCAATATATATATATATATATAATATCACACTAGTACTGCAGCCGGACAGGTATATATATTTATTATGTAATGACTGATGACGGACCTGCTGGACACTGTCAGCTCAGCAGCACCGCAGACTGCTACAGTAAGCTACTATAGTAGTATGTATAAAGAAGAAAAAAAAAAAAACCACGGGTAGGTGGTATACAATTATGGATGGACGAGCGACTGCCGACACAGAGGTAGCTACAGCCGTGGACTACCGTACTGTGTCTGCTGCTAATATAGACTGGATGATAATGAGATGAAATCAATATATATATATATATATATATATATATATATATAATATCACACTAGTACTGCAGCCGGACAGGTAGATATATTTATTATGTAATGACTGATGACGGACCTGCTGGACACTGTCAGCTCAGCAGCACCGCAGACTGCTACAGTAAGCTACTATAGTAGTATGTATAAAGAAGAAAGAAAAAAAAAAACCACGGGTAGGTGGTATACAATTATGGATGGACGAGCGACTGCCGACTACAGCCGTGGACTACCGTACTATTGATTTATGGAATCATATTTATGAATATTAATATTTATTATATCATATATGGTATTTAATATATGGATATATTTTAATTAATATGCGTTTATCATATATATCTGCAAATATATTATGTCAGGCTTACTAAGTGGCTGATAAATATATGCAGTCCTTATATATATATGACTTATGAAATTATGAAGTTAAGATTCCTTAAAGAGAGTTCAAGCTTGAATATTACCGCTCTTTTTATATGATTCTTTATTTACAGGCAGATCAAATCGTACAGAATAAGATATACACAGTAGTGATATATATACTAATTATTATATTAAGCTTCCTTCGTTATATAACATAAAACAACATGACATAAGTTTCACAAACAGTTTCAATTGCTAACATAAAATGTATACTTGCAAGTTAAAGATTGCCATCCCAAGAATCATTCCTTCTGCATGTTCTCCATGACTTCTCCTCCTGACTGACTTCCTTCCTTCTCCTTCCTCCTTTCTTCCTCTAACTCCTAACTAAAAAGTCTGCTGCTTTTTATCCCATATTTTACCAATTCAAACTATCATATTCTCATAGTTTCCAATGGAATAGGTAATTATAGGTTTGTCAGATTCCAAGGTGTAATAAAACAAACATTGAACTGGGCTGTTGTGTCCTGTTCACAGAGGCATGGTGTCATAAAAGTGTGGTGTCCACACTGCCTTAAGCAAGTATAGTATTGTAAAATCTGGAATGTCTTTTCATCCAAAGTTCTGTTGTATTGACAAGTTTTCCTGGGGTGGGTTACACCATGTTTTATCAATGGATGTGATCTCTTTTCATAGTAGTTAATTTATGGTCCCTAGCTTTAACCTCTACTGGACAATTGACCAGCTAGTTTTATAATTGCCAGAGGCATTGCAAGTCTTGACTCTGATCTACTGTAAGCACACCTGTGAATTCCAATGACCAACAGAGTTCTGTCACATACCTATTATCATTTATGGCCTAATACCTTTTCTCTACAATGACTCTTGATCTTAATGTGACCTCTCTAGCCTTATTTATGGCTAGAGCAGAATAAACCTGTTCCCTACACACTATGTTTTACCATCTTGCAGTAAAACACAAATATATAGTATATCTATATAAACACATACACAAACCTAATCTCTTAAATCAGCTAAACATTACCTCATACATTCAAACTTATTTCATATCTATTCCTTACTATATATATCCAGTATACTGTCCACTATGGTAACATCGCCTATTTATAATGAATTATATTTTGATTCAGACAACATCTATTGGCCTAATATTATACTAAGTGCGGACAATTACCTATATGGCAACAGTCGCCCCCTTGTGGCCATGAGAAATTATTTTGATTGGCCACACATTAAACTAGCGTAATTGCTTCCAAATACATTTCAAAATATTCCTTCAAACATAACTTTCGTTGTAACCATAATATATACCATAAGTGTAATAATAATAACCATTATGATTTTAAAAATCTCTAAAAATTCTTAGCTTACCTAACCTTATTCTACTTTTTAACTAAAGCAGACAAGACTGAGGTTTTTATTCAGTATTCATGAGGAAAACTAATTTCTACAGACATTTGGGATACCATAGCCCAATTGTAGACCTTTTTTTTTTTTTCTGTATCTGGATCAGTACGTTTGGACATTTTTGCTGTTCTTGGCTGTAGCAATTTACTGGGATAAGACTGTCATCTGCGTGGTTTGCTTGCAATTGGAGACGCCTTGCGTTTGCATTATGGATGCAGTTGAAGTGGAATTCTTCATAGCAGCTGCTCCTTTGCTTGCCATTTCGCTGTTTGAGGCAGAGGGCTGTGTACGTCGAGTGCTGTGTCTTGAACATTCAGTACTTGTGACGACCATCAGTAATGGTCTTTAGCCTTGTGCGTCCTTTAAATGTTTTTCCAATGCCGCAGTTGTGACAAGTGTCCATATTGCTTTTGCACAAACAGGTTGTGATTTTTAATAGAACAGGCATATATGAAACAGTCTTTTTTTTTTTTCTCTTTCTTTCTTTCTTTCTTTCTTTCTTTCTTTCTTTCTTTCTTTCTTTCTTTCTTTCTTTCTTTCTTTCTTTCTTTCCTTGCTTGTTAATAGTAGGTCTTAATTGTCTTCGGGCAATAGTACCACAAATGGCTGTGAGTAGTACACCTACTCTGTTCTGTATTTCCTCACTGAATAAATTACCATGCAGTCTTAAGTCTCCTTATTCTACCTTGAACCTATTTATACATCTCAATCTTAAATAACCCTATACCAGTTTAACCCATATAAAGGCGTTTTCTATCCTACCTATATTTTGACTAATAATTATTTAAAATGCTTTTGATGTGTATATAGTAACATCCTATCAATACAATAAATGAATACAATTTTGCTTCAAACAGATATTAAATATCATTTAGGAATGGCTTTGACTAAATCTAATTCCATCCAGTATTAGATATTTAATTACTTTTGAAGCTTTTACGAAGGAAGCATAGGTAGTATCTACTGTGTAATATCAAAAAAAAACATAAAATATTTACAAGGTATATAATACAATGATATAAAATAAATATATATATATATATATATCAGACAAATGTTTACATATATATTTGATTAAGGTATATGAAGGGATGAGACAGTTCTGTATAATCACAGTGATGAGATGTGCTGTACACTGTTGTGGGGGTGTACATGTAGTTTGAAAGACAAGTAATGATTACTGTGATGAAAGGGTTAATGAAAACCTTCCCCTTTCTTGTGAAACTGGAAAACTCCTTGAGGATTTGTCCATATATCAGTCTTTAGGGATGCTATGTAGATTTTGCTGGATAGCAGCGATGAAAGGGTTAATGAAGACCTTTTCCCTTGTAAATTGGAGTCTTTTTGGAGTCTTGCACCATTCTGTATACAGGTTGCCAGGATTACTATGAATCAAACAAAAAGACATACAATGAATATCACAGATATTTATACAGTGATTTAACATAGCTTGCTATGTATTCTGTCCTATCTGCTGCATGTTATCAGGTACAGAATTTACAAATGTGTCTTTAAAGATTGAATAACAAACAAACAATTGTTTCTGGCCTGTGCCAATCTTTCCTGTCACATTGTGTGTCAATGACAGCACAATTGTCGCTGCAGATATGATGCAGGTTTAATTTGGAAACTGTGGCTGTTTGAACATCAAAGCAAACAATGGCTACATTGGATCTAACAAGTAAAGGAATGATACTACCGTATTCACTTGTGACCATACTCCCTTGTGACACAGCCTGGTCCCAGACTGTCTCCAACCATAGCGTTTGCTGCTTGGCGTGGCTCCTTGGTCTTGAAGCATCTTGTAGTTCCTGAAAAATATTCTTGTGGGGAGAGAAACTTGTTAGACTTTGCCAAATATGTTTTGTAGGTTCCAGGGCCTTCTGTTTGTCCACACCTTTAATAAAATGGTTATGGCACCAGTGCATAAAAACATTTTCATCCTGGTGATCCTTTTTGTCATTGTTAATTGGTGTGTGGTTTGCAGAATGACATTCTGCATGCGGTCTCTCTGAGAGCCTGCAAACATTTGCACCATCACTAGATGTCTCTGAGTGTTGTGTGGGGGTTACAAAAGTTTGGGAACTTTGTTTGTAAACATGCATTCCTGAATTAATTTCATGGATTTTCCCTTTAAACATGTTCCCAGGTGAATACATTTCAGGGTTTTCAACTCTGGTTACCATTGGATTTTTCACCATGGAGAACTTCTCCACCCCTGTGTGCACTGTACTGCAGCTATCAGTGTTTAAGTCTGCTGACAATTCACCTTTGCCTAAGGGCATAACAAATTCTTCATTTACATTGGGAACTCTGAGAGTGTATTCAGCAGAATACTCATAATCTGAATTACAATGATCTTCCCCCTTACTAGACACAGTATAGGGGACATCTCCTATTGCTGCTACCTCCTTTACATTAACGTGCTGTCTGATGATAGACACATCCTGCACATTGCTACTTTCTTCATTTACCACAGAGGCTGTTCTGCTTGTGGTCTGTGTGACCATAGCAGACTCTGTGTGCTGCACATGGACAATGCTGTCCTGAGTCTCACCTACATCTACAATGTTCTCCCTTGTACTTTCTTTTATCTCCTCCTGAGAGGTCATGACAGTTTGCTTACAATCTGCCAGGCTTTTTGCTTCTGCCCCAAACTTTTTCTGTTTATTTTTCTGTTTAAGGGTCTTAAATAATGAATGCATTTTTGCATTAATGGTCAGGCACGCCTTACGAAGACGCGAACCTGATTCTTCTTTACATTTCTGTTTGGCTTCTAAAGCCGCAGTTCTGCGCATTTTTCTTAATGCTACAGAAAACTTTTGCATTTTTATCATTGCAATCATTTACAATGCTAAATTTTTATATTCCTTGTTTTTGTACTGACGGTATCCTCTCCTTAAGATTGACCGGTGTCTTAAGGTTAAACTCTAATACCTGGTACATATATTCATTTATTTGGAAATACTCATTTCCACTGTGCACATTTTCTATTCTAGGCCTTTAAATTCTTTATTCTCATTTGTAACCTATTCCACTGTGATCTTGTACTTTGCCAGCAGGCTTACAGCCATTGGTGCTGCTTCCTAATAGATATTATGTTAGTTAAAATAACGTATATTGCACTAACACATTTATCCTAGGTTATACAGAATACAAAATTGACATTACACAATGGTAATAAATTTTCATAGATACATCCCCACCGTGATTCTGCAGATTTGGTAGCCAGCTTATAGCATTTGCTACTCCTCATAAATATTATAAATCAGATAATCAGATTCAGTAATAACAAGTCCAATTCGTGGTCGCCAATATTGATTTATGGAATCATATTTATGAATATTAATATTTATTATATCATATATGGTATTTAATATATGGATATATTTTAATTAATATGCGTTTATCATATATATCTGCAAATATATTATGTCAGGCTTACTAAGTGGCTGATAAATATATGCAGTCCTTATATATATATGACTTATGAAATTATGAAGTTAAGATTCCTTAAAGAGAGTTCAAGCTTGAATATTACCGCTCTTTTTATATGATTCTTTATTTACAGGCAGATCAAATCGTACAGAATAAGATATACACAGTAGTGATATATATACTAATTATTATATTAAGCTTCCTTCGTTATATAACATAAAACAACATGACATAAGTTTCACAAACAGTTTCAATTGCTAACATAAAATGTATACTTGCAAGTTAAAGATTGCCATCCCAAGAATCATTCCTTCTGCATGTTCTCCATGACTTCTCCTCCTGACTGACTTCCTTCCTTCTCCTTCCTCCTTTCTTCCTCTAACTCCTAACTAAAAAGTCTGCTGCTTTTTATCCCATATTTTACCAATTCAAACTATCATATTCTCATAGTTTCCAATGGAATAGGTAATTATAGGTTTGTCAGATTCCAAGGTGTAATAAAACAAACATTGAACTGGGCTGTTGTGTCCTGTTCACAGAGGCATGGTGTCATAAAAGTGTGGTGTCCACACTGCCTTAAGCAAGTATAGTATTGTAAAATCTGGAATGTCTTTTCATCCAAAGTTCTGTTGTATTGACAAGTTTTCCTGGGGTGGGTTACACCATGTTTTATCAATGGATGTGATCTCTTTTCATAGTAGTTAATTTATGGTCCCTAGCTTTAACCTCTACTGGACAATTGACCAGCTAGTTTTATAATTGCCAGAGGCATTGCAAGTCTTGACTCTGATCTACTGTAAGCACACCTGTGAATTCCAATGACCAACAGAGCTCTGTCACATACCTATTATCATTTATGGCCTAATACCTTTTCTCTACAATGACTCTTGATCTTAATGTGACCTCTCTAGCCTTATTTATGGCTAGAGCAGAATAAACCTGTTCCCTACACACTATGTTTTACCATCTTGCAGTAAAACACAAATATATAGTATATCTATATAAACACATACACAAACCTAATCTCTTAAATCAGCTAAACATTACCTCATACATTCAAACTTATTTCATATCTATTCCTTACTATATATATCCAGTATACTGTCCACTATGGTAACATCGCCTATTTATAATGAATTATATTTTGATTCAGACAACATCTATTGGCCTAATATTATACTAAGTGCGGACAATTACCTATATGGCAACAGTACTGTGTCTGCTGCTAATATAGACTGGATGATAATGAGATGAAATCAATATATATATATATAATATCACACTAGTACTGCAGCCGGACAGGTAGATATATTTATTATGTAATGACTGATGACGGACCAGCTGGACACTGTCAGCTCAGCAGCACCGCAGACTGCTACAGTAAGCTACTATAGTAGTATGTATAAAGAAGAAAGAAAAAAAAAAACCACGGGTAGGTGGTATACAATTATGGATGGACGAGCGACTGCCGACACAGAGGTAGCTACAGCCATGGACTACCGTACTGTGTCTGCTGCTAATACAGACTGGATGATAATGAGATGAAATCAATATATATATATATATATATATATATATAATATCACTAGTACTGCAGCCGGACAGGTATATATATTTATTATGTAATGACTGATGACGGACCTGCTGGACACTGTCAGCTCAGCAGCACCGCAGACTGCTACAGTAAGCTACTATAGTAGTATGTATAAAGAAGAAGAAAGAAAAGAAAAAAACGGGTAGGTGGTATACAATATTATATATATATTATATACAATTATATATATATATATATATATATATATTAAACTGGTGGTGATTATTAAACTGGTGGTCAGGTCACTGGTCACACTATCAGCAACTTGCAAGTAGTACTCCTAAGCAGACAATCACAATATATATTATACTGGTGGTCAGTGTGGTCACAATGGCAGTGTGGCACTCTGGCAGCAAAAGTGTGCACTGTACGTTATATGTACTCCTGAGTCCTGCTCTCAGACTCTAACTGCTCCCCACTGTCAGTGTCTCCCCCACAAGTCAGATATACATTATACAGTCACACTATCTATCTATCACTTCAGCAAGTAGTAGTACTCCTCCTAATGCTCCCCAAAATTACTACTGTGTCTCTCTCTACTCTAGTCTCACTCTCTTCTCTATAAACGGAGAGGATGCCAGCCACGTCCTCTCCCTATGAATCTCAATGCACGTGTGAAAATGGCGGCGACGCGCGGCTCCTTATATAGAATCCGAGTCTCGTGATAGAATCCGAGCCTCGCGAGAATCCGACAGCGGGATGATGACGTTCGGGCGCGCTCGGGTTAACCGAGCAAGGCGGGAAGATCCGAGTCGCTCGGCCCCGTGTAAAAAAAAATGAAGTTCGGGCGGGTTCGGATTCCGAGGAACCGAACCCGCTCATCTCTACTTTATTCTGCTGTAGCCAATGACAGGTCGACTTGGCCTTGTGTTTTGGATCAATGTCATGTTGGAACGTCCAAGTACGTCCCATGCGCAGCTTCCGGGCTGATGAGTGCAAATTTTCCTCCAGTATTTTCTGATAACATGCTGCATTCATCTTGCCATCAATTTTGACCAAGTTTCCAGTGCCTTTGTAGCTCACACATACCCAAAACATCAGCGATCCACCTCTGTGTTTCACAGTAGGAATGGTGTACCGTTCATCATAGGCCTTGTTGACTCCTCTCCAAATGTAACGTTTATGGTTGTGGCCAAAAAGTTCAATTTTGGTCTCATCACTCCAAATGACTTTGTTCCAGAAGTTTTGAGGCTTGTCTCTGTGCTGTTTGGAGTATTATAAGCAGGATGCTTTGTGGCATTTGCGTAGTAATGGCTTTCTTCTGCCGACTCGACCATGCAGCCCATTTTTCTACAAATGCCTCCTTATTGTGCATCTTGAAACAACCACGCCACTTTTTTTCAGAGTCCTGTATTTCAGCTGAAGTTATTTGTGGATTTTTCTTTGCATCCCGAACAATTTTCCTGGCAGTTGTGGCTGAAATTTTTGTTGGTCTACCTGACCGTGATTTGGTTTCCACAAAATCCCTCATTTTCCACTTCGTAATTAGAGTTTGAACACTGCTGATTGGCATTCTCAATTGCTTGGATATCTTTTTATATCCCTTTCCTGTTTTATACAGTTCAATTACCTTTTCCCGCAGATCCATTGACAATTCTTTTGCTTTCCCCATGACTCAGAATCCAGACACGTCAGTGCAGCACTGGATGAAAGATGCAAGGGTCTTTCAGGAGTCCAGAAACTCACTGACCTTTTATACACACACTGATTACAAGCAAACAGATCACAGGTGAGGATGGTTACCTTTAGTAGCCATTCAAACCCGTTTGTGTCAACTTGTGTGCATGTTATCAGGCCAAAATCTCCAGGGTATATAAACTGTTGATCAGGGTCATTTGGGTAGTTTCTGTTGTCATTATGATTTAAAAAGAGTAAACACAGTTGTTTGACAATAAATGGTTTCACCCAACCACTAACCATGAGTGAAAGAAAAGTTTGTGAGTTATCATTCATATTCTCTGACAAATGGCCAGAAAATCACAAATTCTGCTAGGTTATGTAAACTTATGAGCACAACTGTATGTGTGTGCTTCTGTATGTACCAGTGGCGGAACTACCGCCAGTGCAAGCGGTGCCTTGCACTGGGGCCCGCCACTGTCAAGGGGCCTAAAGCCAGCGTGGCATGTAATGAGTCAAACTGACTCATTACACGCCGCTGTGTGCTGCGGGCCACCGCCGCCCCCCGAGGAGAGGAGCAGCAGGGATGCAGCGGCCCTGAAGGAAGGGGGTGGGGGGGTGGAGGAGGGAGCCGCTGCAGCACGGTGTAATTGGTGGAGGTGCTGCTGCAGCTGTACCTCTCCTTCCACATAGGCTGTCCTCCGCCGCTGTGAATGCTGGGATGCGCTTCCCTCATCACAGCGGCAGCGGACAGCCTATGTGAAAGGAGAGGGACAGCTGCAGCAGCGCCTCCACCAATTACACCGCTCTGCTTTGGCTCCCTCCTCCTTCTCCCCTGCCCATGCTCATCATCTGCCAGAAGCTGCTGCACCGAAGAGCCTGACTGCCAGCGGAGACAGTAAGAATAGATTATACTATCTATCTATCTATCTATCTATCTATCTATCTGTCTATCTATTCTGTCTGCCGTAATGTGTAAAAAAAGGGGACGCTGTCTGCCGTAATGTGTAAAAAAAGGCGACGCTGTCTGCCGTAAAGTGTAAAAAAGGGGACGCTGTCTGCCGTAAAGTCTAAAAAGGGGGACTGTCTGCCGTATGGTGTAAATAGGGGAATTTGTCCACCGTAAGGTGTAAAATGAGCTCTACCTGGTGTAGTGGTGCTACTGTGTGGCGTAATTTGAATAATGAAGACTACTGTGCACCGTTATATGAATTGGTATTATTTTGTGGCCACACCCCTTCCCTATGAAGCCACGCCCCTATATTTTTGTGCGCACCTATGGCGCTCACTGCCCCTGTTTTACATGGAGGGGGACCTCCGATGCCGTTTCTTGCACACAGCGCTAAAATGTCTAGTTACGGTACTGTTGCTAGGTATCCATTTCCCTGGCCCTGAGCAGGTCCCCCTCACCAGATCTTCTCCAGGGGGGAGGAGGTGGACTTGGACGGAATGAGGGGGGGGGGGGGCAAAGCATTTTGTCGCACCTGGGCCCACCGCTCACTAGTTCCGCCACTGGTATGTACAGTATGTATGTATGGTTCATGTGTGTTTGTACTGTATATACTGTATGAATGTGTGCTATATATGTATGTAGTATGTACACATATGTATGTATATATATATATAATATGTCACAATGGTACAAACAGCGGCACTCAGAGACTGACACGGCTGGAAATAGGTGAAAAAAGTGCTAAGTGCCTTTAATCCATAATAACAGCTATGTGAGCAGGGTTGGACTGGCCCACAGGGGTACAGGGGAAACCACCGGTGGGCCCTACTGCCTGGGGGCCCATCTCCTGCTCTAGGGATCAGGTTCCAGACTGTGCTGTTACTAATCTAGTACATTATCATGCATGCACTACAGTATTTACTGTATAGATTTTTCTAGGGGACCAACACTTGCAAAATGGTTAGGTAAACCAATGTGGTGGTTGGGCACACCCCCTCTAGAGACTGGCCACACCCCTAAACATGGGCCCCTACCACTGCATTCCCCCGGTGGGCCCTACATGCCCCAGTCCGACACTGTATGTGAGCCAACGTTTCGGGGCGCGGACGCCCCTTTGTCAAGGATATATATTACACATACATGGATATACAGGTTGAGTATCCCTTATCCAAAACGCTTGGGACCAGAGGTATTTTGGATATCGGATTTTTCCATATTTTGGAATAATTGCATACCATAATGAGATATCATGGTGATGGAACCCAAGTCCAAGCACAGAATGCATTTATGTTTCATATACACCTTATACACACAGCCTGAAGGTCATTTAATACAATATTTTTAATAACTTTGTGTATTAAACAAAGTTTGAATACATTGAGCCACAGAAAACAAAGATTTCACTATCTCACTCTCACTCAAAAACTTCCGTATTTCGGAATATTTGGATATGGGATACTCAACCTGTACATACCCACCCACGGAAACCCCTCTTGTGAAATCCTGCGTTTGACCCTGAGCAGCGGGTTAGGATGAGAGCTGGAAGGCTTTGATAAAGAAGTGGGTCTTCTTCAGAGCCCATTTGAAGTTTTGCATTGTGGCGCCTTATAATTCAACTACAATATTAAAACTAATATCGGTATTAATCAATGGTAATGTAAAAAGCTCATCAATGTCTGCAAATTCTCCTTCAATGGGGAGGGTGAACGCCCCTGGTTTTGCAGCTTGCACACTCCATCCTATTTGGAAACACTCCATCTGCGTTTGTTTTAGACGTCTGTGTAAAGGTGCCCATACATCAGACTGTGCGATGCCCCAATCCTCTATAAGCGCTGACTGGATCTGCTGATTGACGGCCATCGATGATCGGTGATACGCCGGGGGATTGAGGAAATTAACCATGTTAAAAATGCAGATAATCCAATCACAACCGGAAACAATCGGGATCGTGATTTTTAGACAGGTTTATTATTCCCGATCCCCCAAATAGGGGATTGCTGCAATCCATCACTGGTGTATGGGGGCATTATTACAGGTATATAAGGCACAGTTATCATCCAGTCCAGGTATATAAATGCAAATAATAGTTTTACTTGTTCTTTAAGTCCTAGCTCCTATGCAGTGTGACCTTTTTATATACAGTCATGTTTTGAGATTCTGCTCAAATCTATATTATGTTAACAAATGAACTGTATGATACAGTGTAACAGAGAACTCATACAGTATATAGGGACAGAGCCGGCCTTAGGCATAGGCAAACTAGGCAAATGCCTAGGGCATTTGGTATGCTTATGGGCACCAGCAGCTCCTGCTGATTAAAATGATATGCGGCATGCCTATATTCTGTGTGTGACTGCGGCTGTATCTGCATACGTTACAGCGTATTCCTGGAAATCACTGTAATGTAGCATTTTGTATGCAGATACAGCTGCAGTCGCACACAGAATATAGGCATGCTGCATATCATTTTAATCAGCAGAAGCTGCTTGTGCATCCTAGCCACAAAGTAATGCAAATGAGATGCATTTTCATAAACAAAAGGTGCCCGACATTAGCAGAGCTGCCAGCTGACTCATGCCAGGTATCTCCTGCAGAACTAGCGGCGGTGCTAGGGGGCACCAGCCAAAATCTTGCCTAGGGCATCATATTAGTTAGGGCCGGCTCTGTATAGGGAATAAATAAGAATGCAGCCTCCGATCTAGTAAGTGTGTGATCAGTAAGTGACAGTCCTCTTAGCAGCATTTCGGCTGTGCTAAGCTCCACACACAAGTCAGAGAGCAGCAGCTATTTAAGAAACTGACCAGGTGGCCGCGGCAGACGGGTTCCAAAGCACCAGGGAGAGCAAAGAACAAAGCCACGAGGTGTAAGATGCAGTTGGTAGCATAAAGATATAGCTGAGCCTGTAACTTGTGTCTTTATCAGCTTACCTGTTAATGTAAAAATAGATCTGCTACACAGACAGGCACAATATATTAGATTAACCAAATTGCAGACTCTAAGAACTAGGGGGGTAATTCAGACCTGATCGCCTGCTAGCGTTTTTTTCAACACTGCAATGAGGTCAGAACTGTGCATGCGTATGCCCCGCAATGTGCAGGCGCGTCACGCGGGTACAAAGTATATCGTTGCTGTGCGATGGGTTTTACAAAGAATCCATTCGCACAGCCGATCGCAAGGAGATTGACAGGAAGAAGGCGTTTGTGGGCAGGGCCGCCATCAGGGGGTGCTGGGGGCACATCTGTCCCGAGCCCAGCCTCTCTGACAGAGAGAGGAGGGCCCGGGAAGCTCATGCAGCCACCTGCCCACCCGCCGCCGTCCGCGCCCTTCCTCGCCGTTCTGCCGCAGTCCTCCAACCCTCCAGCAGCTGTATTGAAAACTTCCCTCCCAAAATGGCCACCGCTACAGAGGAGACAGTTATTTAAGATACTAGAGGAGCCCTATTTTGTCAGTCCTGGGCCCGCAATTTCTGATGGCAGCACTGTTTGTGGGTGTCAACTGATCATTTTCAGGGAGTGGTTGGAAAAACGCAGGCATGTCCAAGCGTTTGCAGGGCGGGTGTCTGACGTCAATTCTGGCCCCGGACAGGCTGAAGTGATCGCAGCCGCTGAGTAAGTCCTGGGCAACTCAGAAACTGCACAAAGCTTTTTTGTACCGCTCGGCTGCACATGCGATCGCACACTTGCACAGCTAAAATACACTCCCCGGTAGGGGGCGACTATGCGAACGCAGGACTGCAAAAATACAGCTAACGAGCGATCAGGTCTGAATTAGCCCCTAAGGTGGGTCTCCTCAGTGTATAAATCCAGGATTGCAGCCTCTATGAAATTAAGGTAATGGATAGGGACTGTACAGACGCACATATGTACACCGCTCTGCCTATGGGTGAATATCCACATTTTCCTCCATGCACGCAATGCAGGTATAATTACAACTGACTTGCATGCAGCTCTGAACCCATCCCATAGTGTATTTAAATACAGTATCTGCTACGTGGATGTTGTGATAACTGTACTCATCTGATGATAGACAACCGTGTCCACGGTTCTGTAGTGAAAAATAAACTTGAGGAAATACGTCTGGAAGAAAATATATAAATGTACGATGTACATGCAGTTATTATCTTGGCAAGGTTATCTCAGCATGACAAATGGAATTTCATTATAAACAGGCACTATTATGTTTGTAAACAGTGGGTTAAACATAAGGCTTATCTCTGTCCACCTCTAGGGACACTTCTAATCTGTGAGAGTAAAGTTTCCTGACTACAATTTTTGTTTCAACAGTTTTTGACTGGCCAGAAACTATTTCTATGATGAGATGGTCAGATCTACGGTATCCGGTCTCTAGGTTGACACTGTCTAGGTTGACCACTATTGGTTGACAGTAACTAGGTCAACAGGTCGACATGGGTTTTTCACAAATGTATTCTTTTTTTGAACTTTTTCATACTTTATGATCCAAGTGGACTACGATTGGGAATAGTAACCTGTGCCAAGTGCAGCGGTAGTGGAGCGAGGCACCTTGCCCGAAGCGCGGCGAGCGAAGTGAGGGGGACACGGTACACTAATTGGGTTTCCAGTCACTGTACGGAGAAAATGACCACAATGTTTTTTTAAAAAAAACTCATGTCGACCTAGCATCCCTGTCGTCCTAGTTACTGTCGACCAATAGTAGTCGACCTAGACACTGATGACCTAATTGTGGTCGACCCTCCATACCACACACAGATCCACAGATAAGCCTTATGTTTAACCCACTATGGGGCAAATTTAACAAACAACATGGGAAGAATATCCCCTCCAATCAGCCATTTTCAGGGGCTGCAGACATACACTAAAGATTCCAAGCACATTTGAAACATATTTAAGGTATGCATTCTCAGGGGGAGATGTACTAAGCCGTGATAAAAGTGGAAAAGTGAGCCAGTGGAGAATTTGTCCATGGCAACCAATCAGCATTGAAGTAACATTTATAATTTTGTGTACTATAAAATTATACAGAGCAGCTGATTGGTTGCCATGGGCAACTTCTCCACTTGCTCACTTCTCCACTTTTAGCACTGCTTAGTACATGTCCCCCTTAGATACACAGGTGCTTTGAGAGAGGAGGGGGTCCGTGTGCAATTGGGCCCTTTCCGGCATTGCAGTAGACTCTTGCATTGTGCCAGAACTTACTGCGCTTGCGCAGATCTCCAGGAACCTGTTGCCTGCGCCAAGTTCCTGGGGACATCTCTATTACGCATGCGCAAGCAACGGGACCGACAAAGCGATGAGTATACAGGTTGAGTATCCCTTATCCAAAATTCTTGGGACCAGAAGTATTTTGGATATCGGATTTTTCCGTATTTTGGAATAATTGCATACCATAATGAGATATCCTGGCGATGGGACCCAAGTCTAAGCACAGAATGCATTTATGTTTCCTATACACCTTATACACACAGCCTGAAGGTCATTTTAGCCAATATTTTTTATAACTTTGTGCATTAAACAATGTGTGTACTGTCGAAGTAAAAAATATTACATAGAGAGAACATACAGACTCCACACATTATGAGTCGCTAAGCTTGCAAATACGTGCAGCGCGCACCGTAATATATGGTAACATACGCATCTACACAGACATGCCACAAAGATAGATTCGACACATATTTCATACAGCACATAAATTGAACATATCAAGCGCCAGACATCGTAAGGTTTTAAATTATATAATGGAGTAACGTCATGTATGTGTATTATTGGAGCGGAGCAAGATGGACATGTCGTGCTTGGTGTCAAAGTAACCAGATTAATGTGTGTATCAATTTGATGCCTGTTATTAAGTTGTAGCACATTGCCATTAGTAGATATGATTGAATGTATGAATATAAAGCCACAATTCTAAAGAGAACAATGAATATTCCATTTAAAGCATGTGGACAGGAAACTCAGGCCAGCCCTTTTGAGGTCTTCAAGGCTTGCATATGAACTGACCAATGACTCATCATGAATGAGAAAGTTCCCTCCCCTAGACTAATAACAAGAGACCTGTGCACGCCTCCCAACTCGCAGTGTATTGCTGAACACACACACACACACACACACACAGATGGCCTGTTTGTCCCAGATGCTGAACGAGATGGGTTTCTGCCGATACTTTGCTGTGAGCATGGAGGGGGAGCGTAGTGAGCATTTGAGCAAAATATGGTAATTGTATTGCTGGCCGTGTCTATATTTGAATTAGTTTGTAATAACTGCTTACTGTATAAATTGTAACCATGTAACTATATATATATACTGTACATTGTGATATATTGAATACATATCCTTTTAATATCAAATATATACATCAATGAGCTTTGGAACTCAGATAATGTGTGGGTGTATTATTTTCTCTTATGGGATGTAGTGTTTTTGCAATGTATAGCGCATATTCATAGCACATGGTAATAAGATGCGCAGGCGTCCACAGTATATATTAGAGCTGGCATTTTAAATATTTGTTAGAAAGTAATTTGACTTTTACAGATGGGGGCGCGTCCGCGATATCACGTTCTTAATGATGCACTGTACAGGCGGCGCTGTAGTCGACCAGCTAACGATGGACGCATCGTGATGCTGCCGAATCTCATCTGTGTGGTTTGTTGTGTTATCGGTAAGCCGCTGATATGGAATTCAAGGGACAGTGTGTTTCTCACAATATTTGGAAATCTAAAGCGTATTTTTATTGTTGCAAAACAAAGTTCAAATAAGTCATATTGTGTTTGATTCAGATTGGATTGTTTATCTGTTAAGTAGATTTAAAGTACATTTAAAAGTTGCTGCATAGCCATAATATAGCTGTGTTAGCATGCTGAGAAAATTTGTATACTTTTTAAACTCAGGCCTAAAGTAACTTTTAGTGCCTGTATAGAGTGTGATTTCTTTGTGACAAAGGAGCCGCATGGTCTGTCCTCCATTTTGGCCTAGCCACATGGCCTGTCCACCATCTTGTGCAAGCCACATGAATGTGGAAGGGGGAGGAGCAGTGGCCATTTTAGGAAGGTCACTTTCTAAATAGCTGATTTTCAGTCAGGTTAGAAAATCCAAAGGAAAAAAGTATATATCTCGGCTCTGACTTAGCAAGGAATCTCCTAAATAAAACCACTAGATGTCCGGATATGCTGCAGCTCTATCCAGGAGATCACTGATTCTCCCCAAAAAAAGTAGTACCAAAACTGACAACTAATTAACAAATAAAGCGCTGCATACCGGAAATCATTTTGTGCTTTTTAATAACACATTTTTCAGACAATTAATTGACAAACATATAACACACATATATATATATAGACCCGGCCGGTAATAAAATTAATTTATAATAAAACCTATCATTCCATAAATGTAAATCTCACATCATACTCTCTAAAACATGGCTTATCAATGATGCATCACTGGTATGTTAGTCAACTGATAACATATATATAATTACGCTGAGGGGCCCCTGATAACTAGGATTCAACCCTAAACTGATTAGCAGCGTGTAACATCCAGTGTTCAATCACAATTGTGTCCGTATAGGCCAATGGGATGCTGAATGTGTTAATATCCAAATAACAGGTTAATTGGTTAGTAGAGCCAGCAATGTCCGTAATTTAGATCAGGTTAGATGTTCATTAGTAAGTCACTGCAGTCCTCCAAAATTAACATGGACATACAACCATATTAATAAACGGTCCTCTGATTGAGGCTCTCATATTCTATCCTGGGCACTGGTTACTGAGCGGGCTTTGTTTATCAGGGGTTCTCACCGACCAGCTGATTGCCTGTTGTAACAAAGTCTCTGCTGCCGACTCCTCCCTTACATTGCGCCTCACCTCAGACCCGTTTAGGTAGATGTGTCCCAGATGCAAATACGACCAGGTCTGTGTGCTTTGGACCTCTTTCTCAACGCGTTTCTCCGCCTAAAGACTCAGCGGCTTCCTCAGGAGAAATAGTATAAAGGGTTGAATCCTAGTTATCAGGGGCCCCTCAGCGTAATTATATATATGTTATCAGTTGACTAACATACCAGTGATGCATCATTGATAGGCCATGTTTTAGAGAGTATGATGTGAGATTTACATTTATGGAATGATAGGTTTTATTATAAATTAATTTTATTACCGGCCGGGTCTATATATATATGTGTGTTATATGTTTGTCAATTAATTGTCTGAAAAATGTGTTATTAAAAAGCACAAAATGGTTTCCGGTATGCAGCGCTTTATTTGTTAATTAGTTGTCAGGTTAGAAAATCCGTTTCCTATGTCACAAAGTTTCCACATATCTACAAATCCAGCACCATTTATGAGTTACCAATTAATTTATTTAACCCATGCTATAATCAATTACAAATAGTTTCAGTTGGACCTAGTGAGAGTAAATGGTTTATGTAATAGAATTACACATAGAAAAAAAAAGAGTTTTGTTTTTTTATTTTCTTCCAGGACTTGTGGAGTCTGTTTGCTAGGGTAGGATAGGCATTGAAATGCAAATTAACCTGTGTAACTACTTTTCTTGTACAGGCAAGGCAAATACACTACTCAAAAAAATAAAGGGAACACTAAAATAACATATCGTAGATCTGAATGAATGAAATATTCTTATTAAATACTTTGTTCTTTACATAGTTGAATGTGCTGACAACAAAATCACAGAAAAATATAAATGGAAATCAAATTTATTAACCCATGGAGGTCTGGATTTGGAGTCACACTCAAAATTAAAGTGGAAAAACACACTACAGGCTGATCCAACTTTGATGTAATGTCCTTTAAAAAAAGTCAAAATGAGGCTCAGTAGTGTCTGTGGCCTCCTCGTGCCTGTATGACCTCCCTACAACGCCTGGGCATGCTCCTGATGAGGTGGCGGATGGTCTCCTGAGGGATCTCCTCCCAGACCTGGACTAAAGCATCCGCCAACTCCTGGACAGTCTGTGGTGCAACGTGGCATTGGTGGATGGAGTTAGACATGATGTCCCAGATGTGCTCAATTGGATTCAGGTCTGGGGAATGGGTGGGCCAATCCATAGCATCAATTCCTTCATCTTGCAGGAACTGCTGACACACTCCAGCCACATGAGGTCTAGCATTGTCTTGCATTAGGAGGAACCCAGGGCAAACCGCAACAGCATATGGTCTCACAAGGGGTCTGAGGATCTCATCTTGGTACCTAATGGCAGTCAGGCTACCTCTGGCGAGCACATGGAGGGCTGTGCGGCCCCCCAAAGAAATGCCACCCCACACCATTACTGACCCACTGCCAAACCGGCCATGCTGGAGGATGTTGCAGGCAGCAGAACGTTCTCCTTGGTGTCTCCAGACTCTGTCACGTCTGTCACATGTGCTCAGTGAGAACCTGCTTTCATATGTGAAGAGCACAGGGCGCCAGTGGCAAATTTGCCAATCTTGGTGTTCTCTTGCAAATGCCAAACGTCCTGTACGGTGTTGGGCTGTAAGCCTGTGGGCGTCGTGCCCTCATACCACCCTCATGGAGTCTGTTTCTGATCGTTTGAGTAGACACATGCACATTTGTGGCTTGCTGGAGGTCCTTTTGCAGGGCTCTGGCAGTGCTCCTCCTGTTCCTCCTTGCACAAAGGCGGAGGTAGCGGTCCTGCTGCTGGGTTGTTGCCCTCCTACGGCCTCCTCCGCGTCTCCTGATGTACTGGCCTGTCTCCTGGTAGCGCCTCCATGCTCTGGACACTACGCTGACAGACACAGCAAACCTTCTTGCCACAGCTCGCATTGATGTGCCATCCTGGATGAGCTGCACTACCTGAGCCACTTGTGTGGGTTTTAGGGAGGTTATACAGGCACGTGGAGGCCACACACACTACTGAGCCTCATTTTGACTTGTTTTAAGGACATTACATCAAAGTTGGATCAGCCTGTAGTGTGTTTTTCCACTTTAATTTTGAGGGTGACTCCAAATCCAAACCTCCATGGGTTTATAAATTTGATTTCCATTGATAATTTTTGTGTGATTTTGTTGTCAGCACATTCAACTATGTAAAGAACAAAGTATTTAATAAGAATATTTCATTCATTCAGATCTAGGATGTGTTATTTTAGTGTTCCCTTTATTTTATTGAGCAGTGTATATTTGATATGCAAATTAGAGGCAGTGAAGAGGTGAGGTGTCTCATAGGAGTGCAGTAAATGGTGTGTGTGTGTGTGTGTGTGTGTGTGTGTGTGTGTGTGTATATATATATATATATATATAATATTATAATTATGTGTATATTTATATCAGTGTATGTTCTGCAAGATAGCTATCCAATCTGAATCATATCATTTAAATTATAGATTATTGCAGTCATTATAGATCTGTGTGAAATTGGATACATTTATTTGCTATATATATATATATTTATTTGAATTAGTGTGTTAAGGAAGTAATTATAAAAACATGAAACGCAGTTCTGGCCTAGTCGCTTAGGTTTATACGGAAACAACTGTGTGTTGTGTTTGTGAGCGATAGTAGTTTTATTGCTCACATTTATAGAGATTGTGTGGTTTATTGAGTTGCGAACGCACGTTTGTACACGTGGCATGGACAAAGTACAAATCACACGATAGTTGTTCAAGTAAAGGTGGGGTAGTATACGTTTAATACTATAGCACATAACTACCCGATTTCAAAAGCAGATTAGTGTAAGCAGAGGCGGAACTACCGGCAGGGCAAGCAGTGCGTTGCACTGGGGCCCGCCTCTGTCCAGGGGCCCAAGCATGTAATGAGTCAAACTGACTCATTACATGCCGCTGTGCGCTGCGGGCAACCGCTGCCCGCAGCTCACAGCCGCCCACAGAGGAGAGGAGCAGCAGCACGGACGGGGGAAGGAGGAGGACGGAGGTGAAGGAGGGAGCCGCAGCAGCGCTTTGTTACTGGTGGAGGCGCTGCTGCTGCTGCCCCTCTGCTTCACTATAGGCTGTCTTCCGAGAACAGCCTATAGTGAAGCAGGGGGGCAGCAGCAGCAGCGCCTCCACCAATAACACAGCGCTGCTGCGGCTCCCTCCTCCACCTCGTCTACTGCCCGGGAATCGTCAAGCTGCACGAGGAGCCTGAGCTAGCGGAGAGGGTAAGTATGATTCTACTTTTTCTTTCTTTCTTTCTTTCTTTCTTTCTTTCTTTCTTTCTTTCTTTCTTTCTTTCTTTCTTTCTTTCTTTCTGTCTCTTTCTTTCTTTATTTGTTGGGACTGCCTGCCGCTATGTGTAAAAATGGGGGACTGCCTACCGCAATGTGTAAAAAGGGTGGACTGCCTGCCGCTATGTGTAAAAATGGGGGACTGCCTGCCGCAATGTGTAAAAAGGGGGGACTGCCTGCCGCAATGTGTAAAAATGGGGAATCTGCCTGCCGCAATGTGTAAAAATGGGGAATCTGCCTGCCGCTATGTGTAAAAAGGGAGAATCTGCCTGCCGTAATGTGTAAAAATGGGGAATCTGCCTGCCGCAATGTGTAAAAACGGGGGACTGCCTGCCGTAACGTGTAAAAAGGGGGAATCTGCCTGCCGTAATGTGTAACAAGGGCACGCTGTCTGCCGTAATGTGTAACAAGGGCACGCTGTCTGCCGTAATGTGTAACAAGGGCACGCTGTCTGCCGTAATGTGTAACAAGGGCACGCTGTCTGCCGCTATGTGTAAAAAGTGTACGTTGTCTGCCGTTATGTGTAAAAAGTGTACGCTGTCTGCCGTAATGTGTAAAAAGGGGATGCTGTCTGCCGTAATGTGTAAAAAGGGAGACGCTGTCTGCCGTTATGTGTAAAAAGTGTACGCTGTCTGCCGCTATGTTTAACAAGGGCACGCTGTCTGCCGTTATGTGTAAAAAGTGTACGCTGTCTGCCGTAATGTGTAAAAAGTGCACGCTGTCTGCCGCTATGTGTAACAAGGGCACGCTGTCTGCCGTTATGTGTAAAAAGGGGACGCTGTCTGCCGTAATGTATAAAAAGGGGGACGCTGTCTGCCGTAATGTGTAAAAAGGGGACGCTGTCTGCCGTAATGTGTAAAAAGAGGAATCTGTTTGCTGTAAGGTGTAAAAGGGTCTCTACCTGGTGTAGTGGTGCTACTGTGCGGCGTAATTTGAAGAATGGAGACTACTGTGCATCGTTTTAGGAATTGGTATTATTTTGTGGCCACACCCCTTCCCACTAAGCCACGCCACTATGTATTTTTGCGCGCGCCTGCGGCGCGCACTGCCCCTGTTTTGCATGCAGGGGTGGGGCTCCGATGCCGTCTCTTGCACACAGTGCTAAAATGTCTAGTTACGGCACTGTTGCTAGGTATCCATTTCTCTGGCCCTGAGCAGGTCCCCCTCACCAGATCCTCTCAAGGGGTGAGGGGGTGGACTTGGATGGGATGGGGGGGGGGCCCAAAGCATTTTGTCGCACCTGGGCCCACCGCTTGCTAGTTCCGCCACTGAGTGTAAGACTTTGTTTAAACAGTACTGCCTCTGGGTTAAAACCATCAATCAAAGGGAGTGATATTTTCTGTACAGAAAAGAAAAACACGGTGTATTTGAGTGAGTGAAAGTAGGAGTGGATGTATTGAACCCCGAGGAGAAATCGGGATCCCGTGGAAACACTGGGTTAGTAGAGGCTCAGTGGCGTAGGGTTCGCAACCTTACATATTGACCGAAGTGGACTAGGTGGTCTAGGTGAACTTAGGTGGTCTAAAGTGGCCTAGGTGAACTAGGTGGTCTAAAGTGGTCTAGGTGTTTCAAGTGACAGCAATCGTAGGGCGGATAGATAACAAGTATCTATATGCTGTGCGATTTGAACCGCATTCCGTGTGTTCTGCATAGCACAACGTGATAGTATTGTGTCATATGCGCTGTGGAGAGCATACGTAGATGTGATTGTGTAAACAAGGGGTTTTTCACTTTACAGGAAATCTCCCTGGGGGGCTTCCACTGGAAAGGGTGAGCAATAGTTATTGAAGTTTTCTATTTTTCACCATACAAAAATTTCAGTGGAAAGATACCGAAAAGGAATTTTTCGCTGCCTCTCTCAGGAAAATATTCCAACAGAACTTCCACCGAAAGAAACTGTGGTGCTGTAAGGTCTGATTGGGGCCCTAAGTTGGGTACATCGCGATCCACTATCGACAGTGTATCGCAGTACTGGCCAGCGTGGGCGAGAGTGGGTGAAGAGCGCTCGGAGAACTTTCCCCGTCTGCTTGCATTGTGTATTTTGGCTATGGGAGCCATTTGCTCAAGTGAGAGATGTTCAGGCAGAAGAGGTGCGGCCCAGAGGGTCAGCAAGGTTTATAATGTGTGGGAAATATGGTCCACACGCGGAGGCTTTTTGCAATGAATGGGTGCATATGACTGCTGAAGATAGGGCATCATTCCCTAGGGTTGGTGAGTTTGATCCTAAGGTATTGCAGGTAGTATGTCTAACCAAAGTCATATAAGACAAGAACAGAAATATAAGAACTGTTTGAACTTGTAGCAACAATAAACAAGTAGGAAGAAAAAGAGAAAGCAGGTACACCGCCATATGTAGATGTGGAAGCAGTTACAGCCAGCATACAAACTATAAATACAATTATGAAAAATATAAATGTAACCTATATATGTACTAATGAATATCGAAGTTTTATCTAGGAGAAGGTGACCTGACTGGTTTCAGCCATTTCTCATGCACTCAGAGGAGTATCCAACCAGTAAAAGAAGAGCAGTAGCCTGCAGGGGAAGTGGCTGAGACCAGTGGAACTGGTAAGTATGGTGTCATTCATGTACATATATAGTAAAACCCAAAAATAAAATAAAAATCAAGAAAGTAACGTCAGAAATTGAGAAAAACCTGTCCACACAATAGTATTTGCCAGTAGGAAAGCGGACAGAGATAGGGTAACCCCCGGGTATATCTTTTAGTTACTTTATAAGAAGTATTCATTCCTAGTAATGCCCCTAGTCAAGATGAGCTCGGAAATGTTTGTTGGACCATGTACAGACCCTTAATACGGGATGAGAAGGATTGAATGAATACTTCGCACGACCTAGAAGCATGTTAATTTTTTTTGTCTTTTGCAGTACTAGAAAATTCTCCGTCTGGATAAGATCACTGGTAAACACTAATTCGGCAAATTGGAGGAACGAAAGAAGTGCAACATTACCCTGTGACAAAAACCTGCTGAAGTTACGATTGGGCCCCTACGATGCTAAACCCTTTCCTTTCCTTCTTTTTCCTAACAGCATTGGCCCCTGACTAACTTAATCGACAGAGATTTTGTTAAATGTGAAATACATATATTGTACTCCGCTCAGGAAGTACAAGGTATGTTAGACACCCATCAAAGACTAATGTTGCATTACACTGTTCTAGATTCATGTCCATCACAGGTAGAGGAAATTATCTCACATATACCGGGTTCCCTATGAATTTAGGATGGACAGGACACTGGATTGATGGCTGAAATAGTCCCAGTAGTCACACAGCATGCACAAGCTTAAAAGGGGGGTAGACCAAGTAGTTAATCAATTCCCCGTAGTGCCCAATCCAGTTGTCATTTTAATAAAATCCTCTCCACCTCTACAAACTTATCTGTCACCAACCTCTATTCTGTTTCTCCACAGTTTCCTCTTCATCTTTTGCGTTCACACAGGGTGGTACAATACATGGACCAGATTACAGTTCAAACACTACATGCCTAATTGGTCCTTCAGAGTTTTGCCCGAACCCAGTATATCTCACCAGCACGATAACACCAGTATTACTGCAGTGTGCCTTGTCATGCACAAAGGGTGGAGGAAGGATGAGAATACTGGCGAAGGGAACATTTTTTATAGACACTGATATGCCCATTGGTGAATGCAGACCTGATATTTTCTTCTTCTTTCTCTCCTCTAGAGATGTTTTTTTCTTTTATTGAGCTATGCTCATGGTACTCTACACTGCAAACACACAACAGTTAAATTAAGATACAAATTTGTGTTCCCTACAGGAAAAGGAGGTCTGGAAGTCGAAGGGGTATGGTTAGGAGTCCCCAGGACTCTGGAGAGATGGACAAGGTAAGCCAGTGGCCCCTAGGACGTATCTCTCCAGCCTAGCTGAGGCGGCATATGGTCTGACTCACCTAGGATAAGGAAGGTATGGGAAAATTGGTAAGAGCTTACTGGCGTGTACCAGGGTTCTCTTCTCAGGCAAGCAGGAAAGCAATGACCTGTCTTACTTGCATGAGGAAGAACATTTGGTAAGGTAGTACTAACAGAGCCATCCCATATCCCTCCTGCAGACGGACCTTTTCAGGTAATACAAATCGACTTCGTACAGTTAACACCCTTTAGGAGTTATTGTTATGTATTGGTGTGCACTGACGTTTTCTCAAACTGGGTAGAGGCATTTCCTGCCTCCACAAGTACTGCTGTGTTTACCGCAAAGAAAATTGTGCAGAAATGTATGTGTAGATATGGTACACCTAGGAGTAGGAGCAAAGCTTGAAATTGGACTATTGTGGTCATAGACTATGCCACTAATATTATGTAGCATCGGAACCACTCCCAGGTCTTCACTTAAGGAATCACCCTCTTCGAACTTTTGGTTTTGTTTTTTGTGTTTTTTTGTTTTTTTTGCAAGACAACCTCATGTCATGATTGATCCGCACAATGATCAGAAATACACCAATGAGGTGACAGTACAGTACCTTATCGAGATGAGCCAGCATTTGAGAACTTGACAAAAGAACTTGAAACTGTTGATTCCTGGTATGCCAAATACTAACTGTCTTGATTGTGAACCAAGAGACTGTGTGATTGTTCTTACGCTCAGGTTGCCTAATAGACAGGTGGGAAGGACCATACCAAGTTTTGTTGACAGCACGATCCCAGTGAAAGTAGCCGAGAGAGAGACTTGGGGCCGCGATCCCCATTGCAGGAAAGTCGGTAGTCCGGAAGGAACTCGTAAATGGAGTGAGATTGCAAATGTATCACCAGAGAGTCTGTTCCGTGAAGACTGAGAGGTGGCACTGTTGAACACTACTTGAGCGTGCTAAAGGATAACAGAAAGACCAGTCGTTGTAATTGATTTGCTAAGGACAAGATTTGTTTTGTTCTATTTTTTTTCTTTTTCCTTTTTCCCGCTGACAAACATTTTTTTTTCAGGACATTCTATTTTTGCGAGGTTTTTCATGAGGAGTCGAGTGTGGGACTGGAACTGGTTCTGGAGGAAGGAGTGATTTCTTTATAGGATCCCAGGATTAGCCGATTAATTTGTTAAAGCCAGAGAAAAATCAAAGGTCTAGTAGTTACGGAGTTCGGAGGAAACGTGATAGGCTATTGTCTGATGAATACTGTATTTTGTAGTTATTGTGACCCCATATTTGAAGATGAGAGCATCCAGAGATGTCAGTCTATCAATAAGGTGACAGACATCCCTTGAGTGATTACCACTCACTAGTGGATAAGGTCTTAAACCAAACGGAATGTTGGATGTGCTCACAGGTACCTCTAAGACGAAAAGATGCAGTATTAGTGCCATATTTTTTTTAGAGAGTTAGCTGAGTTACTTGAATTACATGGAAGGGGGAGGGGACCGGTGGACAAAGAATATAATATAACTAGACCCCCTAGTCTTAAGATCCACCAGTACCACAGATAAATCCTTGGTATGTTTAAATCTCACCAATTTTAGGAAACCAGGAAATTGGGAGGTAATCAGGTACAATCAGACAATGGCTATTCACACATAGCAGATAAAGAGCTCATTAATATATGTGGAAGAAAGGTTTATGAGTGGCTCTCCCCGAACTCCGAAGGTTTATGTTATTTAGGATGGACACTACTTATAACCCTTGTTCAATGATGAAACAGACCTAGCATGCGTTCCAGAAATGGAAACAATGTTCAGAAAATGATAGGAATATGTAAATCATGAAAATTTTACGTGTCTCTTTCACCATTTGTTTGTATTTTCTTCCTCTACCCAGCAGAACATCAATCGAATCCGAACATCAGTGTACAAAGACGTAGGTACATGTATGTGTGAAATGTTCGTTCAAATCAGACATCATAGGCCATAACACTGTCCCAGCGTACTCTATAGGTTGAATGTTGACCCACACCCAACTAGTGGTCCCGTGACCGCCGAGTGCATATAGAGGATGTCTCATCCTCCTCCCTGTCTTCCCCAAAGATAGTCAAATGTCTGATTTGTGAAATGAATACACACGTGTGTCTAGGTCACCGATTATTGTCTGAAATATTTTTTCTTATGTTAATTTATGGCAGTTATTGTTTACTGCCAAAGGGTGGACTGTCGAAGTAAAAAATATTACATAGAGAGAACATACAGACTCCACACATTATGAGTAGCTAAGCTTGCAAATACGTGCAGCGTGCACCGAAATATATGGTAACATACGCATTTACACAGACATGCCACAAAGATAGATTCGACACATATTTCATACAGCACATAAATTGAACATATCAAGCGCCAGACATCGTAAGGTTTTAAATTATATAATGGAGTAACGTCATGTATGTGTATTATTGGAGCGGAGCAAGATGGACATGTCGTGCTTGGTGTCAAAGTAACCAGATCAATGTGTGTATCAATTTGATGCCTGTTATTAAGTTGTAGCACATTGCCATTAGTAGATATGATTGAATGTATGAATATAAAGCCACAATTCTGAAGAGAACAATGAACATTCCATTTAAAGCATGTGGACAGGAAACTCAGGCCAGCCCTTTTGATGTCTTCAAGGCTTGCATATGAACTGACCAATGACTCATCATGAATGAGAAAATTCCCTCCCCTAGACTAATAACAAGAGACCTGTGCACGCCCCCAACTCGCAGTGTATTGCTGAACACACACACACACACACACACACACACACACACACACACACACACACATGGCCCTTTCTGTCCCAGATGCTGAACGAGATGGGTTTCTGCCGATACTTTGCTGTGAGCATGGAGGGGGAGCGTAGTGAGCATTTGAGCAAAATATGGTAATTGTATTGCTGGCCGTGTCTATATTTGAATTAGTTTGTAATAACTGCTTACTGTATAAATTGTAACCATGTAACTATATATATATATATATATATATACTGTACATTGTGATATATTGAATACATATAATTTTAATATCAAATATATACATCAATGAGCTTTGGAACTCAGATAATGTGTGGGTGTATTATTTTCTCTTATGGGATGTAGTGTTTTTGCGATGTATAGCGCACATTCATAGCACATGGTATATATTAGAGCTGGCATTTTAAATATTTGTTTGAAAGTAATTTGACTTTTACAGTACATTCACACACTTCATTTATGTTTCATATACACCTTATGCACACAGCATGAAGGTCATTTAATACAATATTTTGAATAACTGTGTATTAAACAAAGTTTGTGTACATTGAGCCATCAGAAAACAAAGTTTCACTATCTCACTCTCGCTCAAAAAATTCTGTATTTCAGAATTTCTCTAACGTCCTTGAGGATGCTGGGACTCCGTAAGGACCATGGGGAATAGACGGGCTCCGCAGGACATAGGGCACTTTAAGAAAGCTTTGGTCTCTGGGTGTGCACTGGCTACTCCCTCTTTGCCCCTCCTCCAGACCTCAGTTTTACACTGTGCCCAGAGCAAGATGGGTGCACTGCAGAGAGCTCTCCAGAGTTCTCTGCCTAGAAGCATTTTTGTTTGGATTTTTTTTTCTACCTTTTACTACTTTTTCATAGGGAGCACTGCTGGCAACAGGCTCCCTGCATCGAGGGACTGAGGAGAGAGGAGCAGACCTCATTGTCAAAGATAGGCTCTGCTTCCTCGGCTATTGGACACCATTAGCTCCAGAGGGGGTGAACGCAGGTTCTTACTGGGCGTCCACCCCTGGAGCCACGCCGCCGTTCTCCTCACAGAGCTAGAAGTACAGAAGACAGAAGTCGTCAGGCGGCAGAAGCCTTCAGCTTCACTGAGGTAATGCACAGCACTGCAGCTGTGCGTCATTGCTCCCATACACCTCACATACTCTGGTCACTGTAAGGGTGCAGCGCGCAGGGGGGGGCGCCCTGGGCAGCAATATAAACCTCTGCATGGCAAAAAGACTATATACATGTACAGGTGGGCTCTGTACATGTATATAAAAGAGCCCCCGCCATATTTTACTAAGTTTGAGTGGGACAGAAGCCCGCCGCCGAGGGGGTGGGGCTTCTCCCTCAGCACTCACCAGCGCCATTTTCTCTCCACAGCACTGCTGAGAGGAAGCTCCCCGGACTCTCCCCTGCTTACACATGGTGAAAGGGTGCTTAAAAGAGAGGGGGGGGGGGCACATAATTGGCGGTTTACATATTATACAGCGCTGCTGGGGAAAAACATTTTGTGTTGGTCTCCAGGGTTATTGCGCTGGGGTGTGTGCTGGCATACTCTCTCTCTGTCTCTCCAAAGGGCCTTGACAGGGATACTGTCTTCAGGAAAGGGGTTCCCTGTCTGTGTGTGTGAAGTGTGTCGGTACGCGTGTGTTGACATGTTTGACGAGGAAGGCTCGCTTAATGTGGAGGGGGAGTGCTTGAATGTCAGGTCGCCGTCGGCAATGCCGACACCGAAATGGGTGGATATGCTGAATGACTTGAATGCAAATGTCAATCTATTGCATAAAAGATTAGACAAGGCAGAAGCTAGGGATCAGTCAGGTAGCCAGTCCATGCCTGTCCCTGGGGCGCCAGGTCCTTCGGGGTCTCAGAAGCGCACCATATCCCAGATCGATGACACAGATGCCGACACAGATACTGACTCTAGTGTCGACTATGAAGATGCAAAATTACAGCCGAAGGTGGCTAAGGGTATACGGTACATGATTATTGCCATTAAAGAGGTTTTGCATATTACTGAGGAACCCCCTGTCCCTGACACGAGGGTACACATGTATAAAGGGAAAAAGCCTGAAGTCACTTTTCCATCCTCATTTGAATTAAGTGACTTGTGCGAAAAGGCTTGGGAATCTCCGGATAGGAGACCACAAGTTCCCAAAAGGATTCTCATGGCGTATCCTTTTCCACAAACTGATAGGATACGCTGGGAATCTTCGCCAAAAGTTGACAAGGCGCTGACACGTTTGTCCAAAAAGGTGGCACTACCTTCTCAGGATACGGCTTCCCTCAAGGAACCTGCTGATCGCAGGCAGGAAATTACCTTAAAGCACATTTACAATCATTCCGGTACTATTGCTCGACCGGCTATGGCGTCGGCCTGGGTTTGTAGTGCGGTTGTGGCATGGGCAGATTCCTTATCTACGGAAATTGACACCTTAGATAGGGACGCCATTCAAATGACCATAGAGCATATCAGAGATGCTGCCTTGTATATGAGGGATGCTCAGAGAGACATTTGTTTATTAAGCTCCAGAATAAATGCTATGTCTATTTCTGCTAGGCGGCTCTTGTGGACCCGACAGTGGCCGGGAGATGCCGATTCAAAGCGGCATATGGAGTCCTTGCCTTACAAAGGGGTGGAGTTGGTTGGAGACGGCCTCTCGGATCTTGTCTCTACGGCTACGGCTGGTAAGTCAAATTTCTTACCTTATGTCCCCCCGCAGCATACAAAAAAGGCACCTCATTATCAAATGCAGTCCTTTCGTTCCAATAAAAACAAGAAGATACGTGGATCATCCTTTGTTGCCAGTGGGAAAGGCAGGGGAAAAAAGCTGCACACAGCTAGTTCCCAAGAGCAGAAGTCCTCCCCTGCGTCTGCAAAGTCCACCGCATGACGCTGGGGCTTTCCGAGGGGAGGCAGATCTGGTGGGGGCTCGTCTTCGGTTTTTCAGCCACGTCTGGGTTCACTCGCAGGTGGATCCCTGGGCATTAGAGATTGTTTCTCAGGGATACAGGCTGGAATTCGAAGGCTTGCCTCCTCGCCGATTTTTCAAATCGGCTCTGCCGGCTTCCCCGTCAGAGAGGGAGCTAGTGTTGGCAGCAATCCAAAAATTGTATATTCAACAGGTGATTGTCACAGTTCCTCATCTCCAGCAAGGAGAGAGGATATTACTCAACCCTGTTTGTGGTCCCGAAACCGGACGGTTCGGTCAGACCCATTTTAAACCTGAAATCTCTGAACCTGTACTTGAAGAGGTTCAAGTTCAAAATGGAATCACTCAGGGCGATCATCGCCAGCTTGGAGGGGGGGTCCCTGGACATAAAGGATGCTTACCTTCATGTTCCGATATTCCCCCCGCTTCAGGCGTTCCTGAGATTTGCAGTGCAGGACTGTCACTACCAATTTCAGACGTTGCCGTTTGGGCTTTCCACGGCCCCGAGAATTTTCACCAAGGTAATGGCGGAAATGATGGTGCTCCTGCGCAGGCAGTGGGTCACAATTATCCCATACTTGGACGATCTCCTCATAAAGGCGAGATCTCGGGAGAGATTGCTGGACAGCGTGTCTCTGTCCATGAAGACGTTGCAGATACACGGCTGGATTCTCAATATATCGAAGTCCCAGCTAGTCCCTACAACGCGTCTGACCTTTTTGGGGCTGATTCTAGACACAGACCAGAAATAGGTTTTTCTTCCGATCAAAAAGGTTCAGGTACTCATAGCCATGGTCAGGAACCTATTAAAACCAAAAAAGGTTTCAGTGCATCATTGCACGCGGGTCCTGGGGAAGATGGTGGCTTCCTACGAGGCCATCCCTTTCGGCAGGTTCCATGCGAGGACTTTTCAATGGGACCTCTTGGACCAGTGGTCCGGGTCCCATTTACAAATGCATCAAAGGATCACCCTGTCTCCCAGGACCAGGGTATCTCTCCTGTGGTGGCTGAACAGTGCTCACCTACTAGAAGGTCGCAGGTTCGGCATTCAGGACAGGGTCCTGGTGACCACGGACGCAAGCCTCCGAGGCTGGGGAGCAGTGACACTGGGAAGAAATTTCCAAGGTCTCTGGTCAAGCCTAGAGTCTTGTCTCCACATCAACGTCCTGGAGTTGAGGGCCATATACAACGCCCTGCGTCAAGCGGAGGAGTTGCTTCGGAGAAAACCGGTTCTGATTCAGTCAGACAATGTCACGGCAGTGGCTCATATAAACCGCCAAGGCGGAACAAGGAGCAGAATGGCCATGGCAGAAGCGACCAGGATTCTACGCTGGGCGGAAGGCCATGTAAGCGCGCTGTCAGCGGTGTTCATCCCGGGGGTGGACAACTGGGAGGCGGACTTCCTCAGCAGGCACGACCTGCATCTGGGAGAGTGGGGACTTCATCAAGAAGTCTTCGCACAGATCACGGATCGTTGGGGACTGCCTCAAATCGACATGATGGCATCCCGTCTCAACAAAAAGCTAAAGCGGTTTTGCGCCAGGTCAAGGGACCCTCAGGCGGTAGCGGTAGACGCTCTGGTGACACCTTGGGTGTTCAGAGCGGTCTATGTGTTTCCTCCTCTTCCTCTCATACCCAAGGTGTTGAGAATAATACGAAGAAGCAGGGTCAGAACAATACTCATTGTTCCGGATTGTCCACGGAGGACTTGGTATCCGGAGCTGCAAGAGTTGCTCGCAGGGGATCCGTGGCCTCTTCCTCTAAGGCAGGACCTGCTGCGGCAGGGGCCCTGTCTGTTCCAATACTTACAGCGGCTGCGTTTGACGGCATGGCGGTTGAACGCCGGATCCTAGCGGAAAAAGGGATTCCGCAGGAAGTCATTCCTACCCTGATCAAGGCTAGGAAAGATGTGACGTTAAAATATTATCACCGTATATGGCGGAAATATGTTTCTTAGTGTGAGGCCAGAGCTGCTCCTACGGAGGAGTTCCATTTGGGCTGTCTACTTCACTTCCTTCTAACAGGAGTGACTTTGGGCCTAAAATTAGGGTCCATAAAGGTCCAGATTTCGGCCTTATCCATTTTCTTTCAAAGAGAATTGGCCTCTATTCCTGAAGTACAGACCTTTGTGAAGGGAGTGCTGCATTTTCAGCCTCCCTTTGTGCCTCCGATGGCGCCTTGGGATCTTAACGTGGTGTTACGTTTCCTCAAGTCACCTTGGTTTGAACCACTCAAAACTGTGGAGTTGAAATACCTCACGTGGAAAGTGGTCATGTTGTTGGCGTTAGCTTCGGCAAGACGTGTTTCCGAATTGGCGGCTTTATCACATAAAAGCCCTTACTTGGTTTTTCACGTGGATAGGGCGGAGTTGAGGACTCGCCCTCACTTTCTGCCAAAAGTGGTCTCATCTTTTCATGTGAACCAACCTATTGTCGTGCCTGTGCCTACACAGGACTTGGAGGATTCCGAATCCCTGGATGTAGTCAGGGCTTTGAAGATTTATGTGACCAGAACGGCTAGAATCAGGAAGACTGAAGCTTTGTTCGTTCTGTATGCGGCCAACAAGGTTGGCGCTCCTGCTTCAAAGCAGACTATTGCTCGCTGGATCTATAACACGATTCAGCAGGCGCACTCTACGGCAGGATTGCCGTTACCGAAATCGGTTAAGGCCCACTCCACTAGGAAAGTGGGCTCTTCTTGGGCGGCTGCTCGAGGGGTATCGGCATTACAGTTGTGCCGAGCAGCTACTTGGTCGGGGACAAACACCTTTGCAAAGTTCTATAAGTTTGATACCCTGGCTGAGGAGGACCTCCTGTTTGCTCAATCGGTGCTGCAGAGTCATCCGCACTCTCCCGCCCGTTTGGGAGCTTTGGTATAATCCCCATGGTCCTTACGGAGTCCCAGCATCCTCAAGGACGTTAGAGAAAATAAGATTTTACTTACCAGTAAATCTATTTCTCGTAGTCCGTAGAGGATGCTGGGCGCCCGTCCCATGTGCGGACCTCTTCTGCAAGACTTGTATATAGTTATTGCTTACATAAGGGTTATGTTATAGTTTTTCGGTGGAACCGTGGCTATGTTGTTGTTCATACTGTTAACTGGATAGTATATCACAAGTTATACGGTGTGATTGGTGTGGCTGGTATGGATCTCGCCCTTAGATTTACAAAAATCCTTCCTCGTACTGTCCATCTCCTCTGGGCACAGTTTCCCTAACTGAGGTCTGGAGGAGGGGCATAGAGGGAGGAGCCAGTGCACACCCAGAGTCCAAAGCTTTCTTAAAGTGCCCTATCTCCTGCGGAGCCCGTCTATTCCCCATGGTCCTTACGGAGTCCCAGCATCCTCTACGGACTACGAGAAATAGATTTACCGGTAAGTAAAATCTTATTATTTGGTTATGGGATACTCAACCTGTAGTTTAATAGGTTCAGGGTGTGCGGTGTGTGAGCCCCGTCTGGTACAAGGGGCCCCTGTGCATCGCACACTTTGCAGCCATTATAGGTACACCAGTGCTTAGATACTATCAGTGGAAGCATGGCCTCGCAGAAGCTCACATTCTACATCATTCTGGGGGCATGCCCAGCATCCCTGAAGATGCTGGGCTGCCTCTGGAGACTCTTAGTGCACTGCCAACTCCTTCTCAGCGATAGGAGAATGTCACACTGCAGCACCCGGCTCCTATCATTGTGGAGTAGGCGGCATTATGGTGTCACCCCCTCCAACAGTGACACCCGAGTGCGGCCTGTACTCCCCTTGTGACATCACTGGATCCTACTTGCCTACTTTTCTTCTCTCCCCTCCGGGAGATACTCGGAGAGGAGAAGCAGGTGGGCGGCAATGGAGGCGGGACCAGGCCAATGATGCCATTAGGCCCCGCCCACTGCACAAGCAAATACCGCGATTGGGCGGTATTTGCATACGGGCGGAGCTTCAATGATGCGATTAGCATATTGTGTCGTAAAGTCCCGCTCCCTCCGCCGGGTCCTTGATTCAGCACTATTTAGCTCCCCATTCTGCCCACTTTCCTAGGAAGTGGGCAGAATGCGGGAGGGGTGCCCACTCTTCCGGAGCTGCGGGGGACTACCCGAGAAACCAGGTGTCTCCCGCAGAATCCGTGAGAGTAGGCAAGTCTGCACTGGATACTATTACTAGTATGGTGCGGTATGAATAAAATCACTAAACTATATATATTCATTCTTTTGGGGGACTATTCTTAAGATAGAAACATTTAATAAACCCAGTCCTGGGTTGGAAATGAAGTATGTGCAGGTGTTGATATTGCAGAGTTATAAAGGCACACACCAGCGGATGACTCAAACTATAAACAGTCCAGTTACTTAACTCTGGTGTAAGTTTATTGATAGGTAGCAGGAACAGCCGTACTCACTGTTACATGTACACTGGTGATAATGCGGAGCTCAAGAGGACTGGGGTTTCATACAATAATACTGTAGACAGGTGAGCATTGTTTTTATATTACTTTGTAATGCATGCTGATATAACTTCGCCAACATGACTGTATAATCATACTACACTATATATTTCGGGGGAGATGTATCAAGCCTTGGAGAAAGAGAAAGTGGAGAAATTATCCAAAGCAACCAGTCCGCTTCCAACTTGCATTTCAAAGACTGCTAGATAAATGACAGAAGCTGATTGGTTGATTTGGACAACTCCACTTTTATCTCTCCAAGACTTGATGCATCTCCCCCAAAATATATAGTGTCCTGTCTTGCTTTCTTCTGGGCATATTCCTCAAATACATATATTGCTGAGGATCCCAGAACACTACTGTCAGGGGATCCGGTCTGAAGATTGACAGTGTCTAGGTCGACAATGTTTAGGTCAACCACTATAGGTCGACAGTCACTAGGTCGACATGGATGGAAGGTCGACAGGGTTTCTAGGTCGACATGTGCTAGGTCGACAGGTCTAAAGGTCGACATGAGTTTCTCACATTTTTTTTTTGTGTGAATTTTTTCATACTTAACGATCCACGTGGACTACGATTGGAACGGTAAAGTGTGCCGAGCGAAGCGAAGGCACCATGCCCGAAGCATGGCGAGCGAAGCGAGCCATGCGAGGGGACGCGGTGCACTAATTTGGGATCCCGGTCACTCTACAAAGAAAACGACACAAAAAAATAAATAAATCCTCATGTCGACCTTTAGACCTGTCGACCTAGCACATGTCGACCTAGAAACCCTGTCAACCTTCCATCCATGTCGACCTAGTGACTGTCGACCTATAGTGGTCGACCTAAACATTGTCGACCTAGATACTGTTGATAAAACGAACCACACCCATTGTCAGATGAGTGCGTTTTTCACAACGTTTTAATGCACAGATATATGATGGAAGCAGTAATACTAATAACGCAGTAAAAGAATATCTACAAAATGTTTTGCAGTTGACTGAAATATATCTACAGTACATTCATAACAGAGAATTTTAAAGTTTCCAAACATGTGGAAAGTAACACTATATGCCTGCAGACTTATCCTCAAAGACAGACTTACCTAGAAGAACCATCATATTATTTTATCTCCCCATGAGCTATCACTTCATGAGCTGCAGACAACCCCATTTGATCAACCCAAAAATAATATTTTCTTTCTTTGTGATCAAAGTGTTTTTCTTGTAATCTGAAGGTATGACCTTATACTATCTCAAATGTGTTGGGAATGAAAGAGTCCTTTGAAACACATTTGCAAATTATTTACAATGACCTTGAATTTTGTAGATATTTGTACAAAGCAATAAACCTAAAGGCTTATCTGTTCACCCAAATTAAGTAATATTACTGCAGTTTTATTTATTTTGATTCTTAACTACCATATCTGGCATAGGCAAATGCAGGTGGGGTTCCAGATGCGTGGCTACCCCAATTACCCACAGCCTGGACAGTGGCCACTACATGCAATATAAAGGCTGTAATGTAGCAGCTACAGATGCCCAGTGGTAGCGGATTTTCCAACCAAATCTGCTGTGTGTCTGTGGATGTGAGTGCTCAGGCATCGCATCAGAGAGAGAATCTGGTAAGTGGTTACCGTGATCAGTGGGCGCACTGTCTCCTATACTGCATACAAGCCAGGGACTAGGACCTGGAGGCACCAGGAAGTTCAACCTACAGCCTGATGATGTCACAATGCGGCATATTTTCTGCACAGATTTACTCGCTGTTATAGCGAGTTAAATCAGTGATTTCCAACTCCAGTTTCAAGTAGAGATGAGCGCCGGAAATTTTTCGGGTTTTGTGTTTTGGTTTTGGGTTCGGTTCCGCGGCCGTGTTTTGGGTTCGACCGCGTTTTGGCAAAACCTAACCGAATTTTTTTTGTCGGATTCGGGTGTGTTTTGGATTCGGGTGTTTTTTTCAAAAAACACTAAAAAACAGCTTAAATCATAGAATTTGGGGGTCATTTTGATCCCAAAGTATTATTAACCTCAAAAACCATAATTTACACTCATTTTCAGTCTATTCTGAATACCTCACACCTCACAATATTATTTTTAGTCCTAAAATTTGCACCTAGGTCGCTGGATGACTAAGCTAAGCGACCCTAGTGGCCGACACAAACACCGGGCCCATCTAGGAGTGTCACTGCAGTGTCACGCAGGATGTCCCTTCCAAAAAACCCTCCCCAAACAGCACATGACGCAAAGAAAAAAAGAGGCGCAATGAGGTAGCTGTGAGTAAGATAAGCGACCCTAGTGGCCGACACAAACACCGGGCCCATCTAGGAGTGGCACTGCAGTGTCACGCAGGATGTCCCTTCCAAAAAACCCTCCCCAAACAGCACATGACGCAAAGAAAAAAAGAGGCGCAATGAGGTAGCTGTGTGAGTAAGATAAGCGACCCTAGTGGCCGACACAAACACCGGGCCCATCTAGGAGTGGCACTGCAGTGTCACGCAGGATGTCCCTTCCAAAAAACCCTCCCCAAACAGCACATGACGCAAAGAAAAATTAAAGAAAAAAGAGGTGCAAGATGGAATTGTCCTTGGGCCCTCCCACCCACCCTTATGTTGTATAAACAGGACATGCACACTTTAACCAACCCATCATTTCAGTGACAGGGTCTGCCACACGACTGTGACTGAAATGACGGGTTGGTTTGGACCCCCACCAAAAAAGAAGCAATTAATCTCTCCTTGCACAAACTGGCTCTACAGAGGCAAGATGTCCACCTCATCATCATCCTCCGATATATCACCGTGTACATCCCCCTCCTCACAGATTATCAATTCGTCCCCACTGGAATCCACCATCTCAGCTCCCTGTGTACTTTGTGGAGGCAATTGCTGCTGGTCAATGTCTCCACGGAGGAATTGATTATAATTCATTTTAATGAACATCATCTTCTCCACATTTTCTGGATGTAACCTCGTACGCCGATTGCTGACAAGGTGAGCGGCGGCACTAAACACTCTTTCGGAGTACACACTTGTGGGAGGGCAACTTAGGTAGAATAAAGCCAGTTTGTGCAAGGGCCTCCAAATTGCCTCTTTTTCCTGCCAGTATAAGTACGGACTGTGTGACGTGCCTACTTGGATGCGGTCACTCATATAATCCTCCACCATTCTTTCAATGGTGAGAGAATCATATGCAGTGACAGTAGACGACATGTCCGTAATCGTTGTCAGGTCCTTCAGTCCGGACCAGATGTCAGCATCAGCAGTCGCTCCAGGCTGCCCTGCATCACCGCCAGCGGGTGGGCTCGGAATTCTGAGCCTTTTCCTCGCACCCCCAGTTGCGGGAGAATGTGAAGGAGGAGATGTTGACAGGTCGCGTTCCGCTTGACTTGACAATTTTCTCACCAGCAGGTCTTTCAACCCCAGCAGACTTGTGTCTGCCGGAAAGAGAGATCCAAGGTAGGCTTTAAATCTAGGATCGAGCACGGTGGCCAAAATGTAGTGCTCTGATTTCAACAGATTGACCACCCGTGAATCCTTGTTAAGCGAATTAAGGGCTCCATCCACAAGTCCCACATGCCTAGCGGAATCGCTCCGTGTTAGCTCCTCCTTCAATGTCTCCAGCTTCTTCTGCAAAAGCCTGATGAGGGGAATGACCTGACTCAGGCTGGCAGTGTCTGAACTGACTTCACGTGTGGCAAGTTCAAAGGGCATCAGAACCTTGCACAACGTTGAAATCATTCTCCACTGCACTTGAGACAGGTGCATTCCACCTCCTATATCGTGCTCAATTGTATAGGCTTGAATGGCCTTTTGCTGCTCCTCCAACCTCTGAAGCATATAGAGGGTTGAATTCCACCTCGTTACCACTTCTTGCTTCAGATGATGGCAGGGCAGGTTCAGTAGTTTTTGGTGGTGCTCCAGTCTTCTGTACGTGGTGCCTGTACGCCGAAAGTGTCCCGCAATTCTTCTGGCCACCGACAGCATCTCTTGCACGCCCCTGTCGTTTTTTAAAAAATTCTGCACCACCAAATTCAAGGTATGTGCAAAACATGGGACGTGCTGGAATTTGCCCATATTTAATGCACACACAATATTGCTGGCGTTGTCCGATGCCACAAATCCACAGGAGAGTCCAATTGGGGTAAGCCATTCCGCGATGATCTTCCTCAGTTGCCGTAAGAGGTTTTCAGCTGTGTGCGTATTCTGGAAAGCGGTGATACAAAGCGTAGCCTGCCTAGGAAAGAGTTGGCGTTTGCGAGATGCTGCTACTGGTGCCGCCGCTGCTGTTCTTGCGGCGGGAGTCCATACATCTACCCAGTGGGCTGTCACAGTCATATAGTCCTGACCCTGCCCTGCTCCACTTGTCCACATGTCCGTGGTTAAGTGGACATTGGGTACAACTGCATTTTTTAGGACACTGGTGAGTCTTTTTCTGACGTCCGTGTACATTCTCGGTATCGCCTGCCTAGAGAAGTGGAACCTAGATGGTATTTGGTAACGGGGGCACACTGCCTCAATAAATTGTCTAGTTCCCTGTGAACTAACGGCGGATACCGGACGCACGTCTAACACCAACATAGTTGTCAAGGCCTCAGTTATCCGCTTTGCAGCAGGATGACTGCTGTGATATTTCATCTTCCTCGCAAAGGACTGTTGGACAGTCAATTGCTTACTGGAAGTAGTACAAGTGGGCTTACGACTTCCCCTCTGGGATGACCATCGACTCCCAGCAGCAACAACAGCAGCGCCAGCAGCAGTAGGCGTTACACGCAAGGATGCATCAGAGGAATCCCAGGCAGGAGAGGACTCGTCAGAATTGCCAGTGACATGGCCTGCAGGACTATTGGCATTTCTGGGGAAGTAGGAAATTGACACTGAGGGAGTTGGTGGGGTGGTTTGCGTGAGCTTGGTTACAAGAGTAAGGGATTTACTGGTCAGTGGACTGCTTCCGCTGTCGCCCAAAGTTTTTGAACTTGTCACTGACTTATTATGAATGCGCTGCAGGTGACGTATAAGGGAGGATGTTCCGAGGTGGTTAACGTCCTTACCCCTACTTATTACAGCTTGACAAAGGCAACACACGGCTTGACACCTGTTGTCCGCTTTTCTGTTGAAATACCTCCACACTGAAGAGCTGATTTTTTTGGTATTTTCACCAGGCATGTCAACGGCCATATTCCTCCCACGGACAACAGGTGTCTCCCCGGGTGCCTGACTTAAACAAACCACCTCACCATCAGAATCCTCCTGGTCAATTTCCTCCCCAGCGCCAGCAACACCCATATCCTCCTCATCCTGGTGTACTTCAACACTGACATCTTCAATCTGACTATCAGGAACTGGACTGCGGGTGCTCCTTCCAGCACTTGCAGGGGGCGTGCAAATGGTGGAAGGCGCATGCTCTTCACGTCCAGTGTTGGGAAGGTCAGGCATCGCAACCGACACAATTGGACTCTCCTTGTGGATTTGGGATTTCGAAGAACGCACAGTTCTTTGCGGTGCTTTTGCCAGCTTGAGTCTTTTCAGTTTTCTAGCGAGAGGCTGAGTGCTTCCATCCTCATGTGAAGCTGAACCACTAGCCATGAACATAGGCCAGGGCCTCAGCCGTTCCTTGCCACTCCGTGTGGTAAATGGCATATTGGCAAGTTTACGCTTCTCCTCCGACAATTTTATTTTAGGTTTTGGAGTCCTTTTTTTACTGATATTTGGTGTTTTGGATTTGACATGCTCTGTACTATGACATTGGGCATCGGCCTTGGCAGACGACGTTGCTGGCATTTCATCGTCTCGGCCATGACTAGTGGCAGCAGCTTCAGCACGAGGTGGAAGTGGATCTTGATCTTTCCCTAATTTTGGAACCTCAACATTTTTGTTCTCCATATTTTAATAGGCACAACTAAAAGGCACCTCAGGTAAACAATGGAGATGGATGGATACTAGTATACAATTATGGATGGACTGCCGAGTGCCGACACAGAGGTAGCTACAGCCGTGGACTACCGTACTGTACTGTGTCTGCTGCTAATATAGACTGGATGATAATGAGATGTAGTATGTATAAAGAAGAAAGAAAAAAAAAACCACGGGTAGGTGGTATACAATTATGGATGGACTGCCGAGTGCCGACACAGAGGTAGCTACAGCCGTGGACTACCGTACTGTACTGTGTCTGCTGCTAATATAGACTGGATGATAATGAGATGTAGTATGTATAAAGAAGAAAGAAAAAAAAACCACGGGTAGGTGGTATACAATTATGGATGGACTGCCGAGTGCCAACACAGAGGTAGCTACAGCCGTGAACTACCGTACTGTGTCTGCTGCTAATATAGACTGGTTGATAATGAGATGTAGTATGTATAAAGAAGAAAGAAAAAAAAAACACGGGTAGGTGGTATACAATTATGGATGGACTGCCGAGTGCCGACACAGAGGTAGCTACAGCCGTGGACTACCGTACTGTACTGTGTCTGCTGCTAATATAGACTGGATGATAATGAGATGTAGTATGTATAAAGAAGAAAGAAAAAAAAAACCACGGGTAGGTGGTATACAATTATGGATGGACTGCCGAGTGCCGACACAGAGGTAGCTACAGCCGTGGACTACCGTACTGTACTGTGTCTGCTGCTAATATAGACTGGATGATAATGAGATGTAGTATGTATAAAGAAGAAAGAAAAAAAAAACCACGGGTAGGTGGTATACAATTATGGATGGACTGCCGAGTGCCGACACAGAGGTAGCTACAGCCGTGGACTACCGTACTGTACTGTGTCTGCTGCTAATATAGACTGGATGATAATGAGATGTAGTATGTATAAAGAAGAAAGAAAAAAAAAACCACGGGTAGGTGGTATACAATTATGGATGGACTGCCGAGTGCCGACACAGAGGTAGCTACAGCCGTGAACTACCGTACTGTGTCTGCTGCTAGTATAGACTGGATGATAAATAATGATATAAAAAATATATATATATCACTACTGCAGCCGGACAGGTATATATTTTATAATGAGGGACCTGCTGGACACTGTCTGTCAGCAGAATGAGTTTTTTAATTTTTATAGAATAAAAAAACACCACACAAGTCACACGACGAGTGTACTTTTTCAGGCAGACAATCACAATATACTATACTGGTGGTCAGTGTGGTCAGGTCACTGGTCACAGTGGTCAGTGGTCAGTCACACTGGCAGTGGCACTCTGGCAGCAAAAGTGTGCACTGTTTAATATGTACTCCTGGCTCCTGCTATAACCTATAACTGCTCCCCAGTCTCCCCCACAATTAAGCTGTGTGAGCACAGTCAGATATTATACATAGATGATGCAGCACACTGGGCTGAGCACAGATATGGTATGTGAGTGTGACTGAGTCACTGTATCGTTTTTTTCAGGCAGAGAACAAGAACAGAACGGATTATTAAATAATAATAAATTATAAAACTGCACTGGTGGGTCAGGTCACTGGTCATCAGTCACTAGTATAACTCCTCCTAAGCTCCAGTAAGTAAATGAAGTGTCTCACTCTCACTCTCCTATCTATTTTAATTTCTAAACGGAGAGGACGCCAGCCACGTCCTCTCCCTATCAATCTCAATGCACGTGTGAAAATGGCCGCGACGCGCGGCTCCTTATATAGAATCCGAGTCTCGCGATAGAATCCGAGCCTCGCGAGAATCCGACAGCGTGATGATGACGTTCGGGCGCGCTCGGGTTAACCGAGCAAGGCGGGAAGATCTGAGTCGCTCGGACCCGTGTAAAAAAACATGAAGTTCGGGCGGGTTCGGATTCAGAGAAACCGAACCCGCTCATCTCTAGTTTCAAGTACCCCCAACGGGCAGTGCCGGATTTCTCACTAGGCACTTCAGGCACGTGCCTATGGACGGCACATGCTGAGTGTGGCAAGGCAGTCCCCCCACCCCTGCATTGGAGCAGTGTCACTGCAGTCCCCCCCCCCCCCCCGCATCAGAGCAGCAGCGCGATATGTCAGTCTCACCCCCCCCAGCTGCCCCGCAACAAAGGAGCAGCACAGTCCCCGTCCTCCCCACATCAGCATGGCACAGGAGACGCCCGCTCCTCCCTGCATCAGGGCAGCGGCCGACAGACAAGCGGGTCAGGAGGAAAGGCGGTGAGTATTTAAGCTCTGTAAACGGAGGTGAGGGCACCTAATATAATTGTGCTTGGTGAGGGTGCTGCTTGGCGGCCAATATCATTGTGGCTAGGGGTGGAGTGACCCTGAAATCCGGCTCTAACAACGGGTCAGGTTCTGTGGTTTATTTTAATCATGCACAGATGAGTTATTCTATGTTGTGTTGCTGGGTCAGCAATTATCCCACCTGCTTCCACAGACAGAAATCCTCAAAATATGACCTGTTGTCAAAACTCATGGGTTGAGGTTGAGAACCACCTGAGTCTCTATGCTTTGTCCACTCTTGCTCCCGTTCCAGTAGATGTTGATCCTTTTCACTTCAGAACTGTTTCTGTGTGATGTCTATTAATATTGTATGTGTTTTTTTCCAGGTTAGTAATTTATATTTGGTTATTAGTCTATGGATTTGGACGCTGGCTGGGATTCTTTGCCTTTCCTTCTGCAGATACAATCGTACTCATTTCCAATTATCACTACAAGAATTCTCTATACTGCATTGTTATTATTACTCCTCTCACTGATATGTACAATGGGGGTCATTCCGAGTTGATCGCCAGCTGCATTCGTTCGCTGTGCAGCGATGAGGCAAAAAAAGTCACTTCTGTGAATGCGTATGCGGCGCAATGCGCACGCGCGATGTACTATTACAACGAACGATGTAGTTTCACACAGGGTCTAGCAAAGCTTTTCAATCGCATTGGTGGCCGCAGAGTGATTGACATGAAGTGGGCGTTTCTGGGTGGCAACTGACCGTTTTCAGGGAGTGTTCGTAAAAACGCAGGTGTGTCAGAAAAAACGCAGGCGTGGCTGGGCGAACGCAGGCCGTGTTTATGACGTCAAAACAGGAACTGAACAGTCTGAAGTGATTGCAAGCGCTGAGTAGGTTTTGAGCTACTCTAAAACTGCACAAAAAAAATTGTAGCCGCTCTGCGATCCTTTCGTTTGCACTTCTGCTAAGCTCTCAGTTGGAGGCGGCATAGCATTTGCATGGCTGCTAAAAGCTGCTAGCGAGCGATCAACTCGGAATGACCACCAATGGGCCTAATTCAGACCTGATTGCAGCAGCAAATTTGTTAGCAAATGGGCAAAACCATGTGCACTGTGGGGGGGGGGGATATAACATGTGCAGAGAGAGTTATATTTGGGTGGGGTGTGTTCAAACTAAAACCTAAATTGCAGTGTACAAATAAAGCAGCCAGTATTTACCCTGCTCAGAAACAATATAACCCACCCAAAGCTAACTCTCTCTGCACCCCCCCCAACCCCCCCCCCCCCCCCCCTCTGCAGTGAACATGGGCCCTCATTCCGAGTTGATCGGTCGCAAGGCGAATTTAGCAGAGTTACACACGCTAAGCCGCCGCCTACTGGGAGTGAATCTTAGCTTCTTAAAATTGCGACCGATGTATGCGCAATATTGCGATTACTAACTACTTAGCAGTTTCAGAGTAGCTTCAGACTTACTCTGCCTGTGCGATCAGTTCAGTGCTTGTCGTTCCTGGTTGACGTCACAAACACACCCAGCGTTCGCCCAGGCACTCCCACCGTTTCTCCGGCCACTCCTGCGTTTTTTCCGGAAACGGTAGCGTTTTCAGCCACACGCCCCTGAAACGCCGTGTTTCCGCCCAGTAACACCCATTTCCTGTCAATCACATTACGATCGCCGGAGCGAAGAAAAAGCCGTGAGTAAAAATACTTTCTTCATAGTAAAGTTACTTGGCGCAGTCGCAGTGCGAACTTTGCGCATGCGTACTAAGCGGATTTTCACTGCGATGCGATGAAAAATACCGAGCGAACAACTCGGAATGAGGGCCATGGTTTTGCCCATTAGAGAACAATTTTGCTGCTGCGTTCAGGTCTGAATTAGGCCCAATGACTCCTTTAAGGGAAGAGCAGAGCCCACATCCTCTCTCTGGCCGCTACCACAGAGCAATGTTTAGGTCGACCACTATAGGTCGACAGTCACTAGGTTGACATGGATGGAAGGTCGACAGGGTTTCTAGGTCGACATGTGCTAGGTCGACAGGTCTAAAGGTCGACATGAGTTTTTCACATTTTTTTTTATTTTTTTTTATTTTTTCATACTTAACGATCCACGTGGACTACGATTGGAACGGTAATCTGTGCCGAGCGAAGCGGTAGCGGAGCGAAGGCACCATGCACGAAGCATGGCGAGCCATGCGAGGGGACGCGGTGCACTAATTTGGGATCCCGGTCACTCTACGAAGAAAACGGCACCAAAAAAAACAAAAAAAAAACCCTCATGTCGACCTTTAGACCTATCGACCTAGCACATGTCGACCTAGAAACCCTGTCGACCGTCCATCCATGTCGACCTAGTGACTGTCGACCTATAGTGGTCGACCTAAACATTGTCGACCTAGGTACTGTTGATTTGATGAAGCACACCCTAACATACATGTCAGCAGTGCAGCCGAGTGATAACTGTTATGCCAGCCATACACTGTGAGATTAAACTCACCATCAGACAGACCAATTATATGACATTACCATACACTGTCAGATAATTAGTCTGTGTCTGACGGTGAGTATATCCACTGCCAGATCCGTGTGGCAGTTATCACATCTGTCTTGCAACCTGGAGGATTTCTCGTTATCCGGTCTTTAGGTCGACAGCACTTAGGTCGACACTCATTAGGTCGACCACTATTGGTCAACATGCATTGGGTTGACATGGTCTATAGGTCAACTTAGTCACTAGTTTGACATGGACAAGGTTGACATGGAAAAAGTCGACATGAGTTTTTCACATTTTGTTTTTTCATTTTTTGGGATTTTTTCATACTTAACGATCCACGTGGACTACGATTGGAACGGTAACCTGTGCCAAGCGAAGCGGTAGCGGAGCTAGGCACTTTGCCCGAAGCATGGTGAGCAAAGAGAGCCATGCGAGGGGACACGGAGCACTAATTGGTGTTCCCTGTCACTTTACGAAGAACACAACGGCACAAAAAGTAAAAACCATGTCGACCTTTTGACCTGTCAACCTAGTACATGTCGACCTAATAACCACGTCGACCTATTGTCCCTGTCGACCTAATGCATGTCGACCTACCATGGTCAACCTAATGACTGTCGACCTAAGTTGTGTCTACCCAAACACCCATAACCCTACCGTCATGTGACATCATCGCAGTCAATCTGCCACTCACCATGTTGTTCTCATTATTAGAAGAAATAAAAAAAAAAACCGACCATAATATTTAATAATATTAATAAGAATTTAATTGTTCTTAAATGTTTCTTTTTCAGTGCATGGATTTGCCTATATTAATGTAGATCTTAAATATGTATTACACCTACTGTAGGAGAAACTAATTCTTGTAAGTAGTATCCATTTTTTGGACTGAACCAATATTAAGTTTTGTGATTCATGCTTCTGTGATGTCCCTGGTTCCTACTGTAGTGATAGGCTGCATAATCATGGTCAATTTTACAAAAATGGCTTCCTCCAGCATGCTGCATTGGCGATGGTTACACTTTTGTATCTCTGCCGTCATGAGTGCCCTGTCTTGATAAGATGATACCTTGATTGCTAGTTTCTAATTTATTAGGGTTAGCAACATAAAGTTAATTAACGCTAGCAATCACAGTAAGTAATCAACAATTTCAGCTGCTTCCATTTAATTAGCTTAATGGACATTTCTGCAATGTAATTTGTTTTTATTCAATGTCGTGGTGTTTTTGTGTACAGTTTAATTTGCAGGACCATGCTAATGTTGCTGTTAATTTGCTTATCTAAATACAAGACCTAAAGCTTCCCTATTTGATTTAAAACTAGAGGGAGATGTACTAAACAGCGCTAAATGTGGAGAAGTGAGCCAGTGGAGAAGTTGCCCATGGCATCCAATCAGCTGCTCTGTATACTTTTATAGTATGCAAATTATAAATATACGTCAATGTTGATTGGTTACCATGGCCAACTTCTCCACTGGCTCACTTCTCCACTTTTAACACCGCTTAGTACATGTCCCCCTTAATTTTCTAATGATGTCTAGAATGTTTGTGTAAAATTTCTTTCTAGTTATTTTTTATAGTTAAAATGGAACTAAACGATATTGAGAGGTTTATGTAATATGAGGGTGGCACAGGGAGTAAGATAAAAAGACGTCTCACATGTGTAATGTTCTGTGTTTCATTCTAATATCCCGCTAGGCCAGAGCGGATAGACCGCTGCTTCCCCTCACGGCCTTTAGACTGCATCTCATATCAGTCATACTGTCCCAACATCAGGTGTAAGCACTGGCGTGCGCAGCACATTTTATTAGGGGGTGCACTGTCGGAGGGGTGTGTCTAGCACCGCCTTTTGGGCGTGTCTAGCACCATCTATTGATGGTCAACGCATATAAAATATCCACCCTTGTACCAATCCTGATAAAGCAGATACATTGTCAGATGTTGTGGTGTGCACCAAACAAACACCCCTGATGGCACTCACTGCAATTACACTGCTCCTCCTCAGCCTGGTCTGGCTCCCCCTCTCTTTCACCTGCAAGCTGCAGCAGCTTACTTACAAGTCAGTCACTCACTGACACTGACAGTCGCAGACTAGTATTGCCGCTGCTGGAAAGACGAGTGACGTGTCAATGCTGCTGCTGGCCGCCTGCCAGTATTGAATTTGTCTTCCTAAGAGGAACACTGGGTGCATGCTGCTCCGCATCAGTGGCTGTCGTTGGCATAGCATAGAAGGAGAGAGGTGTGTATGTGGCGGGTGTGACGGGTGGGCATGCGAGGAGCATGACGTAATCACGTCACATCACACTGTTTTTGTACATGGAGGTGGAGCTGGGAATTTGAAAGCCGGTGGCAGTGGCACCCTTGATTAACCCAGGCATCAGTAATGCAGTCCTGACAGGGTGCAGCGCAGAGGGGACAGTAATCAGCCTGCTCGGTGATCGCTGCATCAGGCATGTGAGATCGGGGTGCCTGACATTAGGGAGTGCCTGTGCGCACCAGGCACCCCCCCTGCGCACATCTATGGGTGTAAGATGGCAGGGCTGCATACCTCCCAACTTTCAGATTTCTGAAGGAGGGACTCCTCGCGCGGTGCAGCCCAAAAAAAGGCGTGGTCTTTTGAAAAGAAGGCGTGGCCTTGCGTGGATGACGCGATCGCGAGCCATGCCCCCAGTCCCTCTACCTCACTGGAATAGACACCGTGTGCATGCGCACAGCGTCTATTCACCGCTGTCCTGAACTGAGGCCCCCCCCCACCATCGCGGGACACTGCGGCTGCGGGAGGGACAGCGGGGCAGACCCCAAGAAAATCAGGACAGTTGGGAGGTATGGGGCTGGCAGAAACATAGTCACACACTGAGGTGCGTAGTGTAATCAGATCCCTGCGTCTATCAGCAGCTTAAATTCATCACCTTGCTGAGGTGTACATCGCCACGGTGATAACGTCATGCCACAGAAACAGGTTTCAGTTTGGTTGCAGTATAGCACCAATATATATATATATATATATATATAGATACACAAACAAATCTAGAAAACCACAGCACTCGCCACCCCAGAAGCGGGGTGCAATATCTGCACTCACCACTCATAGGGTGGGGTGCATGCAGCCCATGGCCACCAACCCAAATATATACAAACAGAAAGTTCAGCACTCACCATAGCAAGCTCACTTATCCTCACAACATCAATAAATATATGATGGGGGTTTAGTTAGTGAATTGGCCAATGCACGGAAGCCTGCATACCGCTCGCCAAGGTACCCCACCTTCATGCAGGTCCTACACTATCACATAGTGATAGTGTAGGACCTGCATGAAGGTGGGGTACCTTGGCGAGCGGTATGCAGGCTTCCGTGCATTGGCCAATACACTAACTAAACCCCCATCATTTATTTATTGATGTTGTGAGGATAAGTGAGCTTGCTATGGTGAGTGCTGAACTTTCTGTTTGTATATATTTGGGTTGGTGGCCATGGGCTGCATGCACCCCACCCTATGAGTGGTGAGTGCAGATATTGCTGAACTTTCTGTTTGAATATATATATATATATATATATATATATATATATGTAGGGTAGCAAATAAACTCGGCACTCCTGCTATCACAGTAAAAGCATCTTGCCCGGTGCCCTCCTTCTGTGTGTAATACAAATGCGGGTTGTAGGCGGCACTCACGGTCTTGTGTCAAACAAATGACCTGTTTTGAACCCAGGAGTGTCCGGGTCATTTGTTTGACACAAGACCGTGAGTGCCGCCTACAACCCGCATTTATATATATATATATATATATTGTCGAAGTAAAAAATATTACATAGAAAGAACATACAGACTCCACACATATAAGTCGCTATGCTTACAAATACGCGCAGCGAGCACAGCAATATATGGTAACACACGCATTTACACGGACATGCCACAGAGATGGATTCGACACTTATTTCATACAGCACATAATTATAATAATATCAAGCGCCAGTAATCATAATGATTTAAAATTATATAATGGAGTAATGTCATGTATGTGTATTATTGGAACGAAGCAGGATAGACCTGTCATATTTGGTATTAAAGCAACCAGATTAATGTGTAGATTCATTTGATACTTGTTATTAAGTTGCAGGACATTGCAACAAGTAGTTATGATTAAATGTATGAAAGCTAAAATCACTCTTATTAGGACAATAGACATTTCCAAACAGGTGGTGGACAGGAAACTCAGGCCAGCCCCTTTTGATGGCTTCAAGGCTGATCTTGCATACGAACAGACCAGTGGCTCATCATGAATGAGAAAGTTCCCTCCCTTAGACTAGATTTGTACCCTCCCCCAAACTAGATAACACATTACAGAGACACACAGGAGTGAGTTGGTGTTTTGTCACAGATGATGATGGAGATGCTGTCTGCACAATTCCTGTATTTATTTACATAGAGAGAAAGAGTGCTATGGAGGGACGAATTTATATGAGAAAGATATGGTAATTGTATTGCTGGCCTGTAACTGTATGTATTAACTGCTTACTGTATAAATTGTAACCATGTAACTATATGTATACTGTACATTGTGCTATATTGAATACATATCCTTTTAATAACAAATATATACATTAATGAGCTTTGGAACTCAGATAATGTGTGGGTGTATTGTTTTCTCTTATGGGATGCAGTGTTTTGCGATGTATAGCGCACATTCATGGCACATGGTAATAATATGTGCAGGCGTCTACAATATATATTAAAGCGGGCATTTTAAATATTTGTTAGAAAGCAATTTGGTATTTACTATATATATATATAATATATATATATATATATTAGAGATGAGCGGGTTCAGTTCTCAGCCTCGGATCTTCCCGCCTTGCTCGGTTAACCCGAACGCGCCCGAACGTCATCGGATTCTCGCGAGATTCGTATTCTATATAAAGAGCCGTGCGTCGCCGCCATTTTCACTCGTGCATTGGCGATTGAATGGAGAGGACGTGGCTGCGTTCTCTCCCTGAAATGCTCCGTAATCTGTGCTCAGTGTGCTGCAAATATTTGTGCTCAGTGTGCTGCAAATATCTGTGCTCAGCTCTGTGTTAACTAGTATACTATCTCTGTGCTGCATTATTGTGAGCAGTTTATAGTAGGACAGTGCAGCATTTTGGTGACCAGCAGTATACATATATAGTACAGTACAGTAGGCCATGGCTGTATCTTGCAGCTCTGTGTCAAGTATACTATCTCTGTGCTGCATTATTGTGAGCAGTATATATATAGTAGGACAGTGCAGCATTTTGGTGACCAGCAGTATACATATATAGTACAGTACAGTAGGCCATGGCTGTATCTTGCAGCTCTGTGTCAAGTATACTACCTCTGTGCTGCATTATTGTGAGCAGTATATATATAGTAGGACAGTGCAGCATTTTGGTGACCAGCAGTATACATATATAGTACAGTACAGTAGGCCATTGCTGTATCTTGCAGCTCTGTGTCAAGTATACTATCTCTGTGCTGCATTATTGTGAGCAGTATATATATATATATATATATATATATATAGTAGGACAGTGAGCATTTTGGTGACCAGCAGTATACATATATAGTATAGTACAGTAGGCCATTGCTGTATCTTGCAGCTCTGTCAAGTATACTATCTCTGTGCTGCATTATTGTGAGCAGTATATAGTAGGACAGTGC